>NW_026691205.1:0-291763 GCF_020826845.1 Diceros bicornis minor | reverse complement strand
CTGCACTTTGCCACGGCAGGCAGCCCAGATGTAGGAAAGGCTCTGTGGAGTCAGAAGTGCCGAGACAGGCAGATGGCACCAGAGGGTTTGGGGGCCAGGGCGCAACTGGGCTAGCCCCTCCTCCCGGGAGTCGGGGAGGCCCGGCCTTCCTAGTGCCCAGGCCACGGCTCCGGGGAGAAACCCGCCATGGAGGGCACGCGGGAGGCCCTCTGCCTGAGGTGGCAGGTGTCACGCCAGGGCCACTGCAAGCCTGGCTCGGCTTGCCTGCTTTCTCCAAAGGAGGCTGGCCGACCAGCCGAACCTGGCACCTGGGCCAGGCCCCTTCCAAGGGGACGAGCGAGTTCCAGAGGCTAGAGCCCTGGGGGCGGCTGCCAAGTCTCCTGGGGCGTGTGCTGGGCCCCCGTCAGAGGAGGAAGCAGCCTGGTAAACGGTGTGCCAGGCCTGAGATCTGGAGGCCTCCCACACCCGGGTCCCTGTCCTGCCCAGGCCCCCCGAGGGAGGACGATGGTCGGGCAGTGGTGAGCGGGGTGGGGCTGGCGCCGAGCCTGCCCTTGGATGCCCCGGGGAAGGGCGCCGGGGGATGGGCTGCCCCTGGCCAGGTCTGAGGGACCGACCCAGCTCAGGGCTGTCGGGGGCAGAGAGAGAACCCCCCTCCGCCCTTTCCCTTCAGGTTCTTAGGGCTGGCCAAATCCTTCCCAAGACAGCTTGTCTGGAGAAAATCAGACCCAGCTGAAGAACATGTGTCCATGGGGGAAACCCGGGAAACTGAGTCTCCCCACACAATAGCAGAGATTCTCATCTTGCATCCTCTCCTGAGCTAATGACCAAGGTGGATGTCCCGGGTGGGTGGGCCTGTGGAATGGGAGAGGGGAGGAAGTCTATTGTCATGCAGAGGGACATGGAAAGACTTGTCTGAAGCTTATCCCCTGCACTGGGGTCAGGTCGGGAAGGGACGGCACAGAGGTGAGCAGGAACCAACCGGCCTCTCTGTGGTGGGGCTGGCCCCGGGGCAGGCGTGGGGGTGATGGCTGGAAGTGGGATGGCGCGTGAGTTGGCACCAGCCAGCGGTGGAGGCAGAGACTCAGAGGTCAGGGATCTCTCTCTCTGTCTGTCTCTCTCTCTCTCCCTCAGGGAGCGTAAGGTGGCGCCCCCTGCCCACCTCGCCTACCTCTCCATGGGCCCTTCTTTCTCTGGCCGCTCCGGGAGCCCTGCGGGCTTGGGTTCAAGCCCCCACACACCGCACAGGCCAAGGGCGCATGCGCGACCGCCGGGGCCTAGGGCTGGCCTCGGGGGGCGGGGGGGTCCTCAGTGAAGGCCCCGCCCTCCCTCCAGGCTCTGACCCAGCTGCAGCTCTTCCATCGCCGCCCTTCTGGACTCGGCTTCAGCTGTCTCCCTCCCCTCCCCCACTCCCACTCAGCTTGCAGGCCGCTTCCCTGCCTTGAAAGCATGGCTCTGGCCCTGAGGGCCACAGACCTACTGGGCTTCAAGCTCAAGGCTCTGCCTGGGCCTGCTGCTTCGGCCAGGGGCTCATTTTTTCCTGGAAAGACAAAGCCATGGCCTCACCACACGCCTGCACTTTGCCACGGCAGGCAGCCCAGACGTAGGAAAGGCTCTGTGGAGTCAGAAGTGCCGAGACAGGCAGATGGCACCAGAGGGTTTGGGGGCCAGGGCGCAACTGGGCTAGCCCCTCCTCCCGGGAGTCGGGGAGGCCCGGCCTTCCTAGTGCCCAGGCCACGGCTCCGGGGAGAAACCCGCCATGGAGGGCACGCGGGAGGCCCTCTGCCTGAGGTGGCAGGTGTCACGCCAGGGCCACTGCAAGCCTGGCTCGGCTTGCCTGCTTTCTCCAAAGGAGGCTGGCCGACCAGCCGAACCTGGCACCTGGGCCAGGCCCCTTCCAAGGGGACGAGTTCCAGAGGCTAGAGCCCTGGGGGCGGCTGCCAAGTCTCCTGGGGCGTGTGCTGGGCCCCCGTCAGAGGAGGAAGCAGCCTGGTAAACGGTGTGCCAGGCCTGAGATCTGGAGGCCTCCCACAGCCGGGTCCCTGTCCTGCCCAGGCCCCCCGAGGGAGGACGATGGTCAGGCAGTGGCGAGCGGGGTGGGGCTGGCGCCGAGCCTGCCCTTGGATGCCCCGGGGAAGGGCGCCGGGGGATGGGCTGCCCCTGGCCAGGTCTGAGGGACCGACCCAGCTCGGGGCTGTCGGGGGCAGAGAGAGAACCCCCCTCCGCCCTTTCCCTTCAGGTTCTTAGGGCTGGCCAAATCCTTCCCAAGACAGCTTGTCTGGAGAAAATCAGACCCAGCTGAAGAACATGTGTCCATGGGGGAAACCCGGGAAACTGAGTCTCCCCACACAATAGCAGAGATTCTCATCTTGCATCCTCTCCTGAGCTAATGACCAAGGTGGATGTCCCGGGTGGGTGGGCCTGTGGAATGGGAGAGGGGAGGAAGTCTATTGTCATGCAGAGGGACATGGAAAGACTTGTCTGAAGCTTATCCCCTGCACTGGGGTCAGGTCGGGAAGGGACGGCACAGAGGTGAGCAGGAACCAACCGGCCTCTCTGTGGTGGGGCTGGCCCCGGGGCAGGCGTGGGGGTGATGGCTGGAAGTGGGATGGCGCGTGAGTTGGCACCAGCCAGCGGTGGAGGCAGAGACTCAGAGGTCAGGGATCTCTCTCTCTGTCTCTGTCTCTCTCTCTCTCCCTCAGGGAGCGTAAGGTGGCGCCCCCTGCCCACCTCGCCTACCTCTCCATGGGCCCTTCTTTCTCTGGCCGCTCCGGGAGCCCTGCGGGCTTGGGTTCAAGCCCCCACACACCGCACAGGCCAAGGGCGCATGCGCGACCGCCGGGGCCTAGGGCTGGCCTCGGGGGGCGGGGGGGTCCTCAGTGAAGGCCCCGCCCTCCCTCCAGGCTCTGACCCAGCTGCAGCTCTTCCATCGCCGCCCTTCTGGACTCGGCTTCAGCTGTCTCCCTCCCCTCCCCCACTCCCACTCAGCTTGCAGGCCGCTTCCCTGCCTTGAAAGCATTGCTCTGGCCCTGAGGGCCACAGACCAACTGGGCTTCAAGCTCAAGGCTCTGCCTGGGCCTGCTGCTTCGGCCAGGGGCTCATTTCTTCCTGGAAAGACAAAGCCATGGCCTCACCCCACGCCTGCACTTTGCCACGGCAGGCAGCCCAGATGTAGGAAAGGCTCTGTGGAGTCAGAAGTGCCGAGACAGGCAGATGGCACCAGAGGGTTTGGGGGCCAGGGCGCAACTGGGCTAGCCCCTCCTCCCGGGAGTCGGGGAGGCCCGGCCTTCCTAGTGCCCAGGCCACGGCTCCGGGGAGAAACCCGCCATGGAGGGCACGCGGGAGGCCCTCTGCCTGAGGTGGCAGGTGTCACGCCAGGGCCACTGCAAGCCTGGCTCGGCTTGCCTGCTTTCTCCAAAGGAGGCTGGCCGACCAGCCGAACCTGGCACCTGGGCCAGGCCCCTTCCAAGTGGACGAGTTCCAGAGGATAGAGCCCTGGGGGCGGCTGCCAAGTCTCCTGGGGCGTGTGCTGGGCCCCCGTCAGAGGAGGAAGCAGCCTGGTAAACGGTGTGCCAGGCCTGAGATCTGGAGGCTTCCCACACCCGGGTCCCAGGCCCCCCGAGGGAGGACGATGGTCGGGCAGTGGCGAGCGGGGTGGGGCTGGCGCCGAGCCTGCCCTTGGATGCCCCGGGGAAGGGCGCCGGGGGATGGGCTGCCCCTGGCCAGGTCTGAGGGACCGACCCAGCTCGGGGCTGTCGGGGGCAGAGAGAGAACCCCCCTCCGCCCTTTCCCTTCAGGTTCTTAGGGCTGGCCAAATCCTTCCCAAGACAGCTTGTCTGGAGAAAATCAGACCCAGCTGAAGAACATGTGTCCATGGGGGAAACCCGGGAAACTGAGTCTCCCCACACAATAGCAGAGATTCTCATCTTGCATCCTCTCCTGAGCTAATGACCAAGGTGGATGTCCCGGGTGGGTGGGCCTGTGGAATGGGAGAGGGGAGGAAGTCTATTGTCATGCAGAGGGACATGGTAAGACTTGTCTGAAGCTTATCCCCTGCACTGGGGTCAGGTCGGGAAGGGACGGCACAGAGGTGAGCAGGAACCAACCGGCCTCTCTGTGGTGGGGCTGGCCCCGGGGCAGGCGTGGGGGTGATGGCTGGAAGTGGGATGGCGCGTGAGTTGGCACCAGCCAGCGGTGGAGGCAGAGACTCAGAGGTCAGGGATCTCTCTCTCTGTCTCTGTCTCTCTCTCTCTCCCTCAGGGAGCGTAAGGTGGCGCCCCCTGCCCACCTCGCCTACCTCTCCATGGGCCCTTCTTTCTCTGGCCGCTCCGGGAGCCCTGCGGGCTTGGGTTCAAGCCCCCACACACCGCACAGGCCAAGGGCGCATGCGCGACCGCCGGGCCTAGGGCTGGCCTCGGGGGGCGGGGGGGTCCTCAGTGAAGGCCCCGCCCTCCCTCCAGGCTCTGACCCAGCTGCAGCTCTTCCATCGCCGCCCTTCTGGACTCGGCTTCAGCTGTCTCCCTCCCCTCCCCCACTCCCACTCAGCTTGCAGGCCGCTTCCCTGCCTTGAAAGCATTGCTCTGGCCCTGAGGGCCACAGACCTACTGGGCTTCAAGCTCAAGGCTCTGCCTGGGCCTGCTGCTTCGGCCAGGGGCTCATTTTTTCCTGGAAAGACAAAGCCATGGCCTCACCCCACGCCTGCACTTTGCCACGGCAGGCAGCCCAGATGTAGGAAAGGCTCTGTGGAGTCAGAAGTGCCGAGACAGGCAGATGGCACCAGAGGGTTTGGGGGCCAGGGCGCAACTGGGCTAGCCCCTCCTCCCGGGAGTCGGGGAGGCCCGGCCTTCCTAGTGCCCAGGCCACGGCTCCGGGGAGAAACCCGCCATGGAGGGCACGCGGGAGGCCCTCTGCCTGAGGTGGCAGGTGTCACGCCAGGGCCACTGCAAGCCTGGCTCGGCTTGCCTGCTTTCTCCAAAGGAGGCTGGCCGACCAGCCGAACCTGGCACCTGGGCCAGGCCCCTTCCAAGTGGACGAGTTCCAGAGGATAGAGCCCTGGGGGAGGCTGCCAAGTCTCCTGGGGCGTGTGCTGGGCCCCCGTCAGAGGAGGAAGCAGCCTGGTAAACGGTGTGCCAGGCCTGAGATCTGGAGGCCTCCCACACCCGGGTCCCAGGCCCCCCGAGGGAGGACGATGGTCGGGCAGTGGCGAGCGGGGTGGGGCTGGCGCCGAGCCTGCCCTTGGATGCCCCGGGGAAGGGCGCCGGGGGATGGGCTGCCCCTGGCCAGGTCTGAGGGACCGACCCAGCTCGGGGCTGTCGGGGGCAGAGAGAGAACCCCCCTCCGCCCTTTCCCTTCAGGTTCTTAGGGCTGGCCAAATCCTTCCCAAGACAGCTTGTCTGGAGAAAATCAGACCCAGCTGAAGAACATGTGTCCATGGGGGAAACCCGGGAAACTGAGTCTCCCCACACAATAGCAGAGATTCTCATCTTGCATCCTCTCCTGAGCTAATGACCAAGGTGGATGTCCCGGGTGGGTGGGCCTGTGGAATGGGAGAGGGGAGGAAGTCTATTGTCATGCAGAGGGACATGGAAAGACTTGTCTGAAGCTTATCCCCTGCACTGGGGTCAGGTCGGGAAGGGAAGGCACAGAGGTGAGCAGGAACCAACCGGCCTCTCTGTGGTGGGGCTGGCCCCGGGGCAGGCGTGGGGGTGATGGCTGGAAGTGGGATGGCGCGTGAGTTGGCACCAGCCAGCGGTGGAGGCAGAGACTCAGAGGTCAGGGATCTCTCTCTCTGTCTCTGTCTCTCTCTCTCTCCCTCAGGGAGCGTAAGGTGGCGCCCCCTGCCCACCTCGCCTACCTCTCCATGGGCCCTTCTTTCTCTGGCCGCTCCGGGAGCCCTGCGGGCTTGGGTTCAAGCCCCCACACACCGCACAGGCCAAGGGCGCATGCGCGACCGCCGGGGCCTAGGGCTGGCCTCGGGGGGCGGGGGGGTCCTCAGTGAAGGCCCCGCCCTCCCTCCAGGCTCTGACCCAGCTGCAGCTCTTCCATCGCCGCCCTTCTGGACTCGGCTTCAGCTGTCTCCCTCCCCTCCCCCACTCCCACTCAGCTTGCAGGCCGCTTCCCTGCCTTGAAAGCATTGCTCTGGCCCTGAGGGCCACAGACCTACTGGGCTTCAAGCTCAAGGCTCTGCCTGGGCCTGCTGCTTCGGCCAGGGGCTCATTTTTTCCTGGAAAGACAAAGCCATGGCCTCACCCCACGCCTGCACTTTGCCACGGCAGGCAGCCCAGATGTAGGAAAGGCTCTGTGGAGTCAGAAGTGCCGAGACAGGCAGATGGCACCAGAGGGTTTGGGGGCCAGGGCGCAACTGGGCTAGCCCCTCCTCCCGGGAGTCGGGGAGGCCCGGCCTTCCTAGTGCCCAGGCCACGGCTCCGGGGAGAAACCCGCCATGGAGGGCACGCGGGAGGCCCTCTGCCTGAGGTGGCAGGTGTCACGCCAGGGCCACTGCAAGCCTGGCTCGGCTTGCCTGCTTTCTCCAAAGGAGGCTGGCCGACCAGCCGAACCTGGCACCTGGGCCAGGCCCCTTCCAAGGGGACGAGTTCCAGAGGCTAGAGCCCTGGGGGCGGCTGCCAAGTCTCCTGGGGCGTGTGCTGGGCCCCCGTCAGAGGAGGAAGCAGCCTGGTAAACGGTGTGCCAGGCCTGAGATCTGGAGGCCTCCCACAGCCGGGTCCCTGTCCTGCCCAGGCCCCCCGAGGGAGGACGATGGTCGGGCAGTGGCGAGCGGGGTGGGGCTGGCGCCGAGCCTGCCCTTGGATGCCCCGGGGAAGGGCGCCGGGGGATGGGCTGCCCCTGGCCAGGTCTGAGGGACCGACCCAGCTCGGGGCTGTCGGGGGCAGAGAGAGAACCCCCCTCCGCCCTTTCCCTTCAGGTTCTTAGGGCTGGCCAAATCCTTCCCAAGACAGCTTGTCTGGAGAAAATCAGACCCAGCTGAAGAACATGTGTCCATGGGGGAAACCTGGGAAACTGAGTCTCCCCACACAATAGCAGAGATTCTCATCTTGCATCCTCTCCTGAGCTAATGACCAAGGTGGATGTCCCGGGTGGGTGGGCCTGTGGAATGGGAGAGGGGAGGAAGTCTATTGTCATGCAGAGGGACATGGAAAGACTTGTCTGAAGCTTATCCCCTGCACTGGGGTCAGGTCGGGAAGGGACGGCACAGAGGTGAGCAGGAACCAACCGGCCTCTCTGTGGTGGGGCTGGCCCCGGGGCAGGCGTGGGGGTGATGGCTGGAAGTGGGATGGCGCGTGAGTTGGCACCAGCCAGCGGTGGAGGCAGAGACTCAGAGGTCAGGGATCTCTCTCTCTGTCTCTGTCTCTCTCTCTCTCCCTCAGGGAGCTGAGGAGAGTAAGGTGGCGCCCCCTGCCCACCTCGCCTACCTCTCCATGGGCCCTTCTTTCTCTGGCCGCTCCGGGAGCCCTGCGGGCTTGGGTTCAAGCCCCCACACACCGCACAGGCCAAGGGCGCATGCGCGACCGCCGGGGCCTAGGGCTGGCCTCGGGGGGCGGGGGGGTCCTCAGTGAAGGCCCCGCCCTCCCTCCAGGCTCTGACCCAGCTGCAGCTCTTCCATCGCCGCCCTTCTGGACTCGGCTTCAGCTGTCTCCCTCCCCTCCCCCACTCCCACTCAGCTTGCAGGCCGCTTCCCTGCCTTGAAAGCATTGCTCTGGCCCTGAGGGCCACAGACCTACTGGGCTTCAAGCTCAAGGCTCTGCCTGGGCCTGCTGCTTAGGCCAGGGGCTCATTTTTTCCTGGAAAGACAAAGCCATGGCCTCACCCCACGCCTGCACTTTGCCACGGCAGGCAGCCCAGATGTAGGAAAGGCTCTGTGGAGTCAGAAGTGCCGAGACAGGCAGATGGCACCAGAGGGTTTGGGGGCCAGGGCGCAACTGGGCTAGCCCCTCCTCCCGGGAGTCGGGGAGGCCCGGCCTTCCTAGTGCCCAGGCCACGGCTCCGGGGAGAAACCCGCCATGGAGGGCACGCGGGAGGCCCTCTGCCTGAGGTGGCAGGTGTCACGCCAGGGCCACTGCAAGCCTGGCTCGGCTTGCCTGCTTTCTCCAAAGGAGGCTGGCCGACCAGCCGAACCTGGCACCTGGGCCAGGCCCCTTCCAAGGGGACGAGTTCCAGAGGCTAGAGCCCTGGGGGCGGCTGCCAAGTCTCCTGGGGCGTGTGCTGGGCCCCCGTCAGAGGAGGAAGCAGCCTGGTAAACGGTGTGCCAGGCCTGAGATCTGGAGGCCTCCCACAGCCGGGTCCCTGTCCTGCCCAGGCCCCCCGAGGGAGGACGATGGTCGGGCAGTGGCGAGCGGGGTGGGGCTGGCGCCGAGCCTGCCCTTGGATGCCCCGGGGAAGGGCGCCGGGGGATGGGCTGCCCCTGGCCAGGTCTGAGGGACCGACCCAGCTCGGGGCTGTCGGGGGCAGAGAGAGAACCCCCCTCCGCCCTTTCCCTTCAGGTTCTTAGGGCTGGCCAAATCCTTCCCAAGACAGCTTGTCTGGAGAAAATCAGACCCAGCTGAAGAACATGTGTCCATGGGGGAAACCTGGGAAACTGAGTCTCCCCACACAATAGCAGAGATTCTCATCTTGCATCCTCTCCTGAGCTAATGACCAAGGTGGATGTCCCGGGTGGGTGGGCCTGTGGAATGGGAGAGGGGAGGAAGTCTATTGTCATGCAGAGGGACATGGAAAGACTTGTCTGAAGCTTATCCCCTGCACTGGGGTCAGGTCGGGAAGGGACGGCACAGAGGTGAGCAGGAACCAACCGGCCTCTCTGTGGTGGGGCTGGCCCCGGGGCAGGCGTGGGGGTGATGGCTGGAAGTGGGATGGCGCGTGAGTTGGCACCAGCCAGCGGTGGAGGCAGAGACTCAGAGGTCAGGGATCTCTCTCTCTGTCTCTGTCTCTCTCTCTCTCCCTCAGGGAGCTGAGGAGAGTAAGGTGGCGCCCCCTGCCCACCTCGCCTACCTCTCCATGGGCCCTTCTTTCTCTGGCCGCTCCGGGAGCCCTGCGGGCTTGGGTTCAAGCCCCCACACACCGCACAGGCCAAGGGCGCATGCGCGACCGCCGGGGCCTAGGGCTGGCCTCGGGGGGCGGGGTGGTCCTCAGTGAAGGCCCCGCCCTCCCTCCAGGCTCTGACCCAGCTGCAGCTCTTCCATCGCCGCCCTTCTGGACTCGGCTTCAGCTGTCTCCCTCCCCTCCCCCACTCCCACTCAGCTTGCAGGCCGCTTCCCTGCCTTGAAAGCATTGCTCTGGCCCTGAGGGCCACAGACCTACTGGGCTTCAAGCTCAAGGCTCTGCCTGGGCCTGCTGCTTAGGCCAGGGGCTCATTTTTTCCTGGAAAGACAAAGCCATGGCCTCACCCCATGCCTGCACTTTGCCACGGCAGGCAGCCCAGATGTAGGAAAGGCTCTGTGGAGTCAGAAGTGCCGAGACAGGCAGATGGCACCAGAGGGTTTGGGGGCCAGGGCGCAACTGGGCTAGCCCCTCCTCCCGGTAGTCGGGGAGGCCCGGCCTTCCTAGTGCCCAGGCCACGGCTCCGGGGAGAAACCCGCCATGGAGGGCACGCGGGAGGCCCTCTGCCTGAGGTGGCAGGTGTCACGCCAGGGCCACTGCAAGCCTGGCTCGGCTTGCCTGCTTTCTCCAAAGGAGGCTGGCCGACCAGCCGAACCTGGCACCTGGGCCAGGCCCCTTCCAAGGGGACGAGTTCCAGAGGCTAGAGCCCTGGGGGCGGCTGCCAAGTCTCCTGGGGCGTGTGCTGGGCCCCCGTCAGAGGAGGAAGCAGCCTGGTAAACGGTGTGCCAGGCCTGAGATCTGGAGGCCTCCCACAGCCGGGTCCCTGTCCTGCCCAGGCCCCCCGAGGGAGGACGATGGTCGGGCAGTGGCGAGCGGGGTGGGGCTGGCGCCGAGCCTGCCCTTGGATGCCCCGGGGAAGGGCGCCGGGGGATGGGCTGCCCCTGGCCAGGTCTGAGGGACCGACCCAGCTCGGGGCTGTCGGGGGCAGAGAGAGAACCCCCCTCCGCCCTTTCCCTTCAGGTTCTTAGGGCTGGCCAAATCCTTCCCAAGACAGCTTGTCTGGAGAAAATCAGACCCAGCTGAAGAACATGTGTCCATGGGGGAAACCCGGGAAACTGAGTCTCCCCACACAATAGCAGAGATTCTCATCTTGCATCCTCTCCTGAGCTAATGACCAAGGTGGATGTCCCGGGTGGGTGGGCCTGTGGAATGGGAGAGGGGAGGAAGTCTATTGTCATGCAGAGGGACATGGAAAGACTTGTCTGAAGCTTATCCCCTGCACTGGGGTCAGGTCGGGAAGGGACGGCACAGAGGTGAGCAGGAACCAACCGGCCTCTCTGTGGTGGGGCTGGCCCCGGGGCAGGCGTGGGGGTGATGGCTGGAAGTGGGATGGCGCGTGAGTTGGCACCAGCCAGCGGTGGAGGCAGAGACTCAGAGGTCAGGGATCTCTCTCTCTGTCTCTGTCTCTCTCTCTCTCCCTCAGGGAGCGTAAGGTGGCGCCCCCTGCCCACCTCGCCTACCTCTCCATGGGCCCTTCTTTCTCTGGCCGCTCCGGGAGCCCTGCGGGCTTGGGTTCAAGCCCCCACACACCGCACAGGCCAAGGGCGCATGCGCGACCGCCGGGGCCTAGGGCTGGCCTCGGGGGGCGGGGGGGTCCTCAGTGAAGGCCCCGCCCTCCCTCCAGGCTCTGACCCAGCTGCAGCTCTTCCATCGCCGCCCTTCTGGACTCGGCTTCAGCTGTCTCCCTCCCCTCCCCCACTCCCACTCAGCTTGCAGGCCGCTTCCCTGCCTTGAAAGCATTGCTCTGGCCCTGAGGGCCACAGACCTACTGGGCTTCAAGCTCAAGGCTCTGCCTGGGCCTGCTGCTTCGGCCAGGGGCTCATTTTTTCCTGGAAAGACAAAGCCATGGCCTCACCCCACGCCTGCACTTTGCCACGGCAGGCAGCCCAGATGTAGGAAAGGCTCTGTGGAGTCAGAAGTGCCGAGACAGGCAGATGGCACCAGAGGGTTTGGGGGCCAGGGCGCAACTGGGCTAGCCCCTCCTCCCGGGAGTCGGGGAGGCCCGGCCTTCCTAGTGCCCAGGCCACGGCTCCGGGGAGAAACCCGCCATGGAGGGCACGCGGGAGGCCCTCTGCCTGAGGTGGCAGGTGTCACGCCAGGGCCACTGCAAGCCTGGCTCGGCTTGCCTGCTTTCTCCAAAGGAGGCTGGCCGACCAGCCGAACCTGGCACCTGGGCCAGGCCCCTTCCAAGTGGACGAGTTCCAGAGGATAGAGCCCTGGGGGCGGCTGCCAAGTCTCCTGGGGCGTGTGCTGGGCCCCCGTCAGAGGAGGAAGCAGCCTGGTAAACGGTGTGCCAGGCCTGAGATCTGGAGGCCTCCCACACCCGGGTCCCAGGCCCCCCGAGGGAGGACGATGGTCGGGCAGTGGCGAGCGGGGTGGGGCTGGCGCCGAGCCTGCCCTTGGATGCCCCGGGGAAGGGCGCCGGGGGATGGGCTGCCCCTGGCCAGGTCTGAGGGACCGACCCAGCTCGGGGCTGTCGGGGGCAGAGAGAGAACCCCCCTCCGCCCTTTCCCTTCAGGTTCTTAGGGCTGGCCAAATCCTTCCCAAGACAGCTTGTCTGGAGAAAATCAGACCCAGCTGAAGAACATGTGTCCATGGGGGAAACCCGGGAAACTGAGTCTCCCCACACAATAGCAGAGATTCTCATCTTGCATCCTCTCCTGAGCTAATGACCAAGGTGGATGTCCCGGGTGGGTGGGCCTGTGGAATGGGAGAGGGGAGGAAGTCTATTGTCATGCAGAGGGACATGGTAAGACTTGTCTGAAGCTTATCCCCTGCACTGGGGTCAGGTCGGGAAGGGACGGCACAGAGGTGAGCAGGAACCAACCGGCCTCTCTGTGGTGGGGCTGGCCCCGGGGCAGGCGTGGGGGTGATGGCTGGAAGTGGGATGGCGCGTGAGTTGGCACCAGCCAGCGGTGGAGGCAGAGACTCAGAGGTCAGGGATCTCTCTCTCTGTCTCTGTCTCTCTCTCTCTCCCTCAGGGAGCGTAAGGTGGCGCCCCCTGCCCACCTCGCCTACCTCTCCATGGGCCCTTCTTTCTCTGGCCGCTCCGGGAGCCCTGCGGGCTTGGGTTCAAGCCCCCACACACCGCACAGGCCAAGGGCGCATGCGCGACCGCCGGGGCCTAGGGCTGGCCTCGGGGGGCGGGGGGGTCCTCAGTGAAGGCCCCGCCCTCCCTCCAGGCTCTGACCCAGCTGCAGCTCTTCCATCGCCGCCCTTCTGGACTCGGCTTCAGCTGTCTCCCTCCCCTCCCCCACTCCCACTCAGCTTGCAGGCCGCTTCCCTGCCTTGAAAGCATTGCTCTGGCCCTGAGGGCCACAGACCTACTGGGCTTCAAGCTCAAGGCTCTGCCTGGGCCTGCTGCTTCGGCCAGGGGCTCATTTTTTCCTGGAAAGACAAAGCCATGGCCTCACCCCACGCCTGCACTTTGCCACGGCAGGCAGCCCAGATGTAGGAAAGGCTCTGTGGAGTCAGAAGTGCCGAGACAGGCAGATGGCACCAGAGGGTTTGGGGGCCAGGGCGCAACTGGGCTAGCCCCTCCTCCCGGGAGTCGGGGAGGCCCGGCCTTCCTAGTGCCCAGGCCACGGCTCCGGGGAGAAACCCGCCATGGAGGGCACGCGGGAGGCCCTCTGCCTGAGGTGGCAGGTGTCACGCCAGGGCCACTGCAAGCCTGGCTCGGCTTGCCTGCTTTCTCCAAAGGAGGCTGGCCGACCAGCCGAACCTGGCACCTGGGCCAGGCCCCTTCCAAGGGGACGAGTTCCAGAGGCTAGAGCCCTGGGGGCGGCTGCCAAGTCTCCTGGGGCGTGTGCTGGGCCCCCGTCAGAGGAGGAAGCAGCCTGGTAAACGGTGTGCCAGGCCTGAGATCTGGAGGCCTCCCACAGCCGGGTCCCTGTCCTGCCCAGGCCCCCCGAGGGAGGACGATGGTCGGGCAGTGGCGAGCGGGGTGGGGCTGGCGCCGAGCCTGCCCTTGGATGCCCCGGGGAAGGGCGCCGGGGGATGGGCTGCCCCTGGCCAGGTCTGAGGGACCGACCCAGCTCGGGGCTGTCGGGGGCAGAGAGAGAACCCCCCTCCGCCCTTTCCCTTCAGGTTCTTAGGGCTGGCCAAATCCTTCCCAAGACAGCTTGTCTGGAGAAAATCAGACCCAGCTGAAGAACATGTGTCCATGGGGGAAACCCGGGAAACTGAGTCTCCCCACACAATAGCAGAGATTCTCATCTTGCATCCTCTCCTGAGCTAATGACCAAGGTGGATGTCCCGGGTGGGTGGGCCTGTGGAATGGGAGAGGGGAGGAAGTCTATTGTCATGCAGAGGGACATGGAAAGACTTGTCTGAAGCTTATCCCCTGCACTGGGGTCAGGTCGGGAAGGGACGGCACAGAGGTGAGCAGGAACCAACCGGCCTCTCTGTGGTGGGGCTGGCCCCGGGGCAGGCGTGGGGGTGATGGCTGGAAGTGGGATGGCGCGTGAGTTGGCACCAGCCAGCGGTGGAGGCAGAGACTCAGAGGTCAGGGATCTCTCTCTCTGTCTCTGTCTCTCTCTCTCTCCCTCAGGGAGCGTAAGGTGGCGCCCCCTGCCCACCTCGCCTACCTCTCCATGGGCCCTTCTTTCTCTGGCCGCTCCGGGAGCCCTGCGGGCTTGGGTTCAAGCCCCCACACACCGCACAGGCCAAGGGCGCATGCGCGACCGCCGGGGCCTAGGGCTGGCCTCGGGGGGCGGGGGGGTCCTCAGTGAAGGCCCCGCCCTCCCTCCAGGCTCTGACCCAGCTGCAGCTCTTCCATCGCCGCCCTTCTGGACTCGGCTTCAGCTGTCTCCCTCCCCTCCCCCACTCCCACTCAGCTTGCAGGCCGCTTCCCTGCCTTGAAAGCATTGCTCTGGCCCTGAGGGCCACAGACCTACTGGGCTTCAAGCTCAAGGCTCTGCCTGGGCCTGCTGCTTCGGCCAGGGGCTCATTTTTTCCTGGAAAGACAAAGCCATGGCCTCACCCCACGCCTGCACTTTGCCACGGCAGGCAGCCCAGATGTAGGAAAGGCTCTGTGGAGTCAGAAGTGCCGAGACAGGCAGATGGCACCAGAGGGTTTGGGGGCCAGGGCGCAACTGGGCTAGCCCCTCCTCCCGGGAGTCGGGGAGGCCCGGCCTTCCTAGTGCCCAGGCCACGGCTCCGGGGAGAAACCCGCCATGGAGGGCACGCGGGAGGCCCTCTGCCTGAGGTGGCAGGTGTCACGCCAGGGCCACTGCAAGCCTGGCTCGGCTTGCCTGCTTTCTCCAAAGGAGGCTGGCCGACCAGCCGAACCTGGCACCTGGGCCAGGCCCCTTCCAAGTGGACGAGTTCCAGAGGATAGAGCCCTGGGGGCGGCTGCCAAGTCTCCTGGGGCGTGTGCTGGGCCCCCGTCAGAGGAGGAAGCAGCCTGGTAAACGGTGTGCCAGGCCTGAGATCTGGAGGCCTCCCACACCCGGGTCCCAGGCCCCCCGAGGGAGGACGATGGTCGGGCAGTGGCGAGCGGGGTGGGGCTGGCGCCGAGCCTGCCCTTGGATGCCCCGGGGAAGGGCGCCGGGGGATGGGCTGCCCCTGGCCAGGTCTGAGGGACCGACCCAGCTCGGGGCTGTCGGGGGCAGAGAGAGAACCCCCCTCCGCCCTTTCCCTTCAGGTTCTTAGGGCTGGCCAAATCCTTCCCAAGACAGCTTGTCTGGAGAAAATCAGACCCAGCTGAAGAACATGTGTCCATGGGGGAAACCCGGGAAACTGAGTCTCCCCACACAATAGCAGAGATTCTCATCTTGCATCCTCTCCTGAGCTAATGACCAAGGTGGATGTCCCGGGTGGGTGGGCCTGTGGAATGGGAGAGGGGAGGAAGTCTATTGTCATGCAGAGGGACATGGTAAGACTTGTCTGAAGCTTATCCCCTGCACTGGGGTCAGGTCGGGAAGGGACGGCACAGAGGTGAGCAGGAACCAACCGGCCTCTCTGTGGTGGGGCTGGCCCCGGGGCAGGCGTGGGGGTGATGGCTGGAAGTGGGATGGCGCGTGAGTTGGCACCAGCCAGCGGTGGAGGCAGAGACTCAGAGGTCAGGGATCTCTCTCTCTGTCTCTGTCTCTCTCTCTCTCCCTCAGGGAGCGTAAGGTGGCGCCCCCTGCCCACCTCGCCTACCTCTCCATGGGCCCTTCTTTCTCTGGCCGCTCCGGGAGCCCTGCGGGCTTGGGTTCAAGCCCCCACACACCGCACAGGCCAAGGGCGCATGCGCGACCGCCGGGGCCTAGGGCTGGCCTCGGGGGGCGGGGGGGGTCCTCAGTGAAGGCCCCGCCCTCCCTCCAGGCTCTGACCCAGCTGCAGCTCTTCCATCGCCGCCCTTCTGGACTCGGCTTCAGCTGTCTCCCTCCCCTCCCCCACTCCCACTCAGCTTGCAGGCCGCTTCCCTGCCTTGAAAGCATTGCTCTGGCCCTGAGGGCCACAGACCTACTGGGCTTCAAGCTCAAGGCTCTGCCTGGGCCTGCTGCTTCGGCCAGGGGCTCATTTTTTCCTGGAAAGACAAAGCCATGGCCTCACCCCACGCCTGCACTTTGCCACGGCAGGCAGCCCAGATGTAGGAAAGGCTCTGTGGAGTCAGAAGTGCCGAGACAGGCAGATGGCACCAGAGGGTTTGGGGGCCAGGGCGCAACTGGGCTAGCCCCTCCTCCCGGGAGTCGGGGAGGCCCGGCCTTCCTAGTGCCCAGGCCACGGCTCCGGGGAGAAACCCGCCATGGAGGGCACGCGGGAGGCCCTCTGCCTGAGGTGGCAGGTGTCACGCCAGGGCCACTGCAAGCCTGGCTCGGCTTGCCTGCTTTCTCCAAAGGAGGCTGGCCGACCAGCCGAACCTGGCACCTGGGCCAGGCCCCTTCCAAGGGGACGAGTTCCAGAGGCTAGAGCCCTGGGGGCGGCTGCCAAGTCTCCTGGGGCGTGTGCTGGGCCCCCGTCAGAGGAGGAAGCAGCCTGGTAAACGGTGTGCCAGGCCTGAGATCTGGAGGCCTCCCACAGCCGGGTCCCTGTCCTGCCCAGGCCCCCCGAGGGAGGACGATGGTCGGGCAG
The DNA here is from genome assembly GCF_020826845.1 of Diceros bicornis minor. Classification (NCBI taxonomy): domain Eukaryota; kingdom Metazoa; phylum Chordata; class Mammalia; order Perissodactyla; family Rhinocerotidae; genus Diceros; species Diceros bicornis. The sequence goes on along the minus strand of NW_026691205.1, from coordinate 275,593 downwards.
TGGCGAGCGGGGTGGGGCTGGCGCCGAGCCTGCCCTTGGATGCCCCGGGGAAGGGCGCCGGGGGATGGGCTGCCCCTGGCCAGGTCTGAGGGACCGACCCAGCTCGGGGCTGTCGGGGGCAGAGAGAGAACCCCCCTCCGCCCTTTCCCTTCAGGTTCTTAGGGCTGGCCAAATCCTTCCCAAGACAGCTTGTCTGGAGAAAATCAGACCCAGCTGAAGAACATGTGTCCATGGGGGAAACCCGGGAAACTGAGTCTCCCCACACAATAGCAGAGATTCTCATCTTGCATCCTCTCCTGAGCTAATGACAAAGGTGGATGTCCCGGGTGGGCCTGTGGAATGGGAGAGGGGAGGAAGTCTATTGTCATGCAGAGGGACATGGAAAGACTTGTCTGAAGCTTATCCCCTGCACTGGGGTCAGGTCGGGAAGGGACGGCACAGAGGTGAGCAGGAACCAACCGGCCTGTCTGTGGTGGGGCTGGCCCCGGGGCAGGCGTGGGGGTGATGGCTGGAAGTGGGATGGCGCGTGAGTTGGCACCAGCCAGCGGTGGAGGCAGAGACTCAGAGGTCAGGGATCTCTCTCTCTCTGTCTCTGTCACTGTCTCTCTCCCTCAGGGAGCTGAGGAGAGCAAGGTGGCGCCCCCTGCCCACCTCGCCTACCTCTCCATGGGCCCTTCTTTCTCTGGCCGCTCCGGGAGCCCTGCGGGCTTGGGTTCAACCCCACACACACCGCACAGGCCAAGGGCGCATGCGCCACCGCCGGGGCCTAGGGCTGGCCTGGGGGGGGTCCTCAGTGAAGGCCCTGCCCTCCCTCCAGGCTCTGACCCAGCTGCAGCTCTTCCATCGCCGCCCTTCTGGACTCGGCTTCAGCTCTTCAGCTGTCTCCCTCCCCTCCCCCACTCCCACTCAGCTTGGAGGCCGCTTCCCTGCCTTGAAAGCATGGCTCTGGCCCTGAGGGCCACAGACCTACTGGGCTTCAAGCTCAAGGCTCTGCCTGGGCCTGCTGCTTCGGTCAGGGGCTCATTTTTTCCTGGAAAGACAAAGCCATGGCCTCACCCCACGCCTGCACTTTGCCACGGCAGGCAGCCCAGATGTAGGAAAGGCTCTGTGGAGTCAGAAGTGCCGAGACAGGCAGATGGCACCAGAGGGTTTGGGGGCCAGGGCGCAACTGGGCTAGACCCTCCTCCCGGGAGTCGGGGAGGCCCGGCCTTCCTAGTGCCCAGGCCACGGCTCCGGGGAGAAACCCGCCATGGAGGGCACGCGGGAGGCCCTCTGCCTGAGGTGGCAGGTGTCACGCCAGGGCCACTGCAAGCCTGGCTCGGCTTGCCTGCTTTCTCCAAAGGAGGCTGGCCGACCAGCCGAACCTGGCACCTGGGCCAGGCCCCTTCCAAGGGGACGAGTTCCAGAGGCTAGAGCCCTGGGGGCGGCTGCCAAGTCTCCTGGGGCGTGTGCTGGGCCCCCGTCAGAGGAGGAAGCAGCCTGGTAAACGGTGTGCCAGGCCTGAGATCTGGAGGCCTCCCACAGCCGGGTCCCTGTCCTGCCCAGGCCCCCCGAGGGAGGACGATGGTCGGGCAGTGGCGAGCGGGGTGGGGCTGGCGCCGAGCCTGCCCTTGGATGCCCAGGGGAAGGGCGTCGGGGGATGGGATGCCCCTGGCCAGGTCTGAGGGACCGACCCAGCTCGGGGCTGTCGGGGGCAGAGAGAGAAACCCCCTCCGCCCTTTCCCTTCAGGTTCTTAGGGCTGGCCAAATCCTTCCCAAGACAGCTTGTCTGGAGAAAATCAGACCCAGCTGAAGAACATGTGTCCATGGGGGAAACCCGGGAAACTGAGTCTCCCCACACAATAGCAGAGATTCTCATCTTGCATCCTCTCCTGAGCTAATGACAAAGGTGGATGTCCCGGGTGGGCCTGTGGAATGGGAGAGGGGAGGAAGTCTATTGTCATGCAGAGGGACATGGAAAGACTTGTCTGAAGCTTATCCCCTGCACTGGGGTCAGGTCGGGAAGGGACGGCACAGAGGTGAGCAGGAACCAACCGGCCTGTCTGTGGTGGGGCTGGCCCCGGGGCAGGCGTGGGGGTGATGGCTGGAAGTGGGATGGCGCGTGAGTTGGCACCAGCCAGCGTTGGAGGCAGAGACTCAGAGGTCAGGGATCACTCTCTCTGTCTCTGTCTCTGTCTCTCTCCCTCAGGGAGCTGAGGAGAGTAAGGTGGCGCCCCCTGCCCAGCTCGCCTACCTCTCCATGGGCCCTTCTTTCTCTGGCCGCTCCGGGAGCCCTGCGGGCTTGGGTTCAACCCCCCACACACCGCACAGGCCAAGGGCGCATGCGCGACCGCCGGGGCCTAGGGCTGGCCTGGGGGGGGGTCCTCAGTGAAGGCCCCGCCCTCCCTCCAGGTTCTGACCCAGCTGCAGCTCTTCCATCGCCGCCCTTCTGGACTGGGCTTCAGCTCTTCAGCTGTCTCCCTCCCCTCCCCCACTCCCACTCAGCTTGGAGGCCGCTTCCCTGCCTTGAAAGCATGGCTCTGGCCCTGAGGGCCACAGACCTACTGGGCTTCAAGCTCAAGGCTCTGCCTGGGCCTGCTGCTTCGGCCAGGGGCTCATTTTTTCCTGGAAAGACAAAGCCATGGCCTCACCCCACGCCTGCACTTTGCCACGGCAGGCAGCCCAGATGTAGGAAAGGCTCTGTGGAGTCAGAAGTGCCGAGACAGGCAGATGGCACCAGAGGGTTTGGGGGCCAGGGCGCAACTGGGCTAGCCCCTCCTCCCGGGAGTCGGGGAGGCCCGGCCTTCCTAGTGCCCAGGCCACGGCTCCGGGGAGAAACCCGCCATGGAGGGCACGCGGGAGGCCCTCTGCCTGAGGTGGCAGGTGTCACGCCAGGGCCACTGCAAGCCTGGCTCGGCTTGCCTGCTTTCTCCAAAGGAGGCTGGCCGACCAGCCGAACCTGGCACCTGGGCCAGGCCCCTTCCAAGGGGACGAGTTCCAGAGGCTAGAGCCCTGGGGGCGGCTGCCAAGTCTCCTGGGGCGTGTGCTGGGCCCCCGTCAGAGGAGGAAGCAGCCTGGTAAACGGTGTGCCAGGCCTGAGATCTGGAGGCCTCCCACAGCCGGGTCCCTGTCCTGCCCAGGCCCCCCGAGGGAGGACGATGGTCGGGCAGTGGCGAGCGGGGTGGGGCTGGCGCCGAGCCTGCCCTTGGATGCCCCGGGGAAGGGCGCCGGGGGATGGGCTGCCCCTGGCCAGGTCTGAGGGACCGACCCAGCTCGGGGCTGTCGGGGGCAGAGAGAGAACCCCCCTCCGCCCTTTCCCTTCAGGTTCTTAGGGCTGGCCAAATCCTTCCCAAGACAGCTTGTCTGGAGAAAATCAGACCCAGCTGAAGAACATGTGTCCATGGGGGAAACCCGGGAAACTGAGTCTCCCCACACAATAGCAGAGATTCTCATCTTGCATCCTCTCCTGAGCTAATGACAAAGGTGGATGTCCCGGGTGGGCCTGTGGAATGGGAGAGGGGAGGAAGTCTATTGTCATGCAGAGGGACATGGAAAGACTTGTCTGAAGCTTATCCCCTGCACTGGGGTCAGGTCGGGAAGGGACGGCACAGAGGTGAGCAGGAACCAACCGGCCTGTCTGTGGTGGGGCTGGCCCCGGGGCAGGCGTGGGGGTGATGGCTGGAAGTGGGATGGCGCGTGAGTTGGCACCAGCCAGCGGTGGAGGCAGAGACTCAGAGGTCAGGGATCACTCTCTCTGTCTCTATCTCTGTCTCTCTCCCTCAGGGAGCTGAGGAGAGCACGGTGGCGCCCCCTGCCCACCTCGCCTACCTCTCCATGGGCCCTTCTTTCTCTGGCCGCTCTGGGAGCCCTGCGGGCTTGGGTTCAACTCCCCACACACCGCACAGGCCAAAGGCGCATGCGCCACCGCCGGGGCCTAGGGCTGTCCTGGGGGGGGTCCTCAGTGAAGGCCCCGCCCTCCCTCCAGGCTCTGACCCAGCTGCAGCTCTTCCATCGCCGCCCTTCTGGACTCGGCTTCAGCTCTTCAGCTGTCTCCCTCCCCTCCCCCACTCCCACTCAGCTTGGAGGCCGCTTCCCTGCCTTGAAAGCATGGCTCTGGCCCTGAGGGCCACAGACCTACTGGGCTTCAAGCTCAAGGCTCTGCCTGGGCCTGCTGCTTCGGCCAGGGGCTCATTTTTTCCTGGAAAGACAAAGCCATGGCCTCACCCCACGCCTGCACTTTGCCACGGCAGGCAGCCCAGATGTAGGAAAGGCTCTGTGGAGTCAGAAGTGCCGAGACAGGCAGATGGCACCAGAGGGTTTGGGGGCCAGGGCGCAACTGGGCTAGCCCCTCCTCCCGGGAGTCGGGGAGGCCCGGCCTTCCTAGTGCCCAGGCCACGGCTCCGGGGAGAAACCCGCCATGGAGGGCACGCGGGAGGCCCTCTGCCTGAGGTGGCAGGTGTCACGCCAGGGCCACTGCAAGCCTGGCTCGGCTTGCCTGCTTTCTCCAAAGGAGGCTGGCCGACCAGCCGAACCTGGCACCTGGGCCAGGCCCCTTCCAAGGGGACGAGTTCCAGAGGCTAGAGCCCTGGGGGCGGCTGCCAAGTCTCCTGGGGCGTGTGCTGGGCCCCCGTCAGAGGAGGAAGCAGCCTGGTAAACGGTGTGCCAGGCCTGAGATCTGGAGGCCTCCCACAGCCGGGTCCCTGTCCTGCCCAGGCCCCCCGAGGGAGGACGATGGTCGGGCAGTGGCGAGCGGGGTGGGGCTGGCGCCGAGCCTGCCCTTGGATGCCCCGGGGAAGGGCGCCGGGGGATGGGCTGCCCCTGGCCAGGTCTGAGGGACCGACCCAGCTCGGGGCTGTCGGGGGCAGAGAGAGAACCCCCCTCCGCCCTTTCCCTTCAGGTTCTTAGGGCTGGCCAAATCCTTCCCAAGACAGCTTGTCTGGAGAAAATCAGACCCAGCTGAAGAACATGTGTCCATGGGGGAAACCCGGGAAACTGAGTCTCCCCACACAATAGCAGAGATTCTCATCTTGCATCCTCTCCTGAGCTAATGACAAAGGTGGATGTCCCGGGTGGGCCTGTGGAATGGGAGAGGGGAGGAAGTCTATTGTCATGCAGAGGGACATGGAAAGACTTGTCTGAAGCTTATCCCCTGCACTGGGGTCAGGTCGGGAAGGGACGGCACAGAGGTGAGCAGGAACCAACCGGCCTGTCTGTGGTGGGGCTGGCCCCGGGGCAGGCGTGGGGGTGATGGCTGGAAGTGGGATGGCGCGTGAGTTGGCACCAGCCAGCGTTGGAGGCAGAGACTCAGAGGTCAGGGATCACTCTCTCTGTCTCTGTCTCTGTCTCTCTCCCTCAGGGAGCTGAGGAGAGTAAGGTGGCGCCCCCTGCCCAGCTCGCCTACCTCTCCATGGGCCCTTCTTTCTCTGGCCGCTCCGGGAGCCCTGCGGGCTTGGGTTCAACCCCCCACACACCGCACAGGCCAAGGGCGCATGCGCGACCGCCGGGGCCTAGGGCTGGCCTGGGGGGGGGTCCTCAGTGAAGGCCCCGCCCTCCCTCCAGGTTCTGACCCAGCTGCAGCTCTTCCATCGCCGCCCTTCTGGACTGGGCTTCAGCTCTTCAGCTGTCTCCCTCCCCTCCCCCACTCCCACTCAGCTTGGAGGCCGCTTCCCTGCCTTGAAAGCATGGCTCTGGCCCTGAGGGCCACAGACCTACTGGGCTTCAAGCTCAAGGCTCTGCCTGGGCCTGCTGCTTCGGCCAGGGGCTCATTTTTTCCTGGAAAGACAAAGCCATGGCCTCACCCCACGCCTGCACTTTGCCACGGCAGGCAGCCCAGATGTAGGAAAGGCTCTGTGGAGTCAGAAGTGCCGAGACAGGCAGATGGCACCAGAGGGTTTGGGGGCCAGGGCGCAACTGGGCTAGCCCCTCCTCCCGGGAGTCGGGGAGGCCCGGCCTTCCTAGTGCCCAGGCCACGGCTCCGGGGAGAAACCCGCCATGGAGGGCACGCGGGAGGCCCTCTGCCTGAGGTGGCAGGTGTCACGCCAGGGCCACTGCAAGCCTGGCTCGGCTTGCCTGCTTTCTCCAAAGGAGGCTGGCCGACCAGCCGAACCTGGCACCTGGGCCAGGCCCCTTCCAAGGGGACGAGTTCCAGAGGCTAGAGCCCTGGGGGCGGCTGCCAAGTCTCCTGGGGCGTGTGCTGGGCCCCCGTCAGAGGAGGAAGCAGCCTGGTAAACGGTGTGCCAGGCCTGAGATCTGGAGGCCTCCCACAGCCGGGTCCCTGTCCTGCCCAGGCCCCCCGAGGGAGGACGATGGTCGGGCAGTGGCGAGCGGGGTGGGGCTGGCGCCGAGCCTGCCCTTGGATGCCCCGGGGAAGGGCGCCGGGGGATGGGCTGCCCCTGGCCAGGTCTGAGGGACCGACCCAGCTCGGGGCTGTCGGGGGCAGAGAGAGAACCCCCCTCCGCCCTTTCCCTTCAGGTTCTTAGGGCTGGCCAAATCCTTCCCAAGACAGCTTGTCTGGAGAAAATCAGACCCAGCTGAAGAACATGTGTCCATGGGGGAAACCCGGGAAACTGAGTCTCCCCACACAATAGCAGAGATTCTCATCTTGCATCCTCTCCTGAGCTAATGACAAAGGTGGATGTCCCGGGTGGGCCTGTGGAATGGGAGAGGGGAGGAAGTCTATTGTCATGCAGAGGGACATGGAAAGACTTGTCTGAAGCTTATCCCCTGCACTGGGGTCAGGTCGGGAAGGGACGGCACAGAGGTGAGCAGGAACCAACCGGCCTGTCTGTGGTGGGGCTGGCCCCGGGGCAGGCGTGGGGGTGATGGCTGGAAGTGGGATGGCGCGTGAGTTGGCACCAGCCAGCGGTGGAGGCAGAGACTCAGAGGTCAGGGATCACTCTCTCTGTCTCTATCTCTGTCTCTCTCCCTCAGGGAGCTGAGGAGAGCACGGTGGCGCCCCCTGCCCACCTCGCCTACCTCTCCATGGGCCCTTCTTTCTCTGGCCGCTCTGGGAGCCCTGCGGGCTTGGGTTCAACTCCCCACACACCGCACAGGCCAAAGGCGCATGCGCCACCGCCGGGGCCTAGGGCTGTCCTGGGGGGGGTCCTCAGTGAAGGCCCCGCCCTCCCTCCAGGCTCTGACCCAGCTGCAGCTCTTCCATCGCCGCCCTTCTGGACTCGGCTTCAGCTCTTCAGCTGTCTCCCTCCCCTCCCCCACTCCCACTCAGCTTGGAGGCCGCTTCCCTGCCTTGAAAGCATGGCTCTGGCCCTGAGGGCCACAGACCTACTGGGCTTCAAGCTCAAGGCTCTGCCTGGGCCTGCTGCTTCGGCCAGGGGCTCATTTTTTCCTGGAAAGACAAAGCCATGGCCTCACCCCACGCCTGCACTTTGCCACGGCAGGCAGCCCAGATGTAGGAAAGGCTCTGTGGAGTCAGAAGTGCCGAGACAGGCAGATGGCACCAGAGGGTTTGGGGGCCAGGGCGCAACTGGGCTAGCCCCTCCTCCCGGGAGTCGGGGAGGCCCGGCCTTCCTAGTGCCCAGGCCACGGCTCCGGGGAGAAACCCGCCATGGAGGGCACGCGGGAGGCCCTCTGCCTGAGGTGGCAGGTGTCACGCCAGGGCCACTGCAAGCCTGGCTCGGCTTGCCTGCTTTCTCCAAAGGAGGCTGGCCGACCAGCCGAACCTGGCACCTGGGCCAGGCCCCTTCCAAGGGGACGAGTTCCAGAGGCTAGAGCCCTGGGGGCGGCTGCCAAGTCTCCTGGGGCGTGTGCTGGGCCCCCGTCAGAGGAGGAAGCAGCCTGGTAAACGGTGTGCCAGGCCTGAGATCTGGAGGCCTCCCACAGCCGGGTCCCTGTCCTGCCCAGGCCCCCCGAGGGAGGACGATGGTCGGGCAGTGGCGAGCGGGGTGGGGCTGGCGCCGAGCCTGCCCTTGGATGCCCCGGGGAAGGGCGCCGGGGGATGGGCTGCCCCTGGCCAGGTCTGAGGGACCGACCCAGCTCGGGGCTGTCGGGGGCAGAGAGAGAACCCCCCTCCGCCCTTTCCCTTCAGGTTCTTAGGGCTGGCCAAATCCTTCCCAAGACAGCTTGTCTGGAGAAAATCAGACCCAGCTGAAGAACATGTGTCCATGGGGGAAACCCGGGAAACTGAGTCTCCCCACACAATAGCAGAGATTCTCATCTTGCATCCTCTCCTGAGCTAATGACAAAGGTGGATGTCCCGGGTGGGCCTGTGGAATGGGAGAGGGGAGGAAGTCTATTGTCATGCAGAGGGACATGGAAAGACTTGTCTGAAGCTTATCCCCTGCACTGGGGTCAGGTCGGGAAGGGACGGCACAGAGGTGAGCAGGAACCAACCGGCCTGTCTGTGGTGGGGCTGGCCCCGGGGCAGGCGTGGGGGTGATGGCTGGAAGTGGGATGGCGCGTGAGTTGGCACCAGCCAGCGGTGGAGGCAGAGACTCAGAGGTCAGGGATCTCTCTCTCTGTCTCTGTCTCTGTCTCTCTCCCTCAGGGAGCTGAGGAGAGTAAGGTGGCGCCCCCTGCCCACCTCGCCTACCTCTCCATGGGCCCTTCTTTCTCTGGCCGCTCTGGGAGCCCTGCGGGCTTGGGTTCAACCCCCCACACACCGCACAGGCCAAGGGCGCATGCGTGAGCGCCGGGGACTGGGGCTGGCCTCGGGGGGGGGGGGGTCCTAGTGAAGGCCCCGCCCTCCCTCCAGGCTCTGACCCAGCTGCAGCTCTTCCATCGCCGCCCTTCTGGACTCGGCTTCAGCTGTCTCCCTCCCCTCCCCCACTCCCACTCAGCTTGCAGGCCGCTTCCCTGCCTTGAAAGCATGGCTCTGGCCCTGAGGGCCACAGACCAACTGGGCTTCAAGCTCAAGGCTCTGCCTGGGCCTGCTGCTTCGGCCAGGGGCTCATTTTTTCCTGGAAAGACAAAACCATGGCCTCACCCCACGCCTGCACTTTGCCACGGCAGGCAGCCCAGATGTAGGAAAGGCTCTGTGGAGTCAGAAGTGCCGAGACAGGCAGATGGCACCAGAGGGTTTGGGGGCCAGGGCGCAACTGGGCTAGCCCCTCCTCCCGGGAGTCGGGGAGGCCCGGCCTTCCTAGTGCCCAGGCCACGGCTCCGGGGAGAAACCCGCCATGGAGGGCACGCAGGAGGCCCTCTGCCTGAGGTGGCAGGTGTCACGCCAGGGCCACTGCAAGCCTGGCTCGGCTTGCCTGCTTTCTCCAAAGGAGGCTGGCCGACCAGCCGAACCTGGCACCTGGGCCAGGCCCCTTCCAAGGGGACGAGTTCCAGAGGCTAGAGCCCTGGGGGCGGCTGCCAAGTCTCCTGGGGCGTGTGCTGGGCCCCCGTCAGAGGAGGAAGCAGCCTGGTAAACGGTGTGCCAGGCCTGAGATCTGGAGGCCTCCCACAGCCGGGTCCCTGTCCTGCCCAGGCCCCCCGAGGGAGGACGATGGTCGGGCAGTGGCGAGCGGGGTGGGACTGGCGCCGAGCCTGCCCTTGGATGCCCCGGGGAAGGGCGCCGGGGTATGGGATGCCCCTGGCCAGGTCTGAGGGACCGACCCTGCTCGGGGCTGTCGGGGGCAGAGAGAGAACCCCCCTCCGCCCTTTCCCTTCAGGTTCTTAGGGCTGGCCAAATCCTTCCCAAGACAGCTTGTCTGGAGAAAATCAGACCCAGCTGAAGAACATGTGTCCATGGGGGAAACCCGGGAAACTGAGTCTCCCCACACAATAGCAGAGATTCTCATCTTGCATCCTCTCCTGAGCTAATGACAAAGGTGGATGTCCCGGGTGGGCCTGTGGAATGGGAGAGGGGAGGAAGTCTATTGTCATGCAGAGGGACATGGAAAGACTTGTCTGAAGCTTATCCCTTGCACTGTTGACAGGTCGGGAAGGGACGGCACAGAGGTGAGCAGGAACCAACCGGCCTGTCTGTGGTGGGGCTGGCCCCGGGGCAGGCGTGGGGGTGATGGCTGGAAGTGGGATGGCGAGTGAGTTGGCACCAGCCAGCGGTGGAGGCAGAGACTCAGAGGTCAGGGATCTCTCTCTCTGTCTCTGTCTCTCTCTCTCTCCCTCAGGGAGCTGAGGAAAGTAAGGTGGCGCCCCCTGCCCACCTCGCCTACCTCTCCATGGGCCCTTCTTTCTCTGGCCGCTCCGGGAGCCCTGCGGGCTTGGGTTCAACCCCCCACACACCGCACAGGCCAAGGGCGCATGCGTGACCGCCGGGGCCTAGGGCTGGCCTCGGGGGGGGGGTCCTCAGTGAAGGCCCCGCCCTCCCTCCAGGCTCTGACCCAGCTGCAGCTCTTCCATCGCCGCCCTTCTGGACTCGGCTTCAGCTGTCTCCCTCCCCTCCCCCACTCCCACTCATCTTGCAGGCCGCTTCCCTGCCTTGAAAGCATGGCTCTGGCCCTGAGGAACACAGACCTACTGGGCTTCAAGCTCAAGGCTCTGCCTGGGCCTGCTGCTTCGGCCAGGGGCTCATTTTTTCCTGGAAAGACAAAACCATGGCCTCACCCCACGCCTGCACTTTGCCACGGCAGGCAGCCCAGATGTAGGAAAGGCTCTGTGGAGTCAGAAGTGCCGAGACAGGCAGATGGCACCAGAGGGTTTGGGGGCCAGGGCGCAACTGGGCTAGCCCCTCCTCCCGGGAGTCGGGGAGGCCCGGCCTTCCTAGTGCCCAGGCCACGGCTCCGGGGAGAAACCCGCCATGGAGGGCACGCGGGAGGCCCTCTGCCTGAGGTGGCAGGTGTCACGCCAGGGCCACTGCAAGCCTGGCTCGGCTTGCCTGCTTTCTCCAAAGGAGGCTGGCCGACCAGCCGAACCTGGCACCTGGGCCAGGCCCCTTCCAAGGGGCCGAGTTCCAGAGGCTAGAGCCCTGGGGGCGGCTGCCAAGTCTCCTGGGGCGTGTGCTGGGCCCCCGTCAGAGGAGGAAGCAGCCTGGTAAACGGTGTGCCAGGCCTGAGATCTGGAGGCCTCCCACAGCCGGGTCCCTGTCCTGCCCAGGCCCCCCGAGGGAGGACGATGGTCGGGCAGTGGCGAGCGGGGTGGGGCTGGCGCCGAGCCTGCCCTTGGATGCCCCGGGGAAGGGCGCCAAGGGATGGGATGCCCCTGGCCAGGTCTGAGGGACCGACCCAGCTCGGGGCTGTCGGGGGCAGAGAGAGAACCCCCCTCCGCCCTTTCCCTTCAGGTTCTTAGGGCTGGCCAAATCCTTCCCAAGACAGCTTGTCTGGAGAAAATCAGACCCAGCTGAAGAACATGTGTCCATGGGGGAAACCCGGGAAACTGAGTCTCCCCACACAATAGCAGAGATTCTCATCTTGCATCCTCTCCTGAGCTAATGACAAAGGTGGATGTCCCAGGTGGGCCTGTGGAATGGGAGAGGGGAGGAAGTCTATTGTCATGCAGAGGGACATGGAAAGACTTGTCTGAAGCTTATCCCTTGCACTGTTGACAGGTCGGGAAGGGACAGCACAGAGGTGAGCAGGAACCAACCGGCCTGTCTGTGGTGGGGCTGGCCCCGGGGCAGGCGTGGGGGTGATGGCTGGAAGTGGGATGGCGCGTGAGTTGGCACCAGCCAGCGGTGGAGGCAGAGACTCAGAGGTCAGGGATCTCTCTCTCTGTCTCTGTCTCTCTCTCTCTCCCTCAGGGAGCTGAGGAGAGTAAGGTGGCGCCCCCTGCCCACCTCGCCTACCTCTCCATGGGCCCTTCTTTCTCTGGCCGCTCCGGGAGCCCTGCGGGCTTGGGTTCAACCCCCCACACACCGCACAGGCCAAGGGCGCATGCGCGACCGCCGGGGCCTAGGGCTGGCCTCGGGGGGGGGGGGGGGGTCCTCAGTGAAGGCCCCGCCCTCCCTCCAGGCTCTGACCCAGCTGCAGCTCTTCCATCGCCGCCCTTCTGGACTCGGCTTCAGCTGTCTCCCTCCCCTCCCCCACTCCCACTCAGCTTGCAGGCCGCTTCCCTGCCTTGAAAGCATGGCTCTGGCCCTGAGGGCCACAGACCTACTGGGCTTCAAGCTCAAGGCTCTGCCTGGGCCTGCTGCTTCGGCCAGGGGCTCATTTTTTCCTGGAACGACAAAACCATGGCCTCACCCCACGCCTGCACTTTGCCACGGCAGGCAGCCCAGATGTAGGAAAGGCTCTGTGGAGTCAGAAGTGCCGAGACAGGCAGATGGCACCAGAGGGTTTGGGGGCCAGGGCGCAACTGGGCTAGCCCCTCCTCCCGGGAGTCGGGGAGGCCCGGCCTTCCTAGTGCCCAGGCCACGGCTCTGGGGAGAAACCCGCCATGGAGGGCACGCGGGAGGCCCTCTGCCTGAGGTGGCAGGTGTCACGCCAGGGCCACTGCAAGCCTGGCTCGGCTTGCCTGCTTTCTCCAAAGGAGGCTGGCCGACCAGCCGAACCTGGCACCTGGGCCAGGCCCCTTCCAAGGGGACGAGTTCCAGAGGCTAGAGCCCTGGGGGCGGCTGCCAAGTCTCCTGGGGCGTGTGCTGTGCCCCCGTCAGAGGAGGAAGCAGCCTGGTAAACGGTGTGCCAGGCCTGAGATCTGGAGGCCTCCCACAGCCGGGTCCCTGTCCTGCCCAGGCCCCCCGAGGGAGGACGATGGTCGGGCAGTGGCGAGCGGGGTGGGGCTGGCGCCGAGCCTGCCCTTGGATGCCCCGGGGAAGGGCGCCGGGGGATGGGATGCCCCTGGCCAGGTCTGAGGGACCGACCCAGCTCGGGGCTGTCGGGGGCAGAGAGAGAACCCCCCTCCGCCCTTTCCCTTCAGGTTCTTAGGGCTGGCCAAATCCTTCCCAAGACAGCTTGTCTGGAGAAAATCAGACCCAGCTGAAGAACATGTGTCCATGGGGGAAACCCGGGAAACTGAGTCTCCCCACACAATAGCAGAGATTCTCATCTTGCATCCTCTCCTGAGCTAATGACAAAGGTGGATGTCCCGGGTGGGCCTGTGGAATGGGAGAGGGGAGGAAGTCTATTGTCATGCAGAGGGACATGGAAAGACTTGTCTGAAGCTTATCCCTTGCACTGTTGACAGGTCGGGAAGGGACGGCACAGAGGTGAGCAGGAACCAACCGGCCTGTCTGTGGTGGGGCTGGCCCCGGGGCAGGCGTGGGGGTGATGGCTGGAAGTGGGATGGCGCGTGAGTTGGCACCAGCCAGCGGTGGAGGCAGAGACTCAGAGGTCAGGGATCTCTCTCTCTGTCTCTGTCTCTCTCTCTCTCCCTCAGGGAGCTGAGGAGAGTAAGGTGGCGCCCCCTGCCCACCTCGCCTACCTCTCCATGGGCCCTTCTTTCTCTGGCCGCTCCGGGAGCCCTGCGGGCTTGGGTTCAACCCCCCACACACCGCACAGGCCAAGGGCGCATGCGCGACCGCCGGGGCCTAGGGCTGGCCTGGGGGGGGGGGTCCTCAGTGAAGGCCCCGCCCTCCCTCCAGGCTCTGACCCAGCTGCAGCTCTTCCATCGCCGCCCTTCTGGACTCGGCTTCAGCTGTCTCCCTCCCCTCCCCCACTCCCACTCAGCTTGCAGGCCGCTTCCCTGCCTTGAAAGCATGGCTCTGGCCCTGAGGGCCACAGACCTACTGGGCTTCAAGCTCAAGGCTCTGCCTGGGCCTGCTGCTTCGGCCAGGGGCTCATTTTTTCCTGGAAAGACAAAACCATGGCCTCACCCCACGCCTGCACTTTGCCACGGCAGGCAGCCCAGATGTAGGAAAGGCTCTGTGGAGTCAGAAGTGCCGAGACAGGCAGATGGCACCAGAGGGTTTGGGGGCCAGGGCGCAACTGGGCTAGCCCCTCCTCCCGGGAGTCGGGGAGGCCCGGCCTTCCTAGTGCCCAGGCCACGGCTCCGGGGAGAAACCCGCCATGGAGGGCACGCGGGAGGCCCTCTGCCTGAGGTGGCAGGTGTCACGCCAGGGCCACTGCAAGCCTGGCTCGGCTTGCCTGCTTTCTCCAAAGGAGGCTGGCCGACCAGCCGAACCTGGCACCTGGGCCAGGCCCCTTCCAAGGGGACGAGTTCCAGAGGCTAGAGCCCTGGGGGCGGCTGCCAAGTCTCCTGGGGCGTGTGCTGGGCCCCCGTCAGAGGAGGAAGCAGCCTGGTAAACGGTGTGCCAGGCCTGAGATCTGGAGGCCTCCCACAGCCGGGTCCCTGTCCTGCCCAGGCCCCCCGAGGGAGGACGATGGTCGGGCAGTGGCGAGCGGGGTGGGGCTGGCGCCGAGCCTGCCCTTGGATGCCCCGGGGAAGGGCGCCGGGGGATGGGATGCCCCTGGCCAGGTCTGAGGGACCGACCCAGCTCGGGGCTGTCGGGGGCAGAGAGAGAACCCCCCTCCGCCCTTTCCCTTCAGGTTCTTAGGGCTGGCCAAATCCTTCCCAAGACAGCTTGTCTGGAGAAAATCAGACCCAGCTGAAGAACATGTGTCCATGGGGGAAACCCGGGAAACTGAGTCTCCCCACACAATAGCAGAGATTCTCATCTTGCATCCTCTCCTGAGCTAATGACAAAGGTGGATGTCCCGGGTGGGCCTGTGGAATGGGAGAGGGGAGGAAGTCTATTGTCATGCAGAGGGACATGGAAAGACTTGTCTGAAGCTTATCCCTTGCACTGTTGACAGGTCGGGTAGGGTCGGCACAGAGGTGAGCAGGAACCAACCGGCCTGTCTGTGGTGGGGCTGGCCCCGGGGCAGGCGTGGGGGTGATGGCTGGAAGTGGGATGGCGCGTGAGTTGGCACCAGCCAGCGGTGGAGGCAGAGACTCAGAGGTCAGGGATCTCTCTCTCTGTCTCTGTCTCTCTCTCTCTCCCTCAGGGAGCTGAGGAGAGTAAGGTGGCGCCCCCTGCCCACCTCGCCTACCTCTCCATGGGCCCTTCTTTCTCTGGCCGCTCCGGGAGCCCTGCGGGCTTGGGTTCAACCCCCCACACACCGCACAGGCCAAGGGCGCATGCGTGACCGCCGGGGCCTAGGGCTGGCCTGGGGGGGGGGTCCTCAGTGAAGGCCCCGCCCTCCCTCCAGGCTCTGACCCAGCTGCAGCTCTTCCATCGCCGCCCTTCTGGACTCGGCTTCAGCTGTCTCCCTCCCCTCCCCCACTCCCACTCAGCTTGCAGGCCGCTTCCCTGCCTTGAAAGCATGGCACTGGCCCTGAGGGCCACAGACCTACTGGGCTTCAAGCTCAAGGCTCTGCCTGGGCCTGCTGCTTCGGCCAGGGGCTCATTTTTTCCTGGAAAGACAAAACCATGGCCTCACCCCACGCCTGCACTTTGCCACGGCAGGCAGCCCAGATGTAGGAAAGGCTCTGTGGAGTCAGAAGTGCCGAGACAGGCAGATGGCACCAGAGGGTTTGGGGGCCAGGGCGCAACTGGGCTAGCCCCTCCTCCCGGGAGTCGGGGAGGCCCGGCCTTCCTAGTGCCCAGGCCACGGCTCCGGGGAGAAACCCGCCATGGAGGGCACGCGGGAGGCCCTCTGCCTGAGGTGGCAGGTGTCACGCCAGGGCCACTGCAAGCCTGGCTCGGCTTGCCTGCTTTCTCCAAAGGAGGCTGGCCGACCAGCCGAACCTGGCACCTGGGCCAGGCCCCTTCCAAGGGGACGAGTTCCAGAGGCTAGAGCCCTGGGGGCGGCTGCCAAGTCTCCTGGGGCGTGTGCTGGGCCCCCGTCAGAGGAGGAAGCAGCCTGGTAAACGGTGTGCCAGGCCTGAGATCTGGAGGCCTCCCACAGCCGGGTCCCTGTCCTGCCCAGGCCCCCCGAGGGAGGACGATGGTCGGGCAGTGGCGAGCGTGGTGGGGCTGGCGCCGAGCCTGCCCTTGGATGCCCCGGGGAAGGGCGCCGGGGGATGGGATGCCCCTGGCCAGGTCTGAGGGACCGACCCAGCTCGGGGCTGTCGGGGGCAGAGAGAGAACCCCCCTCCGCCCTTTCCCTTCAGGTTCTTAGGGCTGGCCAAATCCTTCCCAAGACAGCTTGTCTGGAGAAAATCAGACCCAGCTGAAGAACATGTGTCCATGGGGGAAACCCGGGAAACTGAGTCTCCCCACACAATAGCAGAGATTCTCATCTTGCATCCTCTCCTGAGCTAATGACAAAGGTGGATGTCCCGGGTGGGCCTGTGGAATGGGAGAGGGGAGGAAGTCTATTGTCATGCAGAGGGACATGGAAAGACTTGTCTGAAGCTTATCCCTTGCACTGTTGACAGGTCGGGAAGGGACGGCACAGAGGTGAGCAGGAACCAACCGGCCTGTCTGTGGTGGGGCTGGCCCCGGGGCAGGCGTGGGGGTGATGGCTGGAAGTGGGATGGCGCGTGAGTTGGCACCAGCCAGCGGTGGAGGCAGAGACTCAGAGGTCAGGGATCTCTCTCTCTGTCTCTGTCTCTCTCTCTCTCCCTCAGGGAGCTGAGGAGAGTAAGGTGGCGCCCCCTGCCCACCTCGCCTACCTCTCCATGGGCCCTTCTTTCTCTGGCCGCTCCGGGAGCCCTGCGGGCTTGGGTTCAACCCCCCACACACCGCACAGGCCAAGGGCGCATGCGCGACCGCCGGGGCCTAGGGCTGGCCTGGGGGGGGGGGTCCTCAGTGAAGGCCCCGCCCTCCCTCCAGGCTCTGACCCAGCTGCAGCTCTTCCATCGCCGCCCTTCTGGACTCGGCTTCAGCTGTCTCCCTCCCCTCCCCCACTCCCACTCAGCTTGCAGGCCGCTTCCCTGCCTTGAAAGCATGGCTCTGGCCCTGAGGGCCACAGACCTACTGGGCTTCAAGCTCAAGGCTCTGCCTGGGCCTGCTGCTTCGGCCAGGGGCTCATTTTTTCCTGGAAAGACAAAACCATGGCCTCACCCCACGCCTGCACTTTGCCACGGCAGGCAGCCCAGATGTAGGAAAGGCTCTGTGGAGTCAGAAGTGCCGAGACAGGCAGATGGCACCAGAGGGTTTGGGGGCCAGGGCGCAACTGGGCTAGCCCCTCCTCCCGGGAGTCGGGGAGGCCCGGCCTTCCTAGTGCCCAGGCCACGGCTCCGGGGAGAAACCCGCCATGGAGGGCACGCGGGAGGCCCTCTGCCTGAGGTGGCAGGTGTCACGCCAGGGCCACTGCAAGCCTGGCTCGGCTTGCCTGCTTTCTCCAAAGGAGGCTGGCCGACCAGCCGAACCTGGCACCTGGGCCAGGCCCCTTCCAAGGGGACGAGTTCCAGAGGCTAGAGCCCTGGGGGCGGCTGCCAAGTCTCCTGGGGCGTGTGCTGGGCCCCCGTCAGAGGAGGAAGCAGCCTGGTAAACGGTGTGCCAGGCCTGAGATCTGGAGGCCTCCCACAGCCGGGTCCCTGTCCTGCCCAGGCCCCCCGAGGGAGGACGATGGTCGGGCAGTGGCGAGCGGGGTGGGGCTGGCGCCGAGCCTGCCCTTGGATGCCCCGGGGAAGGGCGCCGGGGGATGGGATGCCCCTGGCCAGGTCTGAGGGACCGACCCAGCTCGGGGCTGTCGGGGGCAGAGAGAGAACCCCCCTCCGCCCTTTCCCTTCAGGTTCTTAGGGCTGGCCAAATCCTTCCCAAGACAGCTTGTCTGGAGAAAATCAGACCCAGCTGAAGAACATGTGTCCATGGGGGAAACCCGGGAAACTGAGTCTCCCCACACAATAGCAGAGATTCTCATCTTGCATCCTCTCCTGAGCTAATGACAAAGGTGGATGTCCCGGGTGGGCCTGTGGAATGGGAGAGGGGAGGAAGTCTATTGTCATGCAGAGGGACATGGAAAGACTTGTCTGAAGCTTATCCCTTGCACTGTTGACAGGTCGGGTAGGGTCGGCACAGAGGTGAGCAGGAACCAACCGGCCTGTCTGTGGTGGGGCTGGCCCCGGGGCAGGCGTGGGGGTGATGGCTGGAAGTGGGATGGCGCGTGAGTTGGCACCAGCCAGCGGTGGAGGCAGAGACTCAGAGGTCAGGGATCTCTCTCTCTGTCTCTGTCTCTCTCTCTCTCCCTCAGGGAGCTGAGGAGAGTAAGGTGGCGCCCCCTGCCCACCTCGCCTACCTCTCCATGGGCCCTTCTTTCTCTGGCCGCTCCGGGAGCCCTGCGGGCTTGGGTTCAACCCCCCACACACCGCACAGGCCAAGGGCGCATGCGTGACCGCCGGGGCCTAGGGCTGGCCTGGGGGGGGGGTCCTCAGTGAAGGCCCCGCCCTCCCTCCAGGCTCTGACCCAGCTGCAGCTCTTCCATCGCCGCCCTTCTGGACTCGGCTTCAGCTGTCTCCCTCCCCTCCCCCACTCCCACTCAGCTTGCAGGCTGCTTCCCTGCCTTGAAAGCATGGCACTGGCCCTGAGGGCCACAGACCTACTGGGCTTCAAGCTCAAGGCTCTGCCTGGGCCTGCTGCTTCGGCCAGGGGCTCATTTTTTCCTGGAAAGACAAAACCATGGCCTCACCCCACGCCTGCACTTTGCCACGGCAGGCAGCCCAGATGTAGGAAAGGCTCTGTGGAGTCAGAAGTGCCGAGACAGGCAGATGGCACCAGAGGGTTTGGGGGCCAGGGCGCAACTGGGCTAGCCCCTCCTCCCGGGAGTCGGGGAGGCCCGGCCTTCCTAGTGCCCAGGCCACGGCTCCGGGGAGAAACCCGCCATGGAGGGCACGCGGGAGGCCCTCTGCCTGAGGTGGCAGGTGTCACGCCAGGGCCACTGCAAGCCTGGCTCGGCTTGCCTGCTTTCTCCAAAGGAGGCTGGCCGACCAGCCGAACCTGGCACCTGGGCCAGGCCCCTTCCAAGGGGACGAGTTCCAGAGGCTAGAGCCCTGGGGGCGGCTGCCAAGTCTCCTGGGGCGTGTGCTGGGCCCCCGTCAGAGGAGGAAGCAGCCTGGTAAACGGTGTGCCAGGCCTGAGATCTGGAGGCCTCCCACAGCCGGGTCCCTGTCCTGCCCAGGCCCCCCGAGGGAGGACGATGGTCGGGCAGTGGCGAGCGGGGTGGGGCTGGCGCCGAGCCTGCCCTTGGATGCCCCGGGGAAGGGCGCCGGGGGATGGGATGCCCCTGGCCAGGTCTGAGGGACCGACCCAGCTCGGGGCTGTCGGGGGCAGAGAGAGAACCCCCCTCCGCCCTTTCCCTTCAGGTTCTTAGGGCTGGCCAAATCCTTCCCAAGACAGCTTGTCTGGAGAAAATCAGACCCAGCTGAAGAACATGTGTCCATGGGGGAAACCCGGGAAACTGAGTCTCCCCACACAATAGCAGAGATTCTCATCTTGCATCCTCTCCTGAGCTAATGACAAAGGTGGATGTCCCGGGTGGGCCTGTGGAATGGGAGAGGGGAGGAAGTCTATTGTCATGCAGAGGGACATGGAAAGACTTGTCTGAAGCTTATCCCTTGCACTGTTGACAGGTCGGGAAGGGACGGCACAGAGGTGAGCAGGAACCAACCGGCCTGTCTGTGGTGGGGCTGGCCCCGGGGCAGGCGTGGGGGTGATGGCTGGAAGTGGGATGGCGCGTGAGTTGGCACCAGCCAGCGGTGGAGGCAGAGACTCAGAGGTCAGGGATCTCTCTCTCTGTCTCTGTCTCTCTCTCTCTCCCTCAGGGAGCTGAGGAGAGTAAGGTGGCGCCCCCTGCCCACCTCGCCTACCTCTCCATGGGCCCTTCTTTCTCTGGCCGCTCCGGGAGCCCTGCGGGCTTGGGTTCAACCCCCCACACACCGCACAGGCCAAGGGCGCATGCGCGACCGCCAGGGCCTAGGGCTGGCCTGGGGGGGGGGGTCCTCAGTGAAGGCCCCGCCCTCCCTCCAGGCTCTGACCCAGCTGCAGCTCTTACATCGCCGCCCTTCTGGACTCGGCTTCAGCTGTCTCCCTCCCCTCCCCCACTCCCACTCAGCTTGCAGGCCGCTTCCCTGCCTTGAAAGCATGGCTCTGGCCCTGAGGGCCACAGACCTACTGGGCTTCAAGCTCAAGGCTCTGCCTGGGCCTGCTGCTTCGGCCAGGGGCTCATTTTTTCCTGGAAAGACAAAACCATGGCCTCACCCCACGCCTGCACTTTGCCACGGCAGGCAGCCCAGATGTAGGAAAGGCTCTGTGGAGTCAGAAGTGCCGAGACAGGCAGATGGCACCAGAGGGTTTGGGGGCCAGGGCGCAACTGGGCTAGCCCCTCCTCCCGGGAGTCGGGGAGGCCCGGCCTTCCTAGTGCCCAGGCCACGGCTCTGGGGAGAAACCCGCCATGGAGGGCACGCGGGAGGCCCTCTGCCTGAGGTGGCAGGTGTCACGCCAGGGCCACTGCAAGCCTGGCTCGGCTTGCCTGCTTTCTCCAAAGGAGGCTGGCCGACCAGCCGAACCTGGCACCTGGGCCAGGCCCCTTCCAAGGGGACGAGTTCCAGAGGCTAGAGCCCTGGGGGCGGCTGCCAAGTCTCCTGGGGCGTGTGCTGGGCCCCCGTCAGAGGAGGAAGCAGCCTGGTAAACGGTGTGCCAGGCCTGAGATCTGGAGGCCTCCCACAGCCGGGTCCCTGTCCTGCCCAGGCCCCCCGAGGGAGGACGATGGTCGGGCAGTGGCGAGCGGGGTGGGGCTGGCGCCGAGCCTGCCCTTGGATGCCCCGGGGAAGGGCGCCGGGGGATGGGATGCCCCTGGCCAGGTCTGAGGGACCGACCCAGCTCGGGGCTGTCGGGGGCAGAGAGAGAACCCCCCTCCGCCCTTTCCCTTCAGGTTCTTAGGGCTGGCCAAATCCTTCCCAAGACAGCTTGTCTGGAGAAAATCAGACCCAGCTGAAGAACATGTGTCCATGGGGGAAACCCGGGAAACTGAGTCTCCCCACACAATAGCAGAGATTCTCATCTTGCATCCTCTCCTGAGCTAATGACAAAGGTGGATGTCCCGGGTGGGCCTGTGGAATGGGAGAGGGGAGGAAGTCTATTGTCATGCAGAGGGACATGGAAAGACTTGTCTGAAGCTTATCCCTTGCACTGTTGACAGGTCGGGAAGGGAAGGCACAGAGGTGAGCAGGAACCAACCGGCCTGTCTGTGGTGGGGCTGGCCCCGGGGCAGGCGTGGGGGTGATGGCTGGAAGTGGGATGGCGCGTGAGTTGGCACCAGCCAGCGGTGGAGGCAGAGACTCAGAGGTCAGGGATCTCTCTCTCTGTCTCTGTCTCTCTCTCTCTCCCTCAGGGAGCTGAGGAGAGTAAGGTGGCGCCCCCTGCCCACCTCGCCTACCTCTCCATGGGCCCTTCTTTCTCTGGCCGCTCCGGGAGCCCTGCGGGCTTGGGTTCAACCCCCCACACACCGCACAGGCCAAGGGCGCATGCGCGACCGCCGGGGCCTAGGGCTGGCCTGGGGGGGGGGGGTCCTCAGTGAAGGCCCCGCCCTCCCTCCAGGCTCTGACCCAGCTGCAGCTCTTCCATCGCCGCCCTTCTGGACTCGGCTTCAGCTGTCTCCCTCCCCTCCCCCACTCCCACTCAGCTTGCAGGCCGCTTCCCTGCCTTGAAAGCATGGCTCTGGCCCTGAGGGCCACAGACCTACTGGGCTTCAAGCTCAAGGCTCTGCCTGGGCCTGCTGCTTCGGCCAGGGGCTCATTTTTTCCTGGAAAGACAAAACCATGGCCTCACCCCACGCCTGCACTTTGCCACGGCAGGCAGCCCAGATGTAGGAAAGGCTCTGTGGAGTCAGAAGTGCCGAGACAGGCAGATGGCACCAGAGGGTTTGGGGGCCAGGGCGCAACTGGGCTAGCCCCTCCTCCCGGGAGTCGGGGAGGCCCGGCCTTCCTAGTGCCCAGGCCACGGCTCCGGGGAGAAACCCGCCATGGAGGGCACGCGGGAGGCCCTCTGCCTGAGGTGGCAGGTGTCACGCCAGGGCCACTGCAAGCCTGGCTCGGCTTGCCTGCTTTCTCCAAAGGAGGCTGGCCGACCAGCCGAACCTGGCACCTGGGCCAGGCCCCTTCCAAGGGGACGAGTTCCAGAGGCTAGAGCCCTGGGGGAGGCTGCCAAGTCTCCTGGGGCGTGTGCTGGGCCCCCGTCAGAGGAGGAAGGAGCCTGGTAAACGGTGTGCCAGGCCTGAGATCTGGAGGCCTCCCACAGCCGGGTCCCTGTCCTGCCCAGGCCCCCCGAGGGAGGACGATGGTCGGGCAGTGGCGAGCGGGGTGGGGCTGGCGCCGAGCCTGCCCTTGGATGCCCCGGGGAAGGGCGCCGGGGGATGGGATGCCCCTGGCCAGGTCTGAGGGACCGACCCAGCTCGGGGCTGTCGGGGGCAGAGAGAGAACCCCCCTCCGCCCTTTCCCTTCAGGTTCTTAGGGCTGGCCAAATCCTTCCCAAGACAGCTTGTCTGGAGAAAATCAGACCCAGCTGAAGAACATGTGTCCATGGGGGAAACCCGGGAAACTGAGTCTCCCCACACAATAGCAGAGATTCTCATCTTGCATCCTCTCCTGAGCTAATGACAAAGGTGGATGTCCCGGGTGGGCCTGTGGAATGGGAGAGGGGAGGAAGTCTATTGTCATGCAGAGGGACATGGAAAGACTTGTCTGAAGCTTATCCCTTGCACTGTTGACAGGTCGGGAAGGGACGGCACAGAGGTGAGCAGGAACCAACCGGCCTGTCTGTGGTGGGGCTGGCCCCGGGGCAGGCGTGGGGGTGATGGCTGGAAGTGGGATGGCGCGTGAGTTGGCACCAGCCAGCGGTGGAGGCAGAGACTCAGAGGTCAGGGATCTCTCTCTCTGTCTCTGTCTCTCTCTCTCTCCCTCAGGGAGCTGAGGAGAGTAAGGTGGCGCCCCCTGCCCACCTCGCCTACCTCTCCATGGGCCCTTCTTTCTCTGGCCGCTCCGGGAGCCCTGCGGGCTTGGGTTCAACCCCCCACACACCGCACAGGCCAAGGGCGCATGCGCGACCGCCGGGGCCTAGGGCTGGCCTGGGGGGGGGGGTCCTCAGTGAAGGCCCCGCCCTCCCTCCAGGCTCTGACCCAGCTGCAGCTCTTCCATCGCCGCCCTTCTGGACTCGGCTTCAGCTGTCTCCCTCCCCTCCCCCACTCCCACTCAGCTTGCAGGCCGCTTCCCTGCCTTGAAAGCATGGCTCTGGCCCTGAGGGCCACAGACCTACTGGGCTTCAAGCTCAAGGCTCTGCCTGGGCCTGCTGCTTCGGCCAGGGGCTCATTTTTTCCTGGAAAGACAAAACCATGGCCTCACCCCACGCCTGCACTTTGCCACGGCAGGCAGCCCAGATGTAGGAAAGGCTCTGTGGAGTCAGAAGTGCCGAGACAGGCAGATGGCACCAGAGGGTTTGGGGGCCAGGGCGCAACTGGGCTAGCCCCTCCTCCCGGGAGTCGGGGAGGCCCGGCCTTCCTAGTGCCCAGGCCACGGCTCCGGGGAGAAACCCGCCATGGAGGGCACGCGGGAGGCCCTCTGCCTGAGGTGGCAGGTGTCACGCCAGGGCCACTGCAAGCCTGGCTCGGCTTGCCTGCTTTCTCCAAAGGAGGCTGGCCGACCAGCCCAACCTGGCACCTGGGCCAGGCCCCTTCCAAGGGGACGAGTTCCAGAGGCTAGAGCCCTGGGGGCGGCTGCCAAGTCTCCTGGGGCGTGTGCTGGGCCCCCGTCAGAGGAGGAAGGAGCCTGGTAAACGGTGTGCCAGGCCTGAGATCTGGAGGCCTCCCACAGCCGGGTCCCTGTCCTGCCCAGGCCCCCCGAGGGAGGACGATGGTCGGGCAGTGGCGAGCGGGGTGGGGCTGGCGCCGAGCCTGCCCTTGGATGCCCCGGGGAAGGGCGCCGGGGGATGGGATGCCCCTGGCCAGGTCTGAGGGACCGACCCAGCTCGGGGCTGTCGGGGGCAGAGAGAGAACCCCCCTCCGCCCTTTCCCTTCAGGTTCTTAGGGCTGGCCAAATCCTTCCCAAGACAGCTTGTCTGGAGAAAATCAGACCCAGCTGAAGAACATGTGTCCATGGGGGAAACCCGGGAAACTGAGTCTCCCCACACAATAGCAGAGATTCTCATCTTGCATCCTCTCCTGAGCTAATGACAAAGGTGGATGTCCCGGGTGGGCCTGTGGAATGGGAGAGGGGAGGAAGTCTATTGTCATGCAGAGGGACATGGAAAGACTTGTCTGAAGCTTATCCCTTGCACTGTTGACAGGTCGGGTAGGGTCGGCACAGAGGTGAGCAGGAACCAACCGGCCTGTCTGTGGTGGGGCTGGCCCCGGGGCAGGCGTGGGGGTGATGGCTGGAAGTGGGATGGCGCGTGAGTTGGCACCAGCCAGCGGTGGAGGCAGAGACTCAGAGGTCAGGGATCTCTCTCTCTGTCTCTGTCTCTCTCTCTCTCCCTCAGGGAGCTGAGGAGAGTAAGGTGGCGCCCCCTGCCCACCTCGCCTACCTCTCCATGGGCCCTTCTTTCTCTGGCCGCTCCGGGAGCCCTGCGGGCTTGGGTTCAACCCCCCACACACCGCACAGGCCAAGGGCGCATGCGTGACCGCCGGGGCCTAGGGCTGGCCTGGGGGGGGGGTCCTCAGTGAAGGCCCCGCCCTCCCTCCAGGCTCTGACCCAGCTGCAGCTCTTCCATCGCCGCCCTTCTGGACTCGGCTTCAGCTGTCTCCCTCCCCTCCCCCACTCCCACTCAGCTTGCAGGCCGCTTCCCTGCCTTGAAAGCATGGCACTGGCCCTGAGGGCCACAGACCTACTGGGCTTCAAGCTCAAGGCTCTGCCTGGGCCTGCTGCTTCGGCCAGGGGCTCATTTTTTCCTGGAAAGACAAAACCATGGCCTCACCCCACGCCTGCACTTTGCCACGGCAGGCAGCCCAGATGTAGGAAAGGCTCTGTGGAGTCAGAAGTGCCGAGACAGGCAGATGGCACCAGAGGGTTTGGGGGCCAGGGCGCAACTGGGCTAGCCCCTCCTCCCGGGAGTCGGGGAGGCCCGGCCTTCCTAGTGCCCAGGCCACGGCTCCGGGGAGAAACCCGCCATGGAGGGCACGCGGGAGGCCCTCTGCCTGAGGTGGCAGGTGTCACGCCAGGGCCACTGCAAGCCTGGCTCGGCTTGCCTGCTTTCTCCAAAGGAGGCTGGCCGACCAGCCGAACCTGGCACCTGGGCCAGGCCCCTTCCAAGGGGACGAGTTCCAGAGGCTAGAGCCCTGGGGGCGGCTGCCAAGTCTCCTGGGGCGTGTGCTGGGCCCCCGTCAGAGGAGGAAGCAGCCTGGTAAACGGTGTGCCAGGCCTGAGATCTGGAGGCCTCCCACAGCCGGGTCCCTGTCCTGCCCAGGCCCCCCGAGGGAGGACGATGGTCGGGCAGTGGCGAGCGGGGTGGGGCTGGCGCCGAGCCTGCCCTTGGATGCCCCGGGGAAGGGCGCCGGGGGATGGGATGCCCCTGGCCAGGTCTGAGGGACCGACCCAGCTCGGGGCTGTCGGGGGCAGAGAGAGAACCCCCCTCCGCCCTTTCCCTTCAGGTTCTTAGGGCTGGCCAAATCCTTCCCAAGACAGCTTGTCTGGAGAAAATCAGACCCAGCTGAAGAACATGTGTCCATGGGGGAAACCCGGGAAACTGAGTCTCCCCACACAATAGCAGAGATTCTCATCTTGCATCCTCTCCTGAGCTAATGACAAAGGTGGATGTCCCGGGTGGGCCTGTGGAATGGGAGAGGGGAGGAAGTCTATTGTCATGCAGAGGGACATGGAAAGACTTGTCTGAAGCTTATCCCTTGCACTGTTGACAGGTGGGGAAGGGACGGCACAGAGGTGAGCAGGAACCAACCGGCCTGTCTGTGGTGGGGCTGGCCCCGGGGCAGGCGTGGGGGTGATGGCTGGAAGTGGGATGGCGCGTGAGTTGGCACCAGCCAGCGGTGGAGGCAGAGACTCAGAGGTCAGGGATCTCTCTCTCTGTCTCTGTCTCTCTCTCTCTCCCTCAGGGAGCTGAGGAGAGTAAGGTGGCGCCCCCTGCCCACCTCGCCTACCTCTCCATGGGCCCTTCTTTCTCTGGCCGCTCCGGGAGCCCTGCGGGCTTGGGTTCAACCCCCCACACACCGCACAGGCCAAGGGCGCATGCGTGACCGCCGGGGCCTAGGGCTGGCCTGGGGGGGGGGTCCTCAGTGAAGGCCCCGCCCTCCCTCCAGGCTCTGACCCAGCTGCAGCTCTTCCATCGCCGCCCTTCTGGACTCGGCTTCAGCTGTCTCCCTCCCCTCCCCCACTCCCACTCAGCTTGCAGGCCGCTTCCCTGCCTTGAAAGCATGGCACTGGCCCTGAGGGCCACAGACCTACTGGGCTTCAAGCTCAAGGCTCTGCCTGGGCCTGCTGCTTCGGCCAGGGGCTCATTTTTTCCTGGAAAGACAAAACCATGGCCTCACCCCACGCCTGCACTTTGCCACGGCAGGCAGCCCAGATGTAGGAAAGGCTCTGTGGAGTCAGAAGTGCCGAGACAGGCAGATGGCACCAGAGGGTTTGGGGGCCAGGGCGCAACTGGGCTAGCCCCTCCTCCCGGGAGTCGGGGAGGCCCGGCCTTCCTAGTGCCCAGGCCACGGCTCCGGGGAGAAACCCGCCATGGAGGGCACGCGGGAGGCCCTCTGCCTGAGGTGGCAGGTGTCACGCCAGGGCCACTGCAAGCCTGGCTCGGCTTGCCTGCTTTCTCCAAAGGAGGCTGGCCGACCAGCCGAACCTGGCACCTGGGCCAGGCCCCTTCCAAGGGGACGAGTTCCAGAGGCTAGAGCCCTGGGGGCGGCTGCCAAGTCTCCTGGGGCGTGTGCTGGGCCCCCGTCAGAGGAGGAAGCAGCCTGGTAAACGGTGTGCCAGGCCTGAGATCTGGAGGCCTCCCACAGCCGGGTCCCTGTCCTGCCCAGGCCCCCCGAGGGAGGACGATGGTCGGGCAGTGGCGAGCGGGGTGGGGCTGGCGCCGAGCCTGCCCTTGGATGCCCCGGGGAAGGGCGCCGGGGGATGGGATGCCCCTGGCCAGGTCTGAGGGACCGACCCAGCTCGGGGCTGTCGGGGGCAGAGAGAGAACCCCCCTCCGCCCTTTCCCTTCAGGTTCTTAGGGCTGGCCAAATCCTTCCCAAGACAGCTTGTCTGGAGAAAATCAGACCCAGCTGAAGAACATGTGTCCATGGGGGAAACCCGGGAAACTGAGTCTCCCCACACAATAGCAGAGATTCTCATCTTGCATCCTCTCCTGAGCTAATGACAAAGGTGGATGTCCCGGGTGGGCCTGTGGAATGGGAGAGGGGAGGAAGTCTATTGTCATGCAGAGGGACATGGAAAGACTTGTCTGAAGCTTATCCCTTGCACTGTTGACAGGTGGGGAAGGGACGGCACAGAGGTGAGCAGGAACCAACCGGCCTGTCTGTGGTGGGGCTGGCCCCGGGGCAGGCGTGGGGGTGATGGCTGGAAGTGGGATGGCGCGTGAGTTGGCACCAGCCAGCGGTGGAGGCAGAGACTCAGAGGTCAGGGATCTCTCTCTCTGTCTCTGTCTCTCTCTCTCTCCCTCAGGGAGCTGAGGAGAGTAAGGTGGCGCCCCCTGCCCACCTCGCCTACCTCTCCATGGGCCCTTCTTTCTCTGGCCGCTCCGGGAGCCCTGCGGGCTTGGGTTCAACCCCCCACACACCGCACAGGCCAAGGGCGCATGCGCGACCGCCGGGGCCTAGGGCTGGCCTGGGGGGGGGGTCCTCAGTGAAGGCCCCGCCCTCCCTCCAGGCTCTGACCCAGCTGCAGCTCTTACATCGCCGCCCTTCTGGACTCGGCTTCAGCTGTCTCCCTCCCCTCCCCCACTCCCACTCAGCTTGCAGGCCGCTTCCCTGCCTTGAAAGCATGGCTCTGGCCCTGAGGGCCACAGACCTACTGGGCTTCAAGCTCAAGGCTCTGCCTGGGCCTGCTGCTTCGGCCAGGGGCTCATTTTTTCCTGGAAAGACAAAACCATGGCCTCACCCCACGCCTGCACTTTGCCACGGCAGGCAGCCCAGATGTAGGAAAGGCTCTGTGGAGTCAGAAGTGCCGAGACAGGCAGATGGCACCAG
The DNA here is from genome assembly GCF_020826845.1 of Diceros bicornis minor. NCBI lineage: Eukaryota > Metazoa > Chordata > Mammalia > Perissodactyla > Rhinocerotidae > Diceros > Diceros bicornis. The sequence continues at coordinate 247,766 of NW_026691205.1, read as the reverse complement.
AGGGTTTGGGGGCCAGGGCGCAACTGGGCTAGCCCCTCCTCCCGGGAGTCGGGGAGGCCCGGCCTTCCTAGTGCCCAGGCCACGGCTCTGGGGAGAAACCCGCCATGGAGGGCACGCGGGAGGCCCTCTGCCTGAGGTGGCAGGTGTCACGCCAGGGCCACTGCAAGCCTGGCTCGGCTTGCCTGCTTTCTCCAAAGGAGGCTGGCCGACCAGCCGAACCTGGCACCTGGGCCAGGCCCCTTCCAAGGGGACGAGTTCCAGAGGCTAGAGCCCTGGGGGCGGCTGCCAAGTCTCCTGGGGCGTGTGCTGGGCCCCCGTCAGAGGAGGAAGCAGCCTGGTAAACGGTGTGCCAGGCCTGAGATCTGGAGGCCTCCCACAGCCGGGTCCCTGTCCTGCCCAGGCCCCCCGAGGGAGGACGATGGTCGGGCAGTGGCGAGCGGGGTGGGGCTGGCGCCGAGCCTGCCCTTGGATGCCCCGGGGAAGGGCGCCGGGGGATGGGATGCCCCTGGCCAGGTCTGAGGGACCGACCCAGCTCGGGGCTGTCGGGGGCAGAGAGAGAACCCCCCTCCGCCCTTTCCCTTCAGGTTCTTAGGGCTGGCCAAATCCTTCCCAAGACAGCTTGTCTGGAGAAAATCAGACCCAGCTGAAGAACATGTGTCCATGGGGGAAACCCGGGAAACTGAGTCTCCCCACACAATAGCAGAGATTCTCATCTTGCATCCTCTCCTGAGCTAATGACAAAGGTGGATGTCCCGGGTGGGCCTGTGGAATGGGAGAGGGGAGGAAGTCTATTGTCATGCAGAGGGACATGGAAAGACTTGTCTGAAGCTTATCCCTTGCACTGTTGACAGGTCGGGAAGGGACGGCACAGAGGTGAGCAGGAACCAACCGGCCTGTCTGTGGTGGGGCTGGCCCCGGGGCAGGCGTGGGGGTGATGGCTGGAAGTGGGATGGCGCGTGAGTTGGCACCAGCCAGCGGTGGAGGCAGAGACTCAGAGGTCAGGGATCTCTCTCTCTGTCTCTGTCTCTCTCTCTCTCCCTCAGGGAGCTGAGGAGAGTAAGGTGGCGCCCCCTGCCCACCTCGCCTACCTCTCCATGGGCCCTTCTTTCTCTGGCCGCTCCGGGAGCCCTGCGGGCTTGGGTTCAACCCCCCACACACCGCACAGGCCAAGGGCGCATGCGCGACCGCCGGGGCCTAGGGCTGGCCTGGGGGGGGGTCCTCAGTGAAGGCCCCGCCCTCCCTCCAGGCTCTGACCCAGCTGCAGCTCTTCCATCGCCGCCCTTCTGGACTCGGCTTCAGCTGTCTCCCTCCCCTCCCCCACTCCCACTCAGCTTGCAGGCCGCTTCCCTGCCTTGAAAGCATGGCTCTGGCCCTGAGGGCCACAGACCTACTGGGCTTCAAGCTCAAGGCTCTGCCTGGGCCTGCTGCTTCGGCCAGGGGCTCATTTTTTCCTGGAAAGACAAAACCATGGCCTCACCCCACGCCTGCACTTTGCCACGGCAGGCAGCCCAGATGTAGGAAAGGCTCTGTGGAGTCAGAAGTGCCGAGACAGGCAGATGGCACCAGAGGGTTTGGGGGCCAGGGCGCAACTGGGCTAGCCCCTCCTCCCGGGAGTCGGGGAGGCCCGGCCTTCCTAGTGCCCAGGCCACGGCTCCGGGGAGAAACCCGCCATGGAGGGCACGCGGGAGGCCCTCTGCCTGAGGTGGCAGGTGTCACGCCAGGGCCACTGCAAGCCTGGCTCGGCTTGCCTGCTTTCTCCAAAGGAGGCTGGCCGACCAGCCGAACCTGGCACCTGGGCCAGGCCCCTTCCAAGGGGACGAGTTCCAGAGGCTAGAGCCCTGGGGGCGGCTGCCAAGTCTCCTGGGGCGTGTGCTGGGCCCCCGTCAGAGGAGGAAGGAGCCTGGTAAACGGTGTGCCAGGCCTGAGATCTGGAGGCCTCCCACAGCCGGGTCCCTGTCCTGCCCAGGCCCCCCGAGGGAGGACGATGGTCGGGCAGTGGCGAGCGGGGTGGGGCTGGCGCCGAGCCTGCCCTTGGATGCCCCGGGGAAGGGCGCCGGGGGATGGGATGCCCCTGGCCAGGTCTGAGGGACCGACCCAGCTCGGGGCTGTCGGGGGCAGAGAGAGAACCCCCCTCCGCCCTTTCCCTTCAGGTTCTTAGGGCTGGCCAAATCCTTCCCAAGACAGCTTGTCTGGAGAAAATCAGACCCAGCTGAAGAACATGTGTCCATGGGGGAAACCCGGGAAACTGAGTCTCCCCACACAATAGCAGAGATTCTCATCTTGCATCCTCTCCTGAGCTAATGACAAAGGTGGATGTCCCGGGTGGGCCTGTGGAATGGGAGAGGGGAGGAAGTCTATTGTCATGCAGAGGGACATGGAAAGACTTGTCTGAAGCTTATCCCTTGCACTGTTGACAGGTCGGGTAGGGTCGGCACAGAGGTGAGCAGGAACCAACCGGCCTGTCTGTGGTGGGGCTGGCCCCGGGGCAGGCGTGGGGGTGATGGCTGGAAGTGGGATGGCGCGTGAGTTGGCACCAGCCAGCGGTGGAGGCAGAGACTCAGAGGTCAGGGATCTCTCTCTCTGTCTCTGTCTCTCTCTCTCTCCCTCAGGGAGCTGAGGAGAGTAAGGTGGCGCCCCCTGCCCACCTCGCCTACCTCTCCATGGGCCCTTCTTTCTCTGGCCGCTCCGGGAGCCCTGCGGGCTTGGGTTCAACCCCCCACACACCGCACAGGCCAAGGGCGCATGCGTGACCGCCGGGGCCTAGGGCTGGCCTGGGGGGGGGGTCCTCAGTGAAGGCCCCGCCCTCCCTCCAGGCTCTGACCCAGCTGCAGCTCTTCCATCGCCGCCCTTCTGGACTCGGCTTCAGCTGTCTCCCTCCCCTCCCCCACTCCCACTCAGCTTGCAGGCCGCTTCCCTGCCTTGAAAGCATGGCACTGGCCCTGAGGGCCACAGACCTACTGGGCTTCAAGCTCAAGGCTCTGCCTGGGCCTGCTGCTTCGGCCAGGGGCTCATTTTTTCCTGGAAAGACAAAACCATGGCCTCACCCCACGCCTGCACTTTGCCACGGCAGGCAGCCCAGATGTAGGAAAGGCTCTGTGGAGTCAGAAGTGCCGAGACAGGCAGATGGCACCAGAGGGTTTGGGGGCCAGGGCGCAACTGGGCTAGCCCCTCCTCCCGGGAGTCGGGGAGGCCCGGCCTTCCTAGTGCCCAGGCCACGGCTCCGGGGAGAAACCCGCCATGGAGGGCACGCGGGAGGCCCTCTGCCTGAGGTGGCAGGTGTCACGCCAGGGCCACTGCAAGCCTGGCTCGGCTTGCCTGCTTTCTCCAAAGGAGGCTGGCCGACCAGCCGAACCTGGCACCTGGGCCAGGCCCCTTCCAAGGGGACGAGTTCCAGAGGCTAGAGCCCTGGGGGCGGCTGCCAAGTCTCCTGGGGCGTGTGCTGGGCCCCCGTCAGAGGAGGAAGCAGCCTGGTAAACGGTGTGCCAGGCCTGAGATCTGGAGGCCTCCCACAGCCGGGTCCCTGTCCTGCCCAGGCCCCCCGAGGGAGGACGATGGTCGGGCAGTGGCGAGCGGGGTGGGGCTGGCGCCGAGCCTGCCCTTGGATGCCCCGGGGAAGGGCGCCGGGGGATGGGATGCCCCTGGCCAGGTCTGAGGGACCGACCCAGCTCGGGGCTGTCGGGGGCAGAGAGAGAACCCCCCTCCGCCCTTTCCCTTCAGGTTCTTAGGGCTGGCCAAATCCTTCCCAAGACAGCTTGTCTGGAGAAAATCAGACCCAGCTGAAGAACATGTGTCCATGGGGGAAACCCGGGAAACTGAGTCTCCCCACACAATAGCAGAGATTCTCATCTTGCATCCTCTCCTGAGCTAATGACAAAGGTGGATGTCCCGGGTGGGCCTGTGGAATGGGAGAGGGGAGGAAGTCTATTGTCATGCAGAGGGACATGGAAAGACTTGTCTGAAGCTTATCCCTTGCACTGTTGACAGGTCGGGAAGGGACGGCACAGAGGTGAGCAGGAACCAACCGGCCTGTCTGTGGTGGGGCTGGCCCCGGGGCAGGCGTGGGGGTGATGGCTGGAAGTGGGATGGCGCGTGAGTTGGCACCAGCCAGCGGTGGAGGCAGAGACTCAGAGGTCAGGGATCTCTCTCTCTGTCTCTGTCTCTCTCTCTCTCCCTCAGGGAGCTGAGGAGAGTAAGGTGGCGCCCCCTGCCCACCTCGCCTACCTCTCCATGGGCCCTTCTTTCTCTGGCCGCTCCGGGAGCCCTGCGGGCTTGGGTTCAACCCCCCACACACCGCACAGGCCAAGGGCGCATGCGCGACCGCCTGGGCCTAGGGCTGGCCTGGGGGGGGGGGTCCTCAGTGAAGGCCCCGCCCTCCCTCCAGGCTCTGACCCAGCTGCAGCTCTTACATCGCCGCCCTTCTGGACTCGGCTTCAGCTGTCTCCCTCCCCTCCCCCACTCCCACTCAGCTTGCAGGCCGCTTCCCTGCCTTGAAAGCATGGCTCTGGCCCTGAGGGCCACAGACCTACTGGGCTTCAAGCTCAAGGCTCTGCCTGGGCCTGCTGCTTCGGCCAGGGGCTCATTTTTTCCTGGAAAGACAAAACCATGGCCTCACCCCACGCCTGCACTTTGCCACGGCAGGCAGCCCAGATGTAGGAAAGGCTCTGTGGAGTCAGAAGTGCCGAGACAGGCAGATGGCACCAGAGGGTTTGGGGGCCAGGGCGCAACTGGGCTAGCCCCTCCTCCCGGGAGTCGGGGAGGCCCGGCCTTCCTAGTGCCCAGGCCACGGCTCTGGGGAGAAACCCGCCATGGAGGGCACGCGGGAGGCCCTCTGCCTGAGGTGGCAGGTGTCACGCCAGGGCCACTGCAAGCCTGGCTCGGCTTGCCTGCTTTCTCCAAAGGAGGCTGGCCGACCAGCCGAACCTGGCACCTGGGCCAGGCCCCTTCCAAGGGGACGAGTTCCAGAGGCTAGAGCCCTGGGGGCGGCTGCCAAGTCTCCTGGGGCGTGTGCTGGGCCCCCGTCAGAGGAGGAAGCAGCCTGGTAAACGGTGTGCCAGGCCTGAGATCTGGAGGCCTCCCACAGCCGGGTCCCTGTCCTGCCCAGGCCCCCCGAGGGAGGACGATGGTCGGGCAGTGGCGAGCGGGGTGGGGCTGGCGCCGAGCCTGCCCTTGGATGCCCCGGGGAAGGGCGCCGGGGGATGGGATGCCCCTGGCCAGGTCTGAGGGACCGACCCAGCTCGGGGCTGTCGGGGGCAGAGAGAGAACCCCCCTCCGCCCTTTCCCTTCAGGTTCTTAGGGCTGGCCAAATCCTTCCCAAGACAGCTTGTCTGGAGAAAATCAGACCCAGCTGAAGAACATGTGTCCATGGGGGAAACCCGGGAAACTGAGTCTCCCCACACAATAGCAGAGATTCTCATCTTGCATCCTCTCCTGAGCTAATGACAAAGGTGGATGTCCCGGGTGGGCCTGTGGAATGGGAGAGGGGAGGAAGTCTATTGTCATGCAGAGGGACATGGAAAGACTTGTCTGAAGCTTATCCCTTGCACTGTTGACAGGTCGGGAAGGGACGGCACAGAGGTGAGCAGGAACCAACCGGCCTGTCTGTGGTGGGGCTGGCCCCGGGGCAGGCGTGGGGGTGATGGCTGGAAGTGGGATGGCGCGTGAGTTGGCACCAGCCAGCGGTGGAGGCAGAGACTCAGAGGTCAGGGATCTCTCTCTCTGTCTCTGTCTCTCTCTCTCTCCCTCAGGGAGCTGAGGAGAGTAAGGTGGCGCCCCCTGCCCACCTCGCCTACCTCTCCATGGGCCCTTCTTTCTCTGGCCGCTCCGGGAGCCCTGCGGGCTTGGGTTCAACCCCCCACACACCGCACAGGCCAAGGGCGCATGCGCGACCGCCGGGGCCTAGGGCTGGCCTGGGGGGGGGGTCCTCAGTGAAGGCCCCGCCCTCCCTCCAGGCTCTGACCCAGCTGCAGCTCTTCCATCGCCGCCCTTCTGGACTCGGCTTCAGCTGTCTCCCTCCCCTCCCCCACTCCCACTCAGCTTGCAGGCCGCTTCCCTGCCTTGAAAGCATGGCTCTGGCCCTGAGGGCCACAGACCTACTGGGCTTCAAGCTCAAGGCTCTGCCTGGGCCTGCTGCTTCGGCCAGGGGCTCATTTTTTCCTGGAAAGACAAAACCATGGCCTCACCCCACGCCTGCACTTTGCCACGGCAGGCAGCCCAGATGTAGGAAAGGCTCTGTGGAGTCAGAAGTGCCGAGACAGGCAGATGGCACCAGAGGGTTTGGGGGCCAGGGCGCAACTGGGCTAGCCCCTCCTCCCGGGAGTCGGGGAGGCCCGGCCTTCCTAGTGCCCAGGCCACGGCTCCGGGGAGAAACCCGCCATGGAGGGCACGCGGGAGGCCCTCTGCCTGAGGTGGCAGGTGTCACGCCAGGGCCACTGCAAGCCTGGCTCGGCTTGCCTGCTTTCTCCAAAGGAGGCTGGCCGACCAGCCGAACCTGGCACCTGGGCCAGGCCCCTTCCAAGGGGACGAGTTCCAGAGGCTAGAGCCCTGGGGGCGGCTGCCAAGTCTCCTGGGGCGTGTGCTGGGCCCCCGTCAGAGGAGGAAGGAGCCTGGTAAACGGTGTGCCAGGCCTGAGATCTGGAGGCCTCCCACAGCCGGGTCCCTGTCCTGCCCAGGCCCCCCGAGGGAGGACGATGGTCGGGCAGTGGCGAGCGGGGTGGGGCTGGCGCCGAGCCTGCCCTTGGATGCCCCGGGGAAGGGCGCCGGGGGATGGGATGCCCCTGGCCAGGTCTGAGGGACCGACCCAGCTCGGGGCTGTCGGGGGCAGAGAGAGAACCCCCCTCCGCCCTTTCCCTTCAGGTTCTTAGGGCTGGCCAAATCCTTCCCAAGACAGCTTGTCTGGAGAAAATCAGACCCAGCTGAAGAACATGTGTCCATGGGGGAAACCCGGGAAACTGAGTCTCCCCACACAATAGCAGAGATTCTCATCTTGCATCCTCTCCTGAGCTAATGACAAAGGTGGATGTCCCGGGTGGGCCTGTGGAATGGGAGAGGGGAGGAAGTCTATTGTCATGCAGAGGGACATGGAAAGACTTGTCTGAAGCTTATCCCTTGCACTGTTGACAGGTCGGGAAGGGACGGCACAGAGGTGAGCAGGAACCAACCGGCCTGTCTGTGGTGGGGCTGGCCCCGGGGCAGGCGTGGGGGTGATGGCTGGAAGTGGGATGGCGCGTGAGTTGGCACCAGCCAGCGGTGGAGGCAGAGACTCAGAGGTCAGGGATCTCTCTCTCTGTCTCTGTCTCTCTCTCTCTCCCTCAGGGAGCTGAGGAGAGTAAGGTGGCGCCCCCTGCCCACCTCGCCTACCTCTCCATGGGCCCTTCTTTCTTTGCCCGCTCCGGGAGCCCTGCGGGCTTGGGTTCAACCCCCCACACACCGCACAGGCCAAGGGCGCATGCGCGACCGCCGGGGCCTAGGGCTGGCCTCGGGGTGGGGGGGTCGTCAGTGAAGGCCCCGCCCTCCCTCCAGGCTCTGACCCAGCTGCAGCTCTTCCATCGCCGCCCTTCTGGACTGGGCTTCAGCTGTCTCCCTCCCCTCCCCCACTCCCACTCAGCTTGCAGGCCGCTTCCCTGCCTTGAAAGCATGGCTCTGGCCCTGAGGGCCACAGACCTACTGGGCTTCAAGCTCAAGGCTCTGCCTGGGCCTGCTGCTTCGGCCAGGGGCTCATTTTTTCCTGGAAAGACAAAACCATGGCCTCACCCCACGCCTGCACTTTGCCACGGCAGGCAGCCCAGATGTAGGAAAGGCTCTGTGGAGTCAGAAGTGCCGAGACAGGCAGATGGCACCAGAGGGTTTGGGGGCCAGGGCGCAAGTGGGCTTGCCCCTCCTCCCGGGAGTCGGGGAGGCCCGGCCTTCCTAGTGCCCAGGCCACGGCTCCGGGGAGAAACCCGCCATGGAGGGCACGCGGGAGGCCCTCTGCCTGAGGTGGCAGGTGTCACGCCAGGGCCACTGCAAGCCTGGCTCGGCTTGCCTGCTTTCTCCAAAGGAGGCTGGCCGACCAGCCGAACCTGGCACCTGGGCCAGGCCCCTTCCAAGGGGACGAGTTCCAGAGGCTAGAGCCCTGGGGGCGGCTGCCAAGTCTCCTGGGGCGTGTGCTGGGCCCCCGTCAGAGGAGGAAGCAGCCTGGTAAACGGTGTGCCAGGCCTGAGATCTGGAGGCCTCCCACAGCCGGGTCCCTGTCCTGCCCAGGCCCCCCGAGGGAGGACGATGGTCGGGCAGTGGCGAGCGGGGTGGGGCTGGCGCCGAGCCTGCCCTTGGATGCCCCGGGGAAGGGCGTCGGGGGATGGGATGCCCCTGGCCAGGTCTGAGGGACCGACCCAGCTCGGGGCTGTCGGGGGCAGAGAGAGAACCCCCCTCCGCCCTTTCCCTTCAGGTTCTTAGGGCTGGCCAAATCCTTCCCAAGACAGCTTGTCTGGAGAAAATCAGACCCAGCTGAAGAACATGTGTCCATGGGGGAAACCCGGGAAACTGAGTCTCCCCACACAATAGCAGAGATTCTCATCTTGCATCCTCTCCTGAGCTAATGACAAAGGTGGATGTCCCGGGTGGGCCTGTGGAATGGGAGAGGGGAGGAAGTCTATTGTCATGCAGAGGGACATGGAAAGACTTGTCTGAAGCTTATCCCTTGCACTGTTGACAGGTCGGGAAGGGACGGCACAGAGGTGAGCAGGAACCAACCGGCCTGTCTGTGGTGGGGCTGGCCCCGGGGCAGGCGTGGGGGTGATGGCTGGAAGTGGGATGGCGCGTGAGTTGGCACCAGCCAGCGGTGGAGGCAGAGACTCAGAGGTCAGGGATCTCTCTCTCTGTCTCTGTCTCTCTCTCTCTCCCTCAGGGAGCTGAGGAGAGTAAGGTGGCGCCCCCTGCCCACCTCGCCTACCTCTCCATGGGCCCTTCTTTCTCTGGCCGCTCCAGGAGCCCTGCGGGCTTGGGTTCAACCCCCCACACACCGCACAGGCCAAGGGCGCATGCGCGACCGCCGGGGCCTAGGGCTGGCCTGGGGGGGGGGGGTCCTCAGTGAAGGCCCCGCCCTCCCTCCAGGCTCTGACCCAGCTGCAGCTCTTCCATCGCCGCCCTTCTGGACTCGGCTTCAGCTGTCTCCCTCCCCTCCCCCACTCCCACTCAGCTTGCAGGCCGCTTCCCTGCCTTGAAAGCATGGCTCTGGCCCTGAGGGCCACAGACCTACTGGGCTTCAAGCTCAAGGCTCTGCCTGGGCCTGCTGCTTCGGCCAGGGGCTCATTTTTTCCTGGAAAGACAAAACCATGGCCTCACCCCACGCCTGCACTTTGCCACGGCAGGCAGCCCAGATGTAGGAAAGGCTCTGTGGAGTCAGAAGTGCCGAGACAGGCAGATGGCACCAGAGGGTTTGGGGGCCAGGGCGCAACTGGGCTAGCCCCTCCTCCCGGGAGTCGGGGAGGCCCGGCCTTCCTAGTGCCCAGGCCACGGCTCCGGGGAGAAACCCGCCAGGGAGGGCACGCAGGAGGCCCTCTGCCTGAGGTGGCAGGTGTCACGCCAGGGCCACTGCAAGCCTGGCTCGGCTTGCCTGCTTTCTCCAAAGGAGGCTGGCCGACCAGCCGAACCTGGCACCTGGGCCAGGCCCCTTCCAAGTGGACGAGTTCCAGAGGCTAGAGCCCTGGGGGCGGCTGCCAAGTCTCCTGGGGCGTGTGCTCGGCCCCCGTCAGAGGAGGAAGCAGCCTGGTAAACGGTGTGCCAGGCCTGAGATCTGGAGGCCTCCCACAGCCGGGTCCCTGTCCTGCCCAGGCCCCCCGAGGGAGGACGATGGTCGGGCAGTGGCGAGCGGGGTGGGGCTGGCGCCGAGCCTGCCCTTGGATGCCCCGGGGAAGGGCGCCGGGGGATGGGCTGCCCCTGGCCAGGTCTGAGGGACCGACCCAGCTCGGGGCTGTCGGGGGCAGAGAGAGAACCCCCCTCCGCCCTTTCCCTTCAGGTTCTTAGGGCTGGCCAAATCCTTCCCAAGACAGCTTGTCTGGAGAAAATCAGACCCAGCTGAAGAACATGTGTCCATGGGGGAAACCCGGGAAACTGAGTCTCCCCACACAATAGCAGAGATTCTCATCTTGCATCCTCTCCTGAGCTAATGACAAAGGTGGATGTCCCGGGTGGGCCTGTGGAATGGGAGAGGGGAGGAAGTCTATTGTCATGCAGAGGGACATGGAAAGACTTGTCTGAAGCTTATCCCTTGCACTGTTGACAGGTCGGGAAGGGACGGCACAGAGGTGAGCAGGAACCAACCGGCCTGTCTGTGGTGGGGCTGGCCCCGGGGCAGGCGTGGGGGTGATGGCTGGAAGTGGGATGGCGCGTGAGTTGGCACCAGCCAGCGGTGGAGGCAGAGACTCAGAGGTCAGGGATCTCTCTCTCTGTCTCTGTCTCTCTCTCTCTCCCTCAGGGAGCTGAGGAGAGTAAGGTGGCGCCCCCTGCCCACCTCGCCTACCTCTCCATGGGCCCTTCTTTCTCTGGCCGCTCCGGGAGCCCTGCGGGCTTGGGTTCAACCCCCCACACACCGCACAGGCCAAGGGCGCATGCGTGACCGCCGGGGCCTAGGGCTGGCCTCGGGGGGGGGGGTCCTCAGTGAAGGCCCCGCCCTCCCTCCAGGCTCTGACCCAGCTGCAGCTCTTCCATCGCCGCCCTTCTGGACTCGGCTTCAGCTGTCTCCCTCCCCTCCCCCACTCCCACTCAGCTTGCAGGCCGCTTCCCTGCCTTGAAAGCATGGCACTGGCCCTGAGGGCCACAGACCTACTGGGCTTCAAGCTCAAGGCTCTGCCTGGGCCTGCTGCTTCGGCCAGGGGCTCATTTTTTCCTGGAAAGACAAAACCATGGCCTCACCCCACGCCTGCACTTTGCCACGGCAGGCAGCCCAGATGTAGGAAAGGCTCTGTGGAGTCAGAAGTGCCGAGACAGGCAGATGGCACCAGAGGGTTTGGGGGCCAGGGCGCAACTGGGCTAGCCCCTCCTCCCGGGAGTCGGGGAGGCCCGGCCTTCCTAGTGCCCAGGCCACGGCTCCGGGGAGAAACCCGCCATGGAGGGCACGCGGGAGGCCCTCTGCCTGAGGTGGCAGGTGTCACGCCAGGGCCACTGCAAGCCTGGCTCGGCTTGCCTGCTTTCTCCAAAGGAGGCTGGCCGACCAGCCGAACCTGGCACCTGGGCCAGGCCCCTTCCAAGGGGACGAGTTCCAGAGGCTAGAGCCCTGGGGGCGGCTGCCAAGTCTCCTGGGGCGTGTGCTGGGCCCCCGTCAGAGGAGGAAGGAGCCTGGTAAACGGTGTGCCAGGCCTGAGATCTGGAGGCCTCCCACAGCCGGGTCCCTGTCCTGCCCAGGCCCCCCGAGGGAGGACGATGGTCGGGCAGTGGCGAGCGGGGTGGGGCTGGCGCCGAGCCTGCCCTTGGATGCCCCGGGGAAGGGCGCCGGGGGATGGGATGCCCCTGGCCAGGTCTGAGGGACCGACCCAGCTCGGGGCTGTCGGGGGCAGAGAGAGAACCCCCCTCCGCCCTTTCCCTTCAGGTTCTTAGGGCTGGCCAAATCCTTCCCAAGACAGCTTGTCTGGAGAAAATCAGACCCAGCTGAAGAACATGTGTCCATGGGGGAAACCCGGGAAACTGAGTCTCCCCACACAATAGCAGAGATTCTCATCTTGCATCCTCTCCTGAGCTAATGACAAAGGTGGATGTCCCGGGTGGGCCTGTGGAATGGGAGAGGGGAGGAAGTCTATTGTCATGCAGAGGGACATGGAAAGACTTGTCTGAAGCTTATCCCTTGCACTGTTGACAGGTCGGGAAGGGACGGCACAGAGGTGAGCAGGAACCAACCGGCCTGTCTGTGGTGGGGCTGGCCCCGGGGCAGGCGTGGGGGTGATGGCTGGAAGTGGGATGGCGCGTGAGTTGGCACCAGCCAGCGGTGGAGGCAGAGACTCAGAGGTCAGGGATCTCTCTCTCTGTCTCTGTCTCTCTCTCTCTCCCTCAGGGAGCTGAGGAGAGTAAGGTGGCGCCCCCTGCCCACCTCGCCTACCTCTCCATGGGCCCTTCTTTCTCTGGCCGCTCCAGGAGCCCTGCGGGCTTGGGTTCAACCCCCCACACACCGCACAGGCCAAGGGCGCATGCGCGACCGCCGGGGCCTAGGGCTGGCCTGGGGGGGGGGGGGTCCTCAGTGAAGGCCCCGCCCTCCCTCGAGGCTCTGACCCAGCTGCAGCTCTTCCATCGCCGCCCTTCTGGACTCGGCTTCAGCTGTCTCCCTCCCCTCCCCCACTCCCACTCAGCTTGCAGGCCGCTTCCCTGCCTTGAAAGCATGGCTCTGGCCCTGAGGGCCACAGACCTACTGGGCTTCAAGCTCAAGGCTCTGCCTGGGCCTGCTGCTTCGGCCAGGGGCTCATTTTTTCCTGGAAAGACAAAACCATGGCCTCACCCCACGCCTGCACTTTGCCACGGCAGGCAGCCCAGATGTAGGAAAGGCTCTGTGGAGTCAGAAGTGCCGAGACAGGCAGATGGCACCAGAGGGTTTGGGGGCCAGGGCGCAACTGGGCTAGCCCCTCCTCCCGGGAGTCGGGGAGGCCCGGCCTTCCTAGTGCCCAGGCCACGGCTCCGGGGAGAAACCCGCCAGGGAGGGCACGCAGGAGGCCCTCTGCCTGAGGTGGCAGGTGTCACGCCAGGGCCACTGCAAGCCTGGCTCGGCTTGCCTGCTTTCTCCAAAGGAGGCTGGCCGACCAGCCGAACCTGGCACCTGGGCCAGGCCCCTTCCAAGTGGACGAGTTCCAGAGGCTAGAGCCCTGGGGGCGGCTGCCAAGTCTCCTGGGGCGTGTGCTCGGCCCCCGTCAGAGGAGGAAGCAGCCTGGTAAACGGTGTGCCAGGCCTGAGATCTGGAGGCCTCCCACAGCCGGGTCCCTGTCCTGCCCAGGCCCCCCGAGGGAGGACGATGGTCGGGCAGTGGCGAGCGGGGTGGGGCTGGCGCCGAGCCTGCCCTTGGATGCCCCGGGGAAGGGCGCCGGGGGATGGGCTGCCCCTGGCCAGGTCTGAGGGACCGACCCAGCTCGGGGCTGTCGGGGGCAGAGAGAGAACCCCCCTCCGCCCTTTCCCTTCAGGTTCTTAGGGCTGGCCAAATCCTTCCCAAGACAGCTTGTCTGGAGAAAATCAGACCCAGCTGAAGAACATGTGTCCATGGGGGAAACCCGGGAAACTGAGTCTCCCCACACAATAGCAGAGATTCTCATCTTGCATCCTCTCCTGAGCTAATGACAAAGGTGGATGTCCCGGGTGGGCCTGTGGAATGGGAGAGGGGAGGAAGTCTATTGTCATGCAGAGGGACATGGAAAGACTTGTCTGAAGCTTATCCCTTGCACTGTTGACAGGTCGGGAAGGGACGGCACAGAGGTGAGCAGGAACCAACCGGCCTGTCTGTGGTGGGGCTGGCCCCGGGGCAGGCGTGGGGGTGATGGCTGGAAGTGGGATGGCGCGTGAGTTGGCACCAGCCAGCGGTGGAGGCAGAGACTCAGAGGTCAGGGATCTCTCTCTCTGTCTCTGTCTCTCTCTCTCTCCCTCAGGGAGCTGAGGAGAGTAAGGTGGCGCCCCCTGCCCACCTCGCCTACCTCTCCATGGGCCCTTCTTTCTCTGGCCGCTCCGGGAGCCCTGCGGGCTTGGGTTCAACCCCCCACACACCGCACAGGCCAAGGGCGCATGCGTGACCGCCGGGGCCTAGGGCTGGCCTCGGGGGGGGGGGTCCTCAGTGAAGGCCCCGCCCTCCCTCCAGGCTCTGACCCAGCTGCAGCTCTTCCATCGCCGCCCTTCTGGACTCGGCTTCAGCTGTCTCCCTCCCCTCCCCCACTCCCACTCAGCTTGCAGGCCGCTTCCCTGCCTTGAAAGCATGGCACTGGCCCTGAGGGCCACAGACCTACTGGGCTTCAAGCTCAAGGCTCTGCCTGGGCCTGCTGCTTCGGCCAGGGGCTCATTTTTTCCTGGAAAGACAAAACCATGGCCTCACCCCACGCCTGCACTTTGCCACGGCAGGCAGCCCAGATGTAGGAAAGGCTCTGTGGAGTCAGAAGTGCCGAGACAGGCAGATGGCACCAGAGGGTTTGGGGGCCAGGGCGCAACTGGGCTAGCCCCTCCTCCCGGGAGTCGGGGAGGCCCGGCCTTCCTAGTGCCCAGGCCACGGCTCCGGGGAGAAACCCGCCATGGAGGGCACGCGGGAGGCCCTCTGCCTGAGGTGGCAGGTGTCACGCCAGGGCCACTGCAAGCCTGGCTCGGCTTGCCTGCTTTCTCCAAAGGAGGCTGGCCGACCAGCCGAACCTGGCACCTGGGCCAGGCCCCTTCCAAGGGGACGAGTTCCAGAGGCTAGAGCCCTGGGGGCGGCTGCCAAGTCTCCTGGGGCGTGTGCTGGGCCCCCGTCAGAGGAGGAAGGAGCCTGGTAAACGGTGTGCCAGGCCTGAGATCTGGAGGCCTCCCACAGCCGGGTCCCTGTCCTGCCCAGGCCCCCCGAGGGAGGACGATGGTCGGGCAGTGGCGAGCGGGGTGGGGCTGGCGCCGAGCCTGCCCTTGGATGCCCCGGGGAAGGGCGCCGGGGGATGGGATGCCCCTGGCCAGGTCTGAGGGACCGACCCAGCTCGGGGCTGTCGGGGGCAGAGAGAGAACCCCCCTCCGCCCTTTCCCTTCAGGTTCTTAGGGCTGGCCAAATCCTTCCCAAGACAGCTTGTCTGGAGAAAATCAGACCCAGCTGAAGAACATGTGTCCATGGGGGAAACCCGGGAAACTGAGTCTCCCCACACAATAGCAGAGATTCTCATCTTGCATCCTCTCCTGAGCTAATGACAAAGGTGGATGTCCTGGGTGGGCCTGTGGAATGGGAGAGGGGAGGAAGTCTATTGTCATGCAGAGGGACATGGAAAGACTTGTCTGAAGCTTATCCCTTGCACTGTTGACAGGTCGGGAAGGGACGGCACAGAGGTGAGCAGGAACCAACCGGCCTGTCTGTGGTGGGGCTGGCCCCGGGGCAGGCGTGGGGGTGATGGCTGGAAGTGGGATGGCGCGTGAGTTGGCACCAGCCAGCGGTGGAGGCAGAGACTCAGAGGTCAGGGATCTCTCTCTCTGTCTCTGTCTCTCTCTCTCTCCCTCAGGGAGCTGAGGAGAGTAAGGTGGCGCCCCCTGCCCACCTCGCCTACCTCTCCATGGGCCCTTCTTTCTCTGGCCGCTCCGGGAGCCCTGCGGGCTTGGGTTCAACCCCCCACACACCGCACAGGCCAAGGGCGCATGCGCGACCGTCGGGGCCTAGGGCTGGCCTCGGGGGGGGGGGGTCCTCAGTGAAGGCCCCGCCCTCCCTCCAGGCTCTGACCCAGCTGCAGCTCTTCCATCGCCGCCCTTCTGGACTCGGCTTCAGCTGTCTCCCTCCCCTCCCCCACTCCCACTCAGCTTGCAGGCCGCTTCCCTGCCTTGAAAGCATGGCTCTGGCCCTGAGGGCCACAGACCTACTGGGCTTCAAGCTCAAGGCTCTGCCTGGGCCTGCTGCTTCGGCCAGGGGCTCATTTTTTCCTGGAAAGACAAAACCATGGCCTCACCCCACGCCTGCACTTTGCCACGGCAGGCAGCCCAGATGTAGGAAAGGCTCTGTGGAGTCAGAAGTGCCGAGACAGGCAGATGGCACCAGAGGGTTTGGGGGCCAGGGCGCAACTGGGCTAGCCCCTCCTCCCGGGAGTCGGGGAGGCCCGGCCTTCCTAGTGCCCAGGCCACGGCTCCGGGGAGAAACCCGCCATGGAGGGCACGCAGGAGGCCCTCTGCCTGAGGTGGCAGGTGTCACGCCAGGGCCACTGCAAGCCTGGCTCGGCTTGCCTGCTTTCTCCAAAGGAGGCTGGCCGACCAGCCGAACCTGGCACCTGGGCCAGGCCCCTTCCAAGGGGACGAGTTCCAGAGGCTAGAGCCCTGGGGGCGGCTGCCAAGTCTCCTGGGGCGTGTGCTCGGCCCCCGTCAGAGGAGGAAGCAGCCTGGTAAACGGTGTGCCAGGCCTGAGATCTGGAGGCCTCCCACAGCCGGGTCCCTGTCCTGCCCAGGCCCCCCGAGGGAGGACGATGGTCGGGCAGTGGCGAGCGGGGTGGGGCTGGCGCCGAGCCTGCCCTTGGATGCCCCGGGGAAGGGCGCCGGGGGATGGGATGCCCCTGGCCAGGTCTGAGGGACCGACCCAGCTCGGGGCTGTCGGGGGCAGAGAGAGAACCCCCCTCCGCCCTTTCCCTTCAGGTTCTTAGGGCTGGCCAAATCCTTCCCAAGACAGCTTGTCTGGAGAAAATCAGACCCAGCTGAAGAACATGTGTCCATGGGGGAAACCCGGGAAACTGAGTCTCCCCACACAATAGCAGAGATTCTCATCTTGCATCCTCTCCTGAGCTAATGACAAAGGTGGATGTCCCGGGTGGGCCTGTGGAATGGGAGAGGGGAGGAAGTCTATTGTCATGCAGAGGGACATGGAAAGACTTGTCTGAAGCTTATCCCTTGCACTGTTGACAGGTCGGGAAGGGACGGCACAGAGGTGAGCAGGAACCAACCGGCCTGTCTGTGGTGGGGCTGGCCCCGGGGCAGGCGTGGGGGTGATGGCTGGAAGTGGGATGGCGCGTGAGTTGGCACCAGCCAGCGGTGGAGGCAGAGACTCAGAGGTCAGGGATCTCTCTCTCTGTCTCTGTCTCTCTCTCTCTCCCTCAGGGAGCTGAGGAGAGTAAGGTGGCGCCCCCTGCCCACCTCGCCTACCTCTCCATGGGCCCTTCTTTCTCTGGCCGCTCCGGGAGCCCTGCGGGCTTGGGTTCAACCCCCCACACACCGCACAGGCCAAGGGCGCATGCGCGACCGTCGGGGCCTAGGGCTGGCCTCGGGGGGGGGGGTCCTCAGTGAAGGCCCCGCCCTCCCTCCAGGCTCTGACCCAGCTGCAGCTCTTCCATCGCCGCCCTTCTGGACTCGGCTTCAGCTGTCTCCCTCCCCTCCCCCACTCCCACTCAGCTTGCAGGCCGCTTCCCTGCCTTGAAAGCATGGCTCTGGCCCTGAGGGCCACAGACCTACTGGGCTTCAAGCTCAAGGCTCTGCCTGGGCCTGCTGCTTCGGCCAGGGGCTCATTTTTTCCTGGAAAGACAAAACCATGGCCTCACCCCACGCCTGCACTTTGCCACGGCAGGCAGCCCAGATGTAGGAAAGGCTCTGTGGAGTCAGAAGTGCCGAGACAGGCAGATGGCACCAGAGGGTTTGGGGGCCAGGGCGCAACTGGGCTAGCCCCTCCTCCCGGGAGTCGGGGAGGCCCGGCCTTCCTAGTGCCCAGGCCACGGCTCCGGGGAGAAACCCGCCATGGAGGGCACGCAGGAGGCCCTCTGCCTGAGGTGGCAGGTGTCACGCCAGGGCCACTGCAAGCCTGGCTCGGCTTGCCTGCTTTCTCCAAAGGAGGCTGGCCGACCAGCCGAACCTGGCACCTGGGCCAGGCCCCTTCCAAGGGGACGAGTTCCAGAGGCTAGAGCCCTGGGGGCGGCTGCCAAGTCTCCTGGGGCGTGTGCTCGGCCCCCGTCAGAGGAGGAAGCAGCCTGGTAAACGGTGTGCCAGGCCTGAGATCTGGAGGCCTCCCACAGCCGGGTCCCTGTCCTGCCCAGGCCCCCCGAGGGAGGACGATGGTCGGGCAGTGGCGAGCGGGGTGGGGCTGGCGCCGAGCCTGCCCTTGGATGCCCCGGGGAAGGGCGCCGGGGGATGGGATGCCCCTGGCCAGGTCTGAGGGACCGACCCAGCTCGGGGCTGTCGGGGGCAGAGAGAGAACCCCCCTGGGCCCTTTCCCTTCAGGTTCTTAGGGCTGGCCAAATCCTTCCCAAGACAGCTTGTCTGGAGAAAATCAGACCCAGCTGAAGAACATGTGTCCATGGGGGAAACCCGGGAAACTGAGTCTCCCCACACAATAGCAGAGATTCTCATCTTGCATCCTCTCCTGAGCTAATGACAAAGGTGGATGTCCCGGGTGGGCCTGTGGAATGGGAGAGGGGAGGAAGTCTATTGTCATGCAGAGGGACATGGAAAGACTTGTCTGAAGCTTATCCCTTGCACTGTTGACAGGTCGGGAAGGGACGGCACAGAGGTGAGCAGGAACCAACCGGCCTGTCTGTGGTGGGGCTGGCCCCGGGGCAGGCGTGGGGGTGATGGCTGGAAGTGGGATGGCGCGTGAGTTGGCACCAGCCAGCGGTGGAGGCAGAGACTCAGAGGTCAGGGATCTCTCTCTCTGTCTCTGTCTCTCTCTCTCTCCCTCAGGGAGCTGAGGAGAGTAAGGTGGCGCCCCCTGCCCACCTCGCCTACCTCTCCATGGGCCCTTCTTTCTCTGGCCGCTCCGGGAGCCCTGCGGGCTTGGGTTCAACCCCCCACACACCGCACAGGCCAAGGGCGCATGCGTGACCGCCGGGGCCTAGGGCTGGCCTCGGGGGGGGGGGGTCATCAGTGAAGGCCCCGCCCTCCCTCCAGGCTCTGACCCAGCTGCAGCTCTTCCATCGCCGCCCTTCTGGACTGGGCTTCAGCTGTCTCCCTCCCCTCCCCCACTCCCACTCAGCTTGCAGGCCGCTTCCCTGCCTTGAAAGCATGGCACTGGCCCTGAGGGCCACAGACCTACTGGGCTTCAAGCTCAAGGCTCTGCCTGGGCCTGCTGCTTCGGCCAGGGGCTCATTTATTCCTGGAAAGACAAAACCATGGCCTCACCCCACGCCTGCACTTTGCCACGGCAGGCAGCCCAGATGTAGGAAAGGCTCTGTGGAGTCAGAAGTGCCGAGACAGGCAGATGGCACCAGAGGGTTTGGGGGCCAGGGCGCAACTGGGCTAGCCCCTCCTCCCGGGAGTCGGGGAGGCCCGGCCTTCCTAGTGCCCAGGCCACGGCTCCGGGGAGAAACCCGCCATGGAGGGCACGCGGGAGGCCCTCTGCCTGAGGTGGCAGGTGTCACGCCAGGGCCACTGCAAGCCTGGCTCGGCTTGCCTGCTTTCTCCAAAGGAGGCTGGCCGACCAGCCGAACCTGGCACCTGGGCCAGGCCCCTTCCAAGGGGACGAGTTCCAGAGGCTAGAGCCCTGGGGGCGGCTGCCAAGTCTCCTGGGGCGTGTGCTCGGCCCCCGTCAGAGGAGGAAGCAGCCTGGTAAACGGTGTGCCAGGCCTGAGATCTGGAGGCCTCCCACAGCCGGGTCCCTGTCCTGCCCAGGCCCCCCGAGGGAGGACGATGGTCGGGCAGTGGCGAGCGGGGTGGGGCTGGCGCCGAGCCTGCCCTTGGATGCCCCAGGGAAGGGCGCCGGGGGATGGGATGCCCCTGGCCAGGTCTGAGGGACCGACCCAGCTCGGGGCTGTCGGGGGCAGAGAGAGAACCCCCCTCCGCCCTTTCCCTTCAGGTTCTTAGGGCTGGCCAAATCCTTCCCAAGACAGCTTGTCTGGAGAAAATCAGACCCAGCTGAAGAACATGTGTCCATGGGGGAAACCCGGGAAACTGAGTCTCCCCACACAATAGCAGAGATTCTCATCTTGCATCCTCTCCTGAGCTAATGACAAAGGTGGATGTCCCGGGTGGGCCTGTGGAATGGGAGAGGGGAGGAAGTCTATTGTCATGCAGAGGGACATGGAAAGACTTGTCTGAAGCTTATCCCTTGCACTGTTGACAGGTCGGGAAGGGACGGCACAGAGGTGAGCAGGAACCAACGGGCCTGTCTGTGGTGGGGCTGGCCCAGGGGCAGGCGTGGGGGTGATGGCTGGAAGTGGGATGGCGCGTGAGTTGGCACCAGCCAGCGGTGGAGGCAGAGACTCAGAGGTCAGGGATCTCTCTCTCTGTCTCTGTCTCTCTCTCTCTCCCTCAGGGAGCTGAGGAGAGTAAGGTGGCGCCCCCTGCCCACCTCGCCTACCTCTCCATGGGCCCTTCTTTCTCTGGCCGCTCCGGGAGCCCTGCGGGCTTGGGTTCAACCCCCCACACACCGCACAGGCCAAGGGCGCATGCGTGACCGCCGGGGCCTAGGGCTGGCCTCGGGGGGGGGGGGTCCTCAGTGAAGGCCCCGCCCTCCCTCCAGGCTCTGACCCAGCTGCAGCTCTTCCATCGCCGCCCTTCTGGACTCGGCTTCAGCTGTCTCCCTCCCCTCCCCCACTCCCACTCAGCTTGCAGGCCGCTTCCCTGCCTTGAAAGCATGGCACTGGCCCTGAGGGCCACAGACCTACTGGGCTTCAAGCTCAAGGCTCTGCCTGGGCCTGCTGCTTCGGCCAGGGGCTCATTTATTCCTGGAAAGACAAAACCATGGCCTCACCCCACGCCTGCACTTTGCCACGGCAGGCAGCCCAGATGTAGGAAAGGCTCTGTGGAGTCAGAAGTGCCGAGACAGGCAGATGGCACCAGAGGGTTTGGGGGCCAGGGCGCAACTGGGCTAGCCCCTCCTCCCGGGAGTCGGGGAGGCCCGGCCTTCCTAGTGCCCAGGCCACGGCTCCGGGGAGAAACCCGCCATGGAGGGCACGCGGGAGGCCCTCTGCCTGAGGTGGCAGGTGTCACGCCAGGGCCACTGCAAGCCTGGCTCGGCTTGCCTGCTTTCTCCAAAGGAGGCTGGCCGACCAGCCGAACCTGGCACCTGGGCCAGGCCCCTTCCAAGGGGACGAGTTCCAGAGGCTAGAGCCCTGGGGGCGGCTGCCAAGTCTCCTGGGGCGTGTGCTGGGCCCCCGTCAGAGGAGGAAGGAGCCTGGTAAACGGTGTGCCAGGCCTGAGATCTGGAGGCCTCCCACAGCCGGGTCCCTGTCCTGCCCAGGCCCCCCGAGGGAGGACGATGGTCGGGCAGTGGCGAGCGGGGTGGGGCTGGCGCCGAGCCTGCCCTTGGATGCCCCGGGGAAGGGCGCCGGGGGATGGGCTGCCCCTGGCCAGGTCTGAGGGACCGACCCAGCTCGGGGCTGTCGGGGGCAGAGAGAGAACCCCCCTCCGCCCTTTCCCTTCAGGTTCTTAGGGCTGGCCAAATCCTTCCCAAGACAGCTTGTCTGGAGAAAATCAGACCCAGCTGAAGAACATGTGTCCATGGGGGAAACCCGGGAAACTGAGTCTCCCCACACAATAGCAGAGATTCTCATCTTGCATCCTCTCCTGAGCTAATGACAAAGGTGGATGTCCCGGGTGGGCCTGTGGAATGGGAGAGGGGAGGAAGTCTATTGTCATGCAGAGGGACATGGACAGACTTGTCTGAAGCTTATCCCTTGCACTGTTGACAGGTCGGGAAGGGACGGCACAGAGGTGAGCAGGAACCAACCGGCCTGTCTGTGGTGGGGCTGGCCCCGGGGCAGGCGTGGGGGTGATGGCTGGAAGTGGGATGGCGCGTGAGTTGGCACCAGCCAGCGGTGGAGGCAGAGACTCAGAGGTCAGGGATCTCTCTCTCTGTCTCTGTCTCTGTCTCTCTCCCTCAGGGAGCTGAGGAGAGTAAGGTGGCGCCCCCTGCCCACCTCGCCTACCTCTCCATGGGCCCTTCTTTCTCTGGCCGCTCCGGGAGCCCTGCGGGCTTGGGTTCAACCCCCCACACACCGCACAGGCCAAGGGCGCATGCGCGACCGTCGGGGCCTAGGGCTGGCCTCGGGGGGGGGGGTCCTCAGTGAAGGCCCCGCCCTCCCTCCAGGCTCTGACCCAGCTGCAGCTCTTCCATCGCCGCCCTTCTGGACTCGGCTTCAGCTGTCTCCCTCCCCTCCCCCACTCCCACTCAGCTTGCAGGCCGCTTCCCTGCCTTGAAAGCATGGCTCTGGCCCTGAGGGCCACAGACCTACTGGGCTTCAAGCTCAAGGCTCTGCCTGGGCCTGCTGCTTCGGCCAGGGGCTCATTTTTTCCTGGAAAGACAAAACCATGGCCTCACCCCACGCCTGCACTTTGCCACGGCAGGCAGCCCAGATGTAGGAAAGGCTCTGTGGAGTCAGAAGTGCCGAGACAGGCAGATGGCACCAGAGGGTTTGGGGGCCAGGGCGCAACTGGGCTAGCCCCTCCTCCCGGGAGTCGGGGAGGCCCGGCCTTCCTAGTGCCCAGGCCACGGCTCCGGGGAGAAACCCGCCATGGAGGGCACGCAGGAGGCCCTCTGCCTGAGGTGGCAGGTGTCACGCCAGGGCCACTGCAAGCCTGGCTCGGCTTGCCTGCTTTCTCCAAAGGAGGCTGGCCGACCAGCCGAACCTGGCACCTGGGCCAGGCCCCTTCCAAGGGGACGAGTTCCAGAGGCTAGAGCCCTGGGGGCGGCTGCCAAGTCTCCTGGGGCGTGTGCTCGGCCCCCGTCAGAGGAGGAAGCAGCCTGGTAAACGGTGTGCCAGGCCTGAGATCTGGAGGCCTCCCACAGCCGGGTCCCTGTCCTGCCCAGGCCCCCCGAGGGAGGACGATGGTCGGGCAGTGGCGAGCGGGGTGGGGCTGGCGCCGAGCCTGCCCTTGGATGCCCCGGGGAAGGGCGCCGGGGGATGGGATGCCCCTGGCCAGGTCTGAGGGACCGACCCAGCTCGGGGCTGTCGGGGGCAGAGAGAGAACCCCCCTCCGCCCTTTCCCTTCAGGTTCTTAGGGCTGGCCAAATCCTTCCCAAGACAGCTTGTCTGGAGAAAATCAGACCCAGCTGAAGAACATGTGTCCATGGGGGAAACCCGGGAAACTGAGTCTCCCCACACAATAGCAGAGATTCTCATCTTGCATCCTCTCCTGAGCTAATGACAAAGGTGGATGTCCCGGGTGGGCCTGTGGAATGGGAGAGGGGAGGAAGTCTATTGTCATGCAGAGGGACATGGAAAGACTTGTCTGAAGCTTATCCCTTGCACTGTTGACAGGTCGGGAAGGGAAGGCACAGAGGTGAGCAGGAACCAACCGGCCTGTCTGTGGTGGGGCTGGCCCCGGGGCAGGCGTGGGGGTGATGGCTGGAAGTGGGATGGCGCGTGAGTTGGCACCAGCCAGCGGTGGAGGCAGAGACTCAGAGGTCAGGGATCTCTCTCTCTGTCTCTGTCTCTCTCTCTCTCCCTCAGGGAGCTGAGGAGAGTAAGGTGGCGCCCCCTGCCCACCTCGCCTACCTCTCCATGGGCCCTTCTTTCTCTGGCCGCTCCGGGAGCCCTGCGGGCTTGGGTTCAACCCCCCACACACCGCACAGGCCAAGGGCGCATGCGTGACCGCCAGGGCCTAGGGCTGGCCTCGGGGGGGGGGGGGGGTCATCAGTGAATGCCCCGCCCTCCCTCCAGGCTCTGACCCAGCTGCAGCTCTTCCATCGCCGCCCTTCTGGACTCGGCTTCAGCTGTCTCCCTCCCCTCCCCCACTCCCACTCAGCTTGCAGGCCGCTTCCCTGCCTTGAAAGCATGGCTCTGGCCCTGAGGGCCACAGACCTACTGGGCTTCAAGCTCAAGGCTCTGCCTGGGCCTGCTGCTTCGGCCAGGGGCTCATTTTTTCCTGGAAAGACAAAACCATGGCCTCACCCCACGCCTGCACTTTGCCACGGCAGGCAGCCCAGATGTAGGAAAGGCTCTGTGGAGTCAGAAGTGCCGAGACAGGCAGATGGCACCAGAGGGTTTGGGGGCCAGGGCGCAACTCGGCTAGCCCCTCCTCCCGGGAGTCGGGGAGGCCCGGCCTTCCTAGTGCCCAGGCCACGGCTCCGGGGAGAAACCCGCCATGGAGGGCACGCGGGAGGCCCTCTGCCTGAGGTGGCAGGTGTCACGCCAGGGCCACTGCAAGCCTGGCTCGGCTTGCCTGCTTTCTCCAAAGGAGGCTGGCCGACCAGCCGAACCTGGCACCTGGGCCAGGCCCCTTCCAAGGGGACGAGTTCCAGAGGCTAGAGCCCTGGGGGCGGCTGCCAAGTCTCCTGGGGCGTGTGCTGGGCCCCCGTCAGAGGAGGAAGCAGCCTGGTAAATGGTGTGCCAGGCCTGAGATCTGGAGGCCTCCCACAGCCGGGTCCCTGTCCTGCCCAGGCCCCCCGAGGGAGGACGATGGTCGGGCAGTGGCGAGCGGGGTGGGGCTGGCGCCGAGCCTGCCCTTGGATGCCCCGGGGAAGGGCGCCGGGGGATGGGATGCCCCTGGCCAGGTCTGAGGGACCGACCCAGCTCGGGGCTGTCGGGGGCAGAGAGAGAACCCCCCTCCGCCCTTTCCCTTCAGGTTCTTAGGGCTGGCCAAATCCTTCCCAAGACAGCTTGTCTGGAGAAAATCAGACCCAGCTGAAGAACATGTGTCCATGGGGGAAACCCGGGAAACTGAGTCTCCCCACACAATAGCAGAGATTCTCATCTTGCATCCTCTCCTGAGCTAATGACAAAGGTGGATGTCCCGGGTGGGCCTGTGGAATGGGAGAGGGGAGGAAGTCTATTGTCATGCAGAGGGACATGGAAAGACTTGTCTGAAGCTTATCCCTTGCACTGTTGACAGGTCGGGAAGGGACGGCACAGAGGTGAGCAGGAACCAACCGGCCTGTCTGTGGTGGGGCTGGCCCCGGGGCAGGCGTGGGGGTGATGGCTGGAAGTGGGATGGCGCGTGAGTTGGCACCAGCCAGCGGTGGAGGCAGAGACTCAGAGGTCAGGGATCTCTCTCTCTGTCTCTGTCTCTCTCTCTCTCCCTCAGGGAGCTGAGGAGAGTAAGGTGGCGCCCCCTGCCCACCTCGCCTACCTCTCCATGGGCCCTTCTTTCTCTGGCCGCTCCGGGAGCCCTGCGGGCTTGGGTTCAACCCCCCACACACCGCACAGGCCAAGGGCGCATGCGCGACCGCCGGGGCCTAGGGCTGGCCTCGGGGGGGGGGGGGTCCTCAGTGAATGCCCCGCCCTCCCTCCAGGCTCTGACCCAGCTGCAGCTCTTCCATCGCCGCCCTTCTGGACTCGGCTTCAGCTGTCTCCCTCCCCTCCCCCACTCCCACTCAGCTTGCAGGCCGCTTCCCTGCCTTGAAAGCATGGCTCTGGCCCTGAGGGCCACAGACCTACTGGGCTTCAAGCTCAAGGCTCTGCCTGGGCCTGCTGCTTCGGCCAGGGGCTCATTTTTTCCTGGAAAGACAAAACCATGGCCTCACCCCACGCCTGCACTTTGCCACGGCAGGCAGCCCAGATGTAGGAAAGGCTCTGTGGAGTCAGAAGTGCCGAGACAGGCAGATGGCACCAGAGGGTTTGGGGGCCAGGGCGCAACTGGGCTAGCCCCTCCTCCCGGGAGTCGGGGAGGCCCGGCCTTCCTAGTGCCCAGGCCACGGCTCCGGGGAGAAACCCGCCATGGAGGGCACGCGGGAGGCCCTCTGCCTGAGGTGGCAGGTGTCACGCCAGGGCCACTGCAAGCCTGGCTCGGCTTGCCTGCTTTCTCCAAAGGAGGCTGGCCGACCAGCCGAACCTGGCACCTGGGCCAGGCCCCTTCCAAGGGGACGAGTTCCAGAGGCTAGAGCCCTGGGGGCGGCTGCCAAGTCTCCTGGGGCGTGTGCTGGGCCCCCGTCAGAGGAGGAAGCAGCCTGGTAAATGGTGTGCCAGGCCTGAGATCTGGAGGCCTCCCACAGCCGGGTCCCTGTCCTGCCCAGGCCCCCCGAGGGAGGACGATGGTCGGGCAGTGGCGAGCGGGGTGGGGCTGGCGCCGAGCCTGCCCTTGGATGCCCCGGGGAAGGGCGCCGGGGGATGGGATGCCCCTGGCCAGGTCTGAGGGACCGACCCAGCTCGGGGCTGTCGGGGGCAGAGAGAGAACCCCCCTCCGCCCTTTCCCTTCAGGTTCTTAGGGCTGGCCAAATCCTTCCCAAGACAGCTTGTCTGGAGAAAATCAGACCCAGCTGAAGAACATGTGTCCATGGGGGAAACCCGGGAAACTGAGTCTCCCCACACAATAGCAGAGATTCTCATCTTGCATCCTCTCCTGAGCTAATGACAAAGGTGGATGTCCCGGGTGGGCCTGTGGAATGGGAGAGGGGAGGAAGTCTATTGTCATGCAGAGGGACATGGAAAGACTTGTCTGAAGCTTATCCCTTGCACTGTTGACAGGTCGGGAAGGGACGGCACAGAGGTGAGCAGGAACCAACCGGCCTGTCTGTGGTGGGGCTGGCCCCGGGGCAGGCGTGGGGGTGATGGCTGGAAGTGGGATTGCGCGTGAGTTGGCACCAGCCAGCGGTGGAGGCAGAGACTCAGAGGTCAGGGATCTCTCTCTCTGTCTCTGTCTCTCTCTCTCTCCCTCAGGGAGCTGAGGAGAGTAAGGTGGCGCCCCCTGCCCACCTCGCCTACCTCTCCATGGGCCCTTCTTTCTCTGGCCGCTCCGGGAGCCCTGCGGGCTTGGGTTCAACCCCCCACACACCGCACAGGCCAAGGGCGCATGCGCGACCGCCGGGGCCTAGGGCTGGCCTCGGGGGGGGGGGGTCCTCAGTGAATGCCCCGCCCTCCCTCCAGGCTCTGACCCAGCTGCAGCTCTTCCATCGCCGCCCTTCTGGACTCGGCTTCAGCTGTCTCCCTCCCCTCCCCCACTCCCACTCAGCTTGCAGGCCGCTTCCCTGCCTTGAAAGCATGGCTCTGGCCCTGAGGGCCACAGACCTACTGGGCTTCAAGCTCAAGGCTCTGCCTGGGCCTGCTGCTTCGGCCAGGGGCTCATTTTTTCCTGGAAAGACAAAACCATGGCCTCACCCCACGCCTGCACTTTGCCACGGCAGGCAGCCCAGATGTAGGAAAGGCTCTGTGGAGTCAGAAGTGCCGAGACAGGCAGATGGCACCAGAGGGTTTGGGGGCCAGGGCGCAACTCGGCTAGCCCCTCCTCCCGGGAGTCGGGGAGGCCCGGCCTTCCTAGTGCCCAGGCCACGGCTCCGGGGAGAAACCCGCCATGGAGGGCACGCGGGAGGCCCTCTGCCTGAGGTGGCAGGTGTCACGCCAGGGCCACTGCAAGCCTGGCTCGGCTTGCCTGCTTTCTCCAAAGGAGGCTGGCCGACCAGCCGAACCTGGCACCTGGGCCAGGCCCCTTCCAAGGGGACGAGTTCCAGAGGCTAGAGCCCTGGGGGCGGCTGCCAAGTCTCCTGGGGCGTGTGCTGGGCCCCCGTCAGAGGAGGAAGCAGCCTGGTAAACGGTGTGCCAGGCCTGAGATCTGGAGGCCTCCCACAGCCGGGTCCCTGTCCTGCCCAGGCCCCCCGAGGGAGGACGATGGTCGGGCAGTGGCGAGCGGGGTGGGGCTGGCGCCGAGCCTGCCCTTGGATGCCCCGGGGAAGGGCGCCGGGGGATGGGATGCCCCTGGCCAGGTCTGAGGGACCGACCCAGCTCGGGGCTGTCGGGGGCAGAGAGAGAACCCCCCTCCGCCCTTTCCCTTCAGGTTCTTAGGGCTGGCCAAATCCTTCCCAAGACAGCTTGTCTGGAGAAAATCAGACCCAGCTGAAGAACATGTGTCCATGGGGGAAACCCGGGAAACTGAGTCTCCCCACACAATAGCAGAGATTCTCATCTTGCATCCTCTCCTGAGCTAATGACAAAGGTGGATGTCCCGGGTGGGCCTGTGGAATGGGAGAGGGGAGGAAGTCTATTGTCATGCAGAGGGACATGGAAAGACTTGTCTGAAGCTTATCCCTTGCACTGTTGACAGGTCGGGAAGGGACGGCACAGAGGTGAGCAGGAACCAACCGGCCTGTCTGTGGTGGGGCTGGCCCCGGGGCAGGCGTGGGGGTGATGGCTGGAAGTGGGATGGCGCGTGAGTTGGCACCAGCCAGCGGTGGAGGCAGAGACTCAGAGGTCAGGGATCTCTCTCTCTGTCTCTGTCTCTCTCTCTCTCCCTCAGGGAGCTGAGGAGAGTAAGGTGGCGCCCCCTGCCCACCTCGCCTACCTCTCCATGGGCCCTTCTTTCTCTGGCCGCTCCGGGAGCCCTGCGGGCTTGGGTTCAACCCCCCACACACCGCACAGGCCAAGGGCGCATGCGCGACCGCCGGGGCCTAGGGCTGGCCTCGGGGGGGGGGGGGTCCTCAGTGAATGCCCCGCCCTCCCTCCAGGCTCTGACCCAGCTGCAGCTCTTCCATCGCCGCCCTTCTGGACTCGGCTTCAGCTGTCTCCCTCCCCTCCCCCACTCCCACTCAGCTTGCAGGCCGCTTCCCTGCCTTGAAAGCATGGCTCTGGCCCTGAGGGCCACAGACCTACTGGGCTTCAAGCTCAAGGCTCTGCCTGGGCCTGCTGCTTCGGCCAGGGGCTCATTTTTTCCTGGAAAGACAAAACCATGGCCTCACCCCACGCCTGCACTTTGCCACGGCAGGCAGCCCAGATGTAGGAAAGGCTCTGTGGAGTCAGAAGTGCCGAGACAGGCAGATGGCACCAGAGGGTTTGGGGGCCAGGGCGCAACTGGGCTAGCCCCTCCTCCCGGGAGTCGGGGAGGCCCGGCCTTCCTAGTGCCCAGGCCACGGCTCCGGGGAGAAACCCGCCATGGAGGGCACGCGGGAGGCCCTCTGCCTGAGGTGGCAGGTGTCACGCCAGGGCCACTGCAAGCCTGGCTCGGCTTGCCTGCTTTCTCCAAAGGAGGCTGGCCGACCAGCCGAACCTGGCACCTGGGCCAGGCCCCTTCCAAGGGGACGAGTTCCAGAGGCTAGAGCCCTGGGGGCGGCTGCCAAGTCTCCTGGGGCGTGTGCTGGGCCCCCGTCAGAGGAGGAAGCAGCCTGGTAAACGGTGTGCCAGGCCTGAGATCTGGAGGCCTCCCACAGCCGGGTCCCTGTCCTGCCCAGGCCCCCCGAGGGAGGACGATGGTTGGGCAGTGGCGAGCGGGGTGGGGCTGGCGCCGAGCCTGCCCTTGGATGCCCCGGGGAAGGGCGCCGGGGGATGGGATGCCCCTGGCCAGGTCTGAGGGACCGACCCAGCTCGGGGCTGTCGGGGGCAGAGAGAGAACCCCCCTCCGCCCTTTCCCTTCAGGTTCTTAGGGCTGGCCAAATCCTTCCCAAGACAGCTTGTCTGGAGAAAATCAGACCCAGCTGAAGAACATGTGTCCATGGGGGAAACCCGGGAAACTGAGTCTCCCCACACAATAGCAGAGATTCTCATCTTGCATCCTCTCCTGAGCTAATGACAAAGGTGGATGTCCCGGGTGGGCCTGTGGAATGGGAGAGGGGAGGAAGTCTATTGTCATGCAGAGGGACATGGAAAGACTTGTCTGAAGCTTATCCCTTGCACTGTTGACAGGTCGGGAAGGGACGGCACAGAGGTGAGCAGGAACCAACCGGCCTGTCTGTGGTGGGGCTGGCCCCGGGGCAGGCGTGGGGGTGATGGCTGGAAGTGGGATGGCGCGTGAGTTGGCACCAGCCAGCGGTGGAGGCAGAGACTCAGAGGTCAGGGATCTCTCTCTCTGTCTCTGTCTCTCTCTCTCTCCCTCAGGGAGCTGAGGAGAGTAAGGTGGCGCCCCCTGCCCACCTCGCCTACCTCTCCATGGGCCCTTCTTTCTCGGGCCGCTCCGGGAGCCCTGCGGGCTTGGGTTCAACCCCCCACACACCGCACAGGCCAAGGGCGCATGCGCGACCGCCGGGGCCTAGGGCGGGCCTCGGGGGGGGGGGGTCCTCAGTGAAGGCCCCGCCCTCCCTCCAGGCTCTGACCCAGCTGCAGCTCTTCCATCGCCGCCCTTCTGGACTCGGCTTCAGCTGTCTCCCTCCCCTCCCCCACTCCCACTCAGCTTGCAGGCCGCTTCCCTGCCTTGAAAGCATGGCTCTGGCCCTGAGGGCCACAGACCTACTGGGCTTCAAGCTCAAGGCTCTGCCTGGGCCTGCTGCTTCGGCCAGGGGCTCATTTTTTCCTGGAAAGACAAAACCATGGCCTCACCCCACGCCTGCACTTTGCCACGGCAGGCAGCCCAGATGTAGGAAAGGCTCTGTGGAGTCAGAAGTGCCGAGACAGGCAGATGGCACCAGAGGGTTTGGGGGCCAGGGCGCAACTGGGCTAGCCCCTCCTCCCGGGAGTCGGGGAGGCCCGGCCTTCCTAGTGCCCAGGCCACGGCTCCGGGGAGAAACCAGCCATGGAGGGCACGCGGGAGGCCCTCTGCCTGAGGTGGCAGGTGTCACGCCAGGGCCACTGCAAGCCTGGCTCGGCTTGCCTGCTTTCTCCAAAGGAGGCTGGCCGACCAGCCGAACCTGGCACCTGGGCCAGGCCCCTTCCAAGGGGACGAGTTCCAGAGGCTAGAGCCCTGGGGGCGGCTGCCAAGTCTCCTGGGGCGTGTGCTGGGCCCCCGTCAGAGGAGGAAGCAGCCTGGTAAACGGTGTGCCAGGCCTGAGATCTGGAGGCCTCCCACAGCTGGGTCCCTGTCCTGCCCAGGCCCCCCGAGGGAGGACGATGGTCGGGCAGTGGCGAGCGGGGTGGGGCTGGCGCCGAGCCTGCCCTTGGATGCCCCGGGGAAGGGTGCCGGGGGATGGGATGCCCCTGGCCAGGTCTGAGGGACCGACCCAGCTCGGGGCTGTCGGGGGCAGAGAGAGAACCCCCCTCCGCCCTTTCCCTTCAGGTTCTTAGGGCTGGCCAAATCCTTCCCAAGACAGCTTGTCTGGAGAAAATCAGACCCAGCTGAAGAACATGTGTCCATGGGGGAAACCCGGGAAACTGAGTCTCCCCACACAATAGCAGAGATTCTCATCTTGCATCCTCTCCTGAGCTAATGACAAAGGTGGATGTCCCGGGTGGGCCTGTGGAATGGGAGAGGGGAGGAAGTCTATTGTCATGCAGAGGGACATGGAAAGACTTGTCTGAAGCTTATCCCTTGCACTGTTGACAGGTCGGGAAGGGACGGCACAGAGGTGAGCAGGAACCAACCGGCCTGTCTGTGGTGGGGCTGGCCCCGGGGCAGGCGTGGGGGTGATGGCTGGAAGTGGGATGGCGCGTGAGTTGGCACCAGCCAGCGGTGGAGGCAGAGACTCAGAGGTCAGGGATCTCTCTCTCTGTCTCTGTCTCTCTCTCTCTCCCTCAGGGAGCTGAGGAGAGTAAGGTGGCGCCCCCTGCCCACCTCGCCTACCTCTCCATGGGCCCTTCTTTCTCGGGCCGCTCCGGGAGCCCTGCGGGCTTGGGTTCAACCCCCCACACACCGCACAGGCCAAGGGCGCATGCGCGACCGCCGGGGCCTAGGGCGGGCCTCGGGGGGGGGGGGGTCCTCAGTGAAGGCCCCGCCCTCCCTCCAGGCTCTGACCCAGCTGCAGCTCTTCCATCGCCGCCCTTCTGGACTCGGCTTCAGCTGTCTCCCTCACCTCCCCCACTCCCACTCAGCTTGCAGGCCGCTTCCCTGCCTTGAAAGCATGGCTCTGGCCCTGAGGGCCACAGACCTACTGGGCTTCAAGCTCAAGGCTCTGCCTGGGCCTGCTGCTTCGGCCAGGGGCTCATTTTTTCCTGGAAAGACAAAACCATGGCCTCACCCCACGCCTGCACTTTGCCACGGCAGGCAGCCCAGATGTAGGAAAGGCTCTGTGGAGTCAGAAGTGCCGAGACAGGCAGATGGCACCAGAGGGTTTGGGGGCCAGGGCGCAACTGGGCTAGCCCCTCCTCCCGGGAGTCGGGGAGGCCCGGCCTTCCTAGTGCCCAGGCCACGGCTCCGGGGAGAAACCAGCCATGGAGGGCACGCGGGAGGCCCTCTGCCTGAGGTGGCAGGTGTCACGCCAGGGCCACTGCAAGCCTGGCTCGGCTTGCCTGCTTTCTCCAAAGGAGGCTGGCCGACCAGCCGAACCTGGCACCTGGGCCAGGCCCCTTCCAAGGGGACGAGTTCCAGAGGCTAGAGCCCTGGGGGCGGCTGCCAAGTCTCCTGGGGCGTGTGCTGGGCCCCCGTCAGAGGAGGAAGCAGCCTGGTAAACGGTGTGCCAGGCCTGAGATCTGGAGGCCTCCCACAGCTGGGTCCCTGTCCTGCCCAGGCCCCCCGAGGGAGGACGATGGTCGGGCAGTGGCGAGCGGGGTGGGGCTGGCGCCGAGCCTGCCCTTGGATGCCCCGGGGAAGGGTGCCGGGGGATGGGATGCCCCTGGCCAGGTCTGAGGGACCGACCCAGCTCGGGGCTGTCGGGGGCAGAGAGAGAACCCCCCTCCGCCCTTTCCCTTCAGGTTCTTAGGGCTGGCCAAATCCTTCCCAAGACAGCTTGTCTGGAGAAAATCAGACCCAGCTGAAGAACATGTGTCCATGGGGGAAACCCGGGAAACTGAGTCTCCCCACACAATAGCAGAGATTCTCATCTTGCATCCTCTCCTGAGCTAATGACAAAGGTGGATGTCCCGGGTGGGCCTGTGGAATGGGAGAGGGGAGGAAGTCTATTGTCATGCAGAGGGACATGGAAAGACTTGTCTGAAGCTTATCCCTTGCACTGTTGACAGGTCGGGAAGGGACGGCACAGAGGTGAGCAGGAACCAACCGGCCTGTCTGTGGTGGGGCTGGCCCCGGGGCAGGCGTGGGGGTGATGGCTGGAAGTGGGATGGCGCGTGAGTTGGCACCAGCCAGCGGTGGAGGCAGAGACTCAGAGGTCAGGGATCTCTCTCTCTGTCTCTGTCTCTCTCTCTCTCCCTCAGGGAGCTGAGGAGAGTAAGGTGGCGCCCCCTGCCCACCTGGCCTACCTCTCCATGGGCCCTTCTTTCTCTGGCCGCTCCGGGAGCCCTGCGGGCTTGGGTTCAACCCCCCACACACCGCACAGGCCAAGGGCGCATGCGCGACCAGCCGGGCCTAGGGCTGGCCTCGGGGGGGGGGGGGGTCCTCAGTGAAGGCCCCGCCCTCCCTCCAGGCTCTGACCCAGCTGCAGCTCTTCCATCGCCGCCCTTCTGGACTCGGCTTCAGCTGTCTCCCTCCCCTCCCCCACTCCCACTCAGCTTGCAGGCCGCTTCCCTGCCTTGAAAGCATGGCTCTGGCCCTGAGGGCCACAGACCTACTGGGCTTCAAGCTCAAGGCTCTGCCTGGGCCTGCTGCTTCGGCCAGGGGCTCATTTTTTCCTGGAAAGACAAAACCATGGCCTCACCCCACGCCTGCACTTTGCCACGGCAGGCAGCCCAGATGTAGGAAAGGCTCTGTGGAGTCAGAAGTGCCGAGACAGGCAGATGGCACCAGAGGGTTTGGGGGCCAGGGCGCAACTGGGCTAGCCCCTCCTCCCGGGAGTCGGGGAGGCCCGGCCTTCCTAGTGCCCAGGCCACGGCTCCGGGGAGAAACCCGCCATGGAGGGCACGCGGGAGGCCCTCTGCCTGAGGTGGCAGGTGTCACGCCAGGGCCACTGCAAGCCTGGCTCGGCTTGCCTGCTTTCTCCAAAGGAGGCTGGCCGACCAGCCGAACCTGGCACCTGGGCCAGGCCCCTTCCAAGGGGACGAGTTCCAGAGGCTAGAGCCCTGGGGGCGGCTGCCAAGTCTCCTGGGGCGTGTGCTGGGCCCCCGTCAGAGGAGGAAGCAGCCTGGTAAACGGTGTGCCAGGCCTGAGATCTGGAGGCCTCCCACAGCTGGGTCCCTGTCCTGCCCAGGCCCCCCGAGGGAGGACGATGGTCGGGCAGTGGCGAGCGGGGTGGGGCTGGCGCAGAGCCTGCCCTTGGATGCCCCGGGGAAGGGTGCCGGGGGATGGGATGCCCCTGGCCAGGTCTGAGGGACCGACCCAGCTCGGGGCTGTCGGGGGCAGAGAGAGAACCCCCCTCCGCCCTTTCCCTTCAGGTTCTTAGGGCTGGCCAAATCCTTCCCAAGACATCTTGTCTGGAGAAAATCAGACCCAGCTGAAGAACATGTGTCCATGGGGGAAACCCGGGAAACTGAGTCTCCCCACACAATAGCAGAGATTCTCATCTTGCATCCTCTCCTGAGCTAATGACAAAGGTGGATGTCCCGGGTGGGCCTGTGGAATGGGAGAGGGGAGGAAGTCTATTGTCATGCAGAGGGACATGGAAAGACTTGTCTGAAGCTTATCCCTTGCACTGTTGACAGGTCGGGAAGGGACGGCACAGAGGTGAGCAGGAACCAACCGGCCTGTCTGTGGTGGGGCTGGCCCCGGGGCAGGCGTGGGGGTGATGGCTGGAAGTGGGATGGCGCGTGAGTTGGCACCAGCCAGCGGTGGAGGCAGAGACTCAGAGGTCAGGGATCTCTCTCTCTGTCTCTGTCTCTCTCTCTCTCCCTCAGGGAGCTGAGGAGAGTAAGGTGGCGCCCCCTGCCCACCTGGCCTACCTCTCCATGGGCCCTTCTTTCTCTGGCCGCTCCGGGAGCCCTGCGGGCTTGGGTTCAACCCCCCACACACCGCACAGGCCAAGGGCGCATGCGCGACCGCCCGGGCCTAGGGCTGGCCTCGGGGGGGGGGGGGGGTGGTCCTCAGTGAAGGCCCCGCCCTCCCTCCAGGCTCTGACCCAGCTGCAGCTCTTCCATCGCCGCCCTTCTGGACTCGGCTTCAGCTGTCTCCCTCCCCTCCCCCACTCCCACTCAGCTTGCAGGCCGCTTCCCTGCCTTGAAAGCATGGCTCTGGCCCTGAGGGCCACAGACCTACTGGGCTTCAAGCTCAAGGCTCTGCCTGGGCCTGCTGCTTCGGCCAGGGGCTCATTTTTTCCTGGAAAGACAAAACCATGGCCTCACCCCACGCCTGCACTTTGCCACGGCAGGCAGCCCAGATGTAGGAAAGGCTCTGTGGAGTCAGAAGTGCCGAGACAGGCAGATGGCACCAGAGGGTTTGGGGGCCAGGGCGCAACTGGGCTAGCCCCTCCTCCCGGGAGTCGGGGAGGCCCGGCCTTCCTAGTGCCCAGGCCACGGCTCCGGGGAGAAACCCGCCATGGAGGGCACGCGGGAGGCCCTCTGCCTGAGGTGGCAGGTGTCACGCCAGGGCCACTGCAAGCCTGGCTCGGCTTGCCTGCTTTCTCCAAAGGAGGCTGGCCGACCAGCCGAACCTGGCACCTGGGCCAGGCCCCTTCCAAGGGGACGAGTTCCAGAGGCTAGAGCCCTGGGGGCGGCTGCCAAGTCTCCTGGGGCGTGTGCTGGGCCCCCGTCAGAGGAGGAAGCAGCCTGGTAAACGGTGTGCCAGGCCTGAGATCTGGAGGCCTCCCACAGCCGGGTCCCTGTCCTGCCCAGGCCCCCCGAGGGAGGACGATGGTCGGGCAGTGGCGAGCGGGGTGGGGCTGGCGCCGAGCCTGCCCTTGGATGCCCCGGGGAAGGGCGCCGGGGGATGGGATGCCCCTGGCCAGGTCTGAGGGACCGACCCAGCTCGGGGCTGTCGGGGGCAGAGAGAGAACCCCCCTCCGCCCTTTCCCTTCAGGTTCTTAGGGCTGGCCAAATCCTTCCCAAGACAGCTTGTCTGGAGAAAATCAGACCCAGCTGAAGAACATGTGTCCATGGGGGAAACCCGGGAAACTGAGTCTCCCCACACAATAGCAGAGATTCTCATCTTGCATCCTCTCCTGAGCTAATGACAAAGGTGGATGTCCCGGGTGGGCCTGTGGAATGGGAGAGGGGAGGAAGTCTATTGTCATGCAGAGGGACATGGAAAGACTTGTCTGAAGCTTATCCCCTGCACTGGGGTCAGGTCGGGAAGGGACGGCACAGAGGTGAGCAGGAACCAACCGGCCTGTCTGTGGTGGGGCTGGCCCCGGGGCAGGCGTGGGGGTGATGGCTGGAAGTGGGATGGCGCGTGAGTTGGCACCAGCCAGCGGTGGAGGCAGAGACTCAGAGGTCAGGGATCTCTCTCTCTGTCTCTGTCTCTCTCTCTCTCCCTCAGGGAGCTGAGGAGAGTAAGGTGGCGCCCCCTGCCCACCTCGCCTACCTCTCCATGGGCCCTTCTTTCTCTGGCCGCTCCGGGAGCCCTGCGGGCTTGGGTTCAACCCCCCACACACCGCACAGGCCAAGGGCGCATGCGTGACCGCCGGGGCCTAGGGCTGGCCTCGGGGGGGGGGTCCTCAGTGAAGGCCCCGCCCTCCCTCCAGGCTCTGACCCAGCTGCAGCTCTTCCATCGCCGCCCTTCTGGACTCGGCTTCAGCTGTCTCCCTCCCCTCCCCCACTCCCACTCAGCTTGCAGGCCGCTTCCCTGCCTTGAAAGCATGGCTCTGGCCCTGAGGGCCACAGACCTACTGGGCTTCAAGCTCAAGGCTCTGCCTGGGCCTGCTGCTTCGGCCAGGGGCTCATTTTTTCCTGGAAAGACAAAACCATGGCCTCACCCCACGCCTGCACTTTGCCACGGCAGGCAGCCCAGATGTAGGAAAGGCTCTGTGGAGTCAGAAGTGCCGAGACAGGCAGATGGCACCAGAGGGTTTGGGGGCCAGGGCGCAACTGGGCTAGCCCCTCCTCCCGGGAGTCGGGGAGGCCCGGCCTTCCTAGTGCCCAGGCCACGGCTCCGGGGAGAAACCCGCCATGGAGGGCACGCGGGAGGCCCTCTGCCTGAGGTGGCAGGTGTCACGCCAGGGCCACTGCAAGCCTGGCTCGGCTTGCCTGCTTTCTCCAAAGGAGGCTGGCCGACCAGCCGAACCTGGCACCTGGGCCAGGCCCCTTCCAAGGGGACGAGTTCCAGAGGCTAGAGCCCTGGGGGCGGCTGCCAAGTCTCCTGGGGCGTGTGCTGGGCCCCCGTCAGAGGAGGAAGCAGCCTGGTAAACGGTGTGCCAGGCCTGAGATCTGGAGGCCTCCCACAGCTGGGTCCCTGTCCTGCCCAGGCCCCCCGAGGGAGGACGATGGTCGGGCAGTGGCGAGCGGGGTGGGGCTGGCGCCGAGCCTGCCCTTGGATGCCCCGGGGAGGGGTGCCGGGGGATGGGATGCCCCTGGCCAGGTCTGAGGGACCGACCCAGCTCGGGGCTGTCGGGGGCAGAGAGAGAACCCCCCTCCGCCCTTTCCCTTCAGGTTCTTAGGGCTGGCCAAATCCTTCCCAAGACAGCTTGTCTGGAGAAAATCAGACCCAGCTGAAGAACATGTGTCCATGGGGGAAACCCGGGAAACTGAGTCTCCCCACACAATAGCAGAGATTCTCATCTTGCATCCTCTCCTGAGCTAATGACAAAGGTGGATGTCCCGGGTGGGCCTGTGGAATGGGAGAGGGGAGGAAGTCTATTGTCATGCAGAGGGACATGGAAAGACTTGTCTGAAGCTTATCCCTTGCACTGTTGACAGGTCGGGAAGGGACGGCACAGAGGTGAGCAGGAACCAACCGGCCTGTCTGTGGTGGGGCTGGCCCCGGGGCAGGCGTGGGGGTGATGGCTGGAAGTGGGATGGCGCGTGAGTTGGCACCAGCCAGCGGTGGAGGCAGAGACTCAGAGGTCAGGGATCTCTCTCTCTGTCTCTGTCTCTCTCTCTCTCCCTCAGGGAGCTGAGGAGAGTAAGGTGGCGCCCCCTGCCCACCTGGCCTACCTCTCCATGGGCCCTTCTTTCTCTGGCCGCTCCGGGAGCCCTGCGGGCTTGGGTTCAACCCCCCACACACCGCACAGGCCAAGGGCGCATGCGCGACCGCCCGGGCCTAGGGCTGGCCTCGGGGGGGGGGGGGGTCCTCAGTGAAGGCCCCGCCCTCCCTCCAGGCTCTGACCCAGCTGCAGCTCTTCCATCGCCGCCCTTCTGGACTCGGCTTCAGCTGTCTCCCTCCCCTCCCCCACTCCCACTCAGCTTGCAGGCCGCTTCCCTGCCTTGAAAGCATGGCTCTGGCCCTGAGGGCCACAGACCTACTGGGCTTCAAGCTCAAGGCTCTGCCTGGGCCTGCTGCTTCGGCCAGGGGCTCATTTTTTCCTGGAAAGACAAAACCATGGCCTCACCCCACGCCTGCACTTTGCCACGGCAGGCAGCCCAGATGTAGGAAAGGCTCTGTGGAGTCAGAAGTGCCGAGACAGGCAGATGGCACCAGAGGGTTTGGGGGCCAGGGCGCAACTGGGCTAGCCCCTCCTCCCGGGAGTCGGGGAGGCCCGGCCTTCCTAGTGCCCAGGCCACGGCTCCGGGGAGAAACCCGCCATGGAGGGCACGCGGGAGGCCCTCTGCCTGAGGTGGCAGGTGTCACGCCAGGGCCACTGCAAGCCTGGCTCGGCTTGCCTGCTTTCTCCAAAGGAGGCTGGCCGACCAGCCGAACCTGGCACCTGGGCCAGGCCCCTTCCAAGGGGACGAGTTCCAGAGGCTAGAGCCCTGGGGGCGGCTGCCAAGTCTCCTGGGGCGTGTGCTGGGCCCCCGTCAGAGGAGGAAGCAGCCTGGTAAACGGTGTGCCAGGCCTGAGATCTGGAGGCCTCCCACAGCCGGGTCCCTGTCCTGCCCAGGCCCCCCGAGGGAGGACGATGGTCGGGCAGTGGCGAGCGGGGTGGGGCTGGCGCCGAGCCTGCCCTTGGATGCCCCGGGGAAGGGCGCCGGGGGATGGGATGCCCCTGGCCAGGTCTGAGGGACCGACCCAGCTCGGGGCTGTCGGGGGCAGAGAGAGAACCCCCCTCCGCCCTTTCCCTTCAGGTTCTTAGGGCTGGCCAAATCCTTCCCAAGACAGCTTGTCTGGAGAAAATCAGACCCAGCTGAAGAACATGTGTCCATGGGGGAAACCCGGGAAACTGAGTCTCCCCACACAATAGCAGAGATTCTCATCTTGCATCCTCTCCTGAGCTAATGACAAAGGTGGATGTCCCGGGTGGGCCTGTGGAATGGGAGAGGGGAGGAAGTCTATTGTCATGCAGAGGGACATGGAAAGACTTGTCTGAAGCTTATCCCCTGCACTGGGGTCAGGTCGGGAAGGGACGGCACAGAGGTGAGCAGGAACCAACCGGCCTGTCTGTGGTGGGGCTGGCCCCGGGGCAGGCGTGGGGGTGATGGCTGGAAGTGGGATGGCGCGTGAGTTGGCACCAGCCAGCGGTGGAGGCAGAGACTCAGAGGTCAGGGATCTCTCTCTCTGTCTCTGTCTCTCTCTCTCTCCCTCAGGGAGCTGAGGAGAGTAAGGTGGCGCCCCCTGCCCACCTCGCCTACCTCTCCATGGGCCCTTCTTTCTCTGGCCGCTCCGGGAGCCCTGCGGGCTTGGGTTCAACCCCCCACACACCGCACAGGCCAAGGGCGCATGCGTGACCGCCGGGGCCTAGGGCTGGCCTCGGGGGGGGGGGTCCTCAGTGAAGGCCCCGCCCTCCCTCCAGGCTCTGACCCAGCTGCAGCTCTTCCATCGCCGCCCTTCTGGACTCGGCTTCAGCTGTCTCCCTCCCCTCCCCCACTCCCACTCAGCTTGCAGGCCGCTTCCCTGCCTTGAAAGCATGGCTCTGGCCCTGAGGGCCACAGACCTACTGGGCTTCAAGCTCAAGGCTCTGCCTGGGCCTGCTGCTTCGGCCAGGGGCTCATTTTTTCCTGGAAAGACAAAACCATGGCCTCACCCCACGCCTGCACTTTGCCACGGCAGGCAGCCCAGATGTAGGAAAGGCTCTGTGGAGTCAGAAGTGCCGAGACAGGCAGATGGCACCAGAGGGTTTGGGGGCCAGGGCGCAACTGGGCTAGCCCCTCCTCCCGGGAGTCGGGGAGGCCCGGCCTTCCTAGTGCCCAGGCCACGGCTCCGGGGAGAAACCCGCCATGGAGGGCACGCGGGAGGCCCTCTGCCTGAGGTGGCAGGTGTCACGCCAGGGCCACTGCAAGCCTGGCTCGGCTTGCCTGCTTTCTCCAAAGGAGGCTGGCCGACCAGCCGAACCTGGCACCTGGGCCAGGCCCCTTCCAAGGGGACGAGTTCCAGAGGCTAGAGCCCTGGGGGCGGCTGCCAAGTCTCCTGGGGCGTGTGCTGGGCCCCCGTCAGAGGAGGAAGCAGCCTGGTAAACGGTGTGCCAGGCCTGAGATCTGGAGGCCTCCCACAGCCGGGTCCCTGTCCTGCCCAGGCCCCCCGAGGGAGGACGATGGTCGGGCAGTGGCGAGCGGGGTGGGGCTGGCGCTGAGCCTGCCCTTGGATGCCCCGGGGAAGGGCGCCGGGGGATGGGATGCCCCTGGCCAGGTCTGAGGGACCGACCCAGCTCGGGGCTGTCGGGGGCAGAGAGAGAACCCCCCTCCGCCCTTTCCCTTCAGGTTCTTAGGGCTGGCCAAATCCTTCCCAAGACAGCTTGTCTGGAGAAAATCAGACCCAGCTGAAGAACATGTGTCCATGGGGGAAACCCGGGAAACTGAGTCTCCCCACACAATAGCAGAGATTCTCATCTTGCATCCTCTCCTGAGCTAATGACAAAGGTGGATGTCCCGGGTGGGCCTGTGGAATGGGAGAGGGGAGGAAGTCTATTGTCATGCAGAGGGACATGGAAAGACTTGTCTGAAGCTTATCCCTTGCACTGTTGACAGGTCGGGAAGGGACGGCACAGAGGTGAGCAGGAACCAACCGGCCTGTCTGTGGTGGGGCTGGCCCCGGGGCAGGCGTGGGGGTGATGGCTGGAAGTGGGATGGCGCGTGAGTTGGCACCAGCCAGCGGTGGAGGCAGAGACTCAGAGGTCAGGGATCTCTCTCTCTGTCTCTGTCTCTCTCTCTCTCCCTCAGGGAGCTGAGGAGAGTAAGGTGGCGCCCCCTGCCCACCTGGCCTACCTCTCCATGGGCCCTTCTTTCTCTGGCCGCTCCGGGAGCCCTGCGGGCTTGGGTTCAACCCCCCACACACCGCACAGGCCAAGGGCGCATGCGCGACCGCCGGGGCCTAGGGCTGGCCTCGGGGGGGGGGGGGTCCTCAGTGAAGGCCCCGCCCTCCCTCCAGGCTCTGACCCAGCTGCAGCTCTTCCATCGCCGCCCTTCTGGACTCGGCTTCAGCTGTCTCCCTCCCCTCCCCCACTCCCACTCAGCTTGCAGGCCGCTTCCCTGCCTTGAAAGCATGGCTCTGGCCCTGAGGGCCACAGACCTACTGGGCTTCAAGCTCAAGGCTCTGCCTGGGACTGCTGCTTCGGCCAGGGGCTCATTTTTTCCTGGAAAGACAAAACCATGGCCTCACCCCACGCCTGCACTTTGCCACGGCAGGCAGCCCAGATGTAGGAAAGGCCCTGTGGAGTCAGAAGTGCCGAGACAGGCAGATGGCACCAGAGGGTTTGGGGGCCAGGGCGCAAGTGGGCTAGCCCCTCCTCCCGGGAGTCGGGGAGGCCCGGCCTTCCTAGTGCCCAGGCCACGGCTCCGGGGAGAAACCCGCCATGGAGGGCACGCGGGAGGCCCTCTGCCTGAGGTGGCAGGTGTCACGCCAGGGCCACTGCAAGCCTGGCTCGGCTTGCCTGCTTTCTCCAAAGGAGGCTGGCCGACCAGCCGAACCTGGCACCTGGGCCAGGCCCCTTCCAAGGGGACGAGTTCCAGAGGCTAGAGCCCTGGGGGCGGCTGCCAAGTCTCCTGGGGCGTGTGCTGGGCCCCCGTCAGAGGAGGAAGCAGCCTGGTAAACGGTGTGCCAGGCCTGAGATCTGGAGGCCTCCCACAACCGGGTCCCTGTCCTGCCCAGGCCCCCCGAGGGAGGACGATGGTCGGGCAGTGGCGAGCGGGGTGGGGCTGGCGCCGAGCCTGCCCTTGGATGCCCCGGGGAAGGGCGCCGGGGGATGGGATGCCCCTGGCCAGGTCTGAGGGACCGACCCAGCTCGGGGCTGTCGGGGGCAGAGAGAGAACCCCCCTCCGCCCTTTCCCTTCAGGTTCTTAGGGCTGGCCAAATCCTTCCCAAGACAGCTTGTCTGGAGAAAATCAGACCCAGCTGAAGAACATGTGTCCATGGGGGAAACCCGGGAAACTGAGTCTCCCCACACAATAGCAGAGATTCTCATCTTGCATCCTCTCCTGAGCTAATGACAAAGGTGGATGTCCCGGGTGGGCCTGAGGAATGGGAGAGGGGAGGAAGTCTATTGTCATGCAGAGGGACATGGAAAGACTTGTCTGAAGCTTATCCCCTGCACTGGGGTCAGGTCGGGAAGGGACAGCACAGAGGTGAGCAGGAACCAACCGGCCTGTCTGTGGTGGGGCTGGCCCGGGGCAGGCGTGGGGGTGATGGCTGGAAGTGGGATGGCGCGTGAGTTGGCACCAGCCAGCGGTGGAGGCAGAGACTCAGAGGTCAGGGATCTCTCTCTCTGTCTCTGTCTCTCTCTCTCTCCCTCAGGGAGCTGAGGAGAGTAAGGTGGCGCCCCCTGCCCACCTCGCCTACCTCTCCATGGGCCCTTCTTTCTCTGGCCGCTCCGGGAGCCCTGCGGGCTTGGGTTCAACCCCCCACACACCGCACAGGCCAAGGGCGCATGCGTGACCGCCAGGGCCTAGGGCTGGCCTCGGGGGGGGGGGGTCCTCAGTGAAGGCCCCGCCCTCCCTCCAGGCTCTGACCCAGCTGCAGCTCTTCCATCGCCGCCCTTCTGGACTCGGCTTCAGCTGTCTCCCTCCCCTCCCCCACTCCCACTCAGCTTGCAGGCCGCTTCCCTGCCTTGAAAGCATGGCTCTGGCCCTGAGGGCCACAGACCTACTGGGCTTCAAGCTCAAGGCTCTGCCTGGGCCTGCTGCTTCGGCCAGGGGCTCATTTTTTCCTGGAAAGACAAAACCATGGCCTCACCCCACGCCTGCACTTTGCCACGGCAGGCAGCCCAGATGTAGGAAAGGCTCTGTGGAGTCAGAAGTGCCGAGACAGGCAGATGGCACCAGAGGGTTTGGGGGCCAGGGCGCAACTGGGCTAGCCCCTCCTCCCGGGAGTCGGGGAGGCCCAGCCTTCCTAGTGCCCAGGCCACGGCTCCGGGGAGAAACCCGCCATGGAGGGCACGCGGGAGGCCCTCTGCCTGAGGTGGCAGGTGTCACGCCAGGGCCACTGCAAGCCTGGCTCGGCTTGCCTGCTTTCTCCAAAGGAGGCTGGCCGACCAGCCGAACCTGGCACCTGGGCCAGGCCCCTTCCAAGGGGACGAGTTCCAGAGGCTAGAGCCCTGGGGGCGGCTGCCAAGTCTCCTGGGGCGTGTGCTGGGCCCCCGTCAGAGGAGGAAGCAGCCTGGTAAACGGTGTGCCAGGCCTGAGATCTGGAGGCCTCCCACAGCCGGGTCCCTGTCCTGCCCAGGCCCCCCGAGGGAGGACGATGGTCGGGCAGTGGCGAGCGGGGTGGGGCTGGCGCCGAGCCTGCCCTTGGATGCCCCGGGGAAGGGCGCCGGGGGATGGGATGCCCCTGGCCAGGTCTGAGGGACCAACCCAGCTCGGGGCTGTCGGGGGCAGAGAGAGAACCCCCCTCCGCCCTTTCCCTTCAGGTTCTTAGGGCTGGCCAAATCCTTCCCAAGACAGCTTGTCTGGAGAAAATCAGACCCAGCTGAAGAACATGTGTCCATGGGGGAAACCCGGGAAACTGAGTCTCCCCACACAATAGCAGAGATTCTC
Organism: Diceros bicornis minor; assembly: GCF_020826845.1. NCBI lineage: Eukaryota > Metazoa > Chordata > Mammalia > Perissodactyla > Rhinocerotidae > Diceros > Diceros bicornis. The sequence continues at coordinate 204,669 of NW_026691205.1, read as the reverse complement.
ATCTTGCATCCTCTCCTGAGCTAATGACAAAGGTGGATGTCCCGGGTGGGCCTGTGGAATGGGAGAGGGGAGGAAGTCTATTGTCATGCAGAGGGACATGGAAAGACTTGTCTGAAGCTTATCCCTTGCACTGTTGACAGGTCGGGAAGGGACGGCACAGAGGTGAGCAGGAACCAACCGGCCTGTCTGTGGTGGGGCTGGCCCCGGGGCAGGCGTGGGGGTGATGGCTGGAAGTGGGATGGCGCGTGAGTTGGCACCAGCCAGCGGTGGAGGCAGAGACTCAGAGGTCAGGGATCTCTCTCTCTGTCTCTGTCTCTCTCTCTCTCCCTCAGGGAGCTGAGGAGAGTAAGGTGGCACCCCCTGCCCACCTCGCCTACCTCTCCATGGGCCCTTCTTTCTCTGGCCGCTCCGGGAGCCCTGCGGGCTTGGGTTCAACCCCCCACACACCGCACAGGCCAAGGGCGCATGCGCGACCGCCAGGGCCTAGGGCTGGCCTCGGGGGGGGGGGGGGTCCTCAGTGAATGCCCCGCCCTCCCTCCAGGCTCTGACCCAGCTGCAGCTCTACCATCGCCGCCCTTCTGGACTCGGCTTCAGCTGTCTCCCTCCCCTCCCCCACTCCCACTCAGCTTGCAGGCCGCTTCCCTGCCTTGAAAGCATGGCTCTGGCCCTGAGGGCCACAGACCTACTGGGCTTCAAGCTCAAGGCTCTGCCTGGGCCTGCTGCTTCGGCCAGGGGCTCATTTTTTCCTGGAAAGACAAAACCATGGCCTCACCCCACGCCTGCACTTTGCCACGGCAGGCAGCCCAGATGTAGGAAAGGCTCTGTGGAGTCAGAAGTGCCGAGACAGGCAGATGGCACCAGAGGGTTTGGGGGCCAGGGCGCAACTGGGCTAGCCCCTCCTCCCGGGAGTCGGGGAGGCCCAGCCTTCCTAGTGCCCAGGCCACGGCTCCGGGGAGAAACCCGCCATGGAGGGCACGCGGGAGGCCCTCTGCCTGAGGTGGCAGGTGTCACGCCAGGGCCACTGCAAGCCTGGCTCGGCTTGCCTGCTTTCTCCAAAGGAGGCTGGCCGACCAGCCGAACCTGGCACCTGGGCCAGGCCCCTTCCAAGGGGACGAGTTCCAGAGGCTAGAGCCCTGGGGGCGGCTGCCAAGTCTCCTGGGGCGTGTGCTGGGCCCCCGTCAGAGGAGGAAGCAGCCTGGTAAACGGTGTGCCAGGCCTGAGATCTGGAGGCCTCCCACAGCCGGGTCCCTGTCCTGCCCAGGCCCCCCGAGGGAGGACGATGGTCGGGCAGTGGCGAGCGGGGTGGGGCTGGCGCCGAGCCTGCCCTTGGATGCCCCGGGGAAGGGCGCCGGGGGATGGGATGCCCCTGGCCAGGTCTGAGGGACCAACCCAGCTCGGGGCTGTCGGGGGCAGAGAGAGAACCCCCCTCCGCCCTTTCCCTTCAGGTTCTTAGGGCTGGCCAAATCCTTCCCAAGACAGCTTGTCTGGAGAAAATCAGACCCAGCTGAAGAACATGTGTCCATGGGGGAAACCCGGGAAACTGAGTCTCCCCACACAATAGCAGAGATTCTCATCTTGCATCCTCTCCTGAGCTAATGACAAAGGTGGATGTCCCGGGTGGGCCTGTGGAATGGGAGAGGGGAGGAAGTCTATTGTCATGCAGAGGGACATGGAAAGACTTGTCTGAAGCTTATCCCTTGCACTGTTGACAGGTCGGGAAGGGACGGCACAGAGGTGAGCAGGAACCAACCGGCCTGTCTGTGGTGGGGCTGGCCCCGGGGCAGGCGTGGGGGTGATGGCTGGAAGTGGGATGGCGCGTGAGTTGGCACCAGCCAGCGGTGGAGGCAGAGACTCAGAGGTCAGGGATCTCTCTCTCTGTCTCTGTCTCTCTCTCTCTCCCTCAGGGAGCTGAGGAGAGTAAGGTGGCGCCCCCTGCCCACCTCGCCTACCTCTCCATGGGCCCTTCTTTCTCTGGCCGCTCCGGGAGCCCTGCGGGCTTGGGTTCAACCCCCCACACACCGCACAGGCCAAGGGCGCATGCGCGACCGCCAGGGCCTAGGGCTGGCCTCGGGGGGGGGGGGGGGTCCTCAGTGAATGCCCCGCCCTCCCTCCAGGCTCTGACCCAGCTGCAGCTCTACCATCGCCGCCCTTCTGGACTCGGCTTCAGCTGTCTCCCTCCCCTCCCCCACTCCCACTCAGCTTGCAGGCCGCTTCCCTGCCTTGAAAGCATGGCTCTGGCCCTGAGGGCCACAGACCTACTGGGCTTCAAGCTCAAGGCTCTGCCTGGGCCTGCTGCTTCGGCCAGGGGCTCATTTTTTCCTGGAAAGACAAAACCATGGCCTCACCCCACGCCTGCACTTTGCCACGGCAGGCAGCCCAGATGTAGGAAAGGCTCTGTGGAGTCAGAAGTGCCGAGACAGGCAGATGGCACCAGAGGGTTTGGGGGCCAGGGCGCAACTGGGCTAGCCCCTCCTCCCGGGAGTCGGGGAGGCCCGGCCTTCCTAGTGCCCAGGCCACGGCTCCGGGGAGAAACCCGCCATGGAGGGCACGCGGGAGGCCCTCTGCCTGAGGTGGCTGGTGTCACGCCAGGGCCACTGCAAGCCTGGCTCGGCTTGCCTGCTTTCTCCAAAGGAGGCTGGCCGACCAGCCGAACCTGGCACCTGGGCCAGGCCCCTTCCAAGGGGACGAGTTCCAGAGGCTAGAGCCCTGGGGGCGGCTGCCAAGTCTCCTGGGGCGTGTGCTCGGCCCCCGTCAGAGGAGGAAGCAGCCTGGTAAACGGTGTGCCAGGCCTGAGATCTGGAGGCCTCCCACAGCCGGGTCCCTGTCCTGCCCAGGCCCCCCGAGGGAGGACGATGGTCGGGCAGTGGCGAGCGGGGTGGGGCTGGCGCCGAGCCTGCCCTTGGATGCCCCGGGGAAGGGCGCCGGGGGATGGGCTGCCCCTGGCCAGGTCTGAGGGACCGACCCAGCTCGGGGCTGTCGGGGGCAGAGAGAGAACCCCCCTGGGCCCTTTCCCTTCAGGTTCTTAGGGCTGGCCAAATCCTTCCCAAGACAGCTTGTCTGGAGAAAATCAGACCCAGCTGAAGAACATGTGTCCATGGGGGAAACCCGGGAAACTGAGTCTCCCCACACAATAGCAGAGATTCTCATCTTGCATCCTCTCCTGAGCTAATGACAAAGGTGGATGTCCCGGGTGGGCCTGTGGAATGGGAGAGGGGAGGAAGTCTATTGTCATGCAGAGGGACATGGAAAGACTTGTCTGAAGCTTATCCCTTGCACTGTTGACAGGTCGGGAAGGGACGGCACAGAGGTGAGCAGGAACCAACCGGCCTGTCTGTGGTGGGGCTGGCCCCGGGGCAGGCGTGGGGGTGATGGCTGGAAGTGGGATGGCGCGTGAGTTGGCACCAGCCAGCGGTGGAGGCAGAGACTCAGAGGTCAGGGATCTCTCTCTCTGTCTCTGTCTCTCTCTCTCTCCCTCAGGGAGCTGAGGAGAGTAAGGTGGCGCCCCCTGCCCACCTCGCCTACCTCTCCATGGGCCCTTCTTTCTCTGGCCGCTCCGGGAGCCCTGCGGGCTTGGGTTCAACCCCCCACACACCGCACAGGCCAAGGGCGCATGCGCGACCGCCCGGGCCTAGGGCTGGCCCCGGGGGTGGGGGGGGGTCCTCAGTGAAGGCCCCGCCCTCCCTCCAGGCTCTGACCCAGCTGCAGCTCTTCCATCGCCGCCCTTCTGGACTCGGCTTCAGCTGTCTCCCTCCCCTCCCCCACTCCCACTCAGCTTGCAGGCCGCTTCCCTGCCTTGAAAGCATGGCTCTGGCCCTGAGGGCCACAGACCTACTGGGCTTCAAGCTCAAGGCTCTGCCTGGGCCTGCTGCTTCGGCCAGGGGCTCATTTTTTCCTGGAAAGACAAAACCATGGCCTCACCCCACGCCTGCACTTTGCCACGGCAGGCAGCCCAGATGTAGGAAAGGCTCTGTGGAGTCAGAAGTGCCGAGACAGGCAGATGGCACCAGAGGGTTTGGGGGCCAGGGCGCAACTGGGCTAGCCCCTCCTCCCGGGAGTCGGGGAGGCCCGGCCTTCCTAGTGCCCAGGCCACGGCTCCGGGGAGAAACCCGCCATGGAGGGCCCGCAGGAGGCCCTCTGCCTGAGGTGGCAGGTGTCACGCCAGGGCCACTGCAAGCCTGGCTCGGCTTGCCTGCTTTCTCCAAAGGAGGCTGGCCGACCAGCCGAACCTGGCACCTGGGCCAGGCCCCTTCCAAGGGGACGAGTTCCAGAGGCTAGAGCCCTGGGGGCGGCTGCCAAGTCTCCTGGGGCGTGTGCTGGGCCCCCGTCAGAGGAGGAAGCAGCCTGGTAAACGGTGTGCCAGGCCTGAGATCTGGAGGCCTCCCACAGCCGGGTCCCTGTCCTGCCCAGGCCCCCCGAGGGAGGACGATGGTCGGGCAGTGGCGAGCGGGGTGGGGCTGGCGCCGAGCCTGCCCTTGGATGCCCCGGGGAAGGGCGCCGGGGGATGGGCTGCCCCTGGCCAGGTCTGAGGGACCGACCCAGCTCGGGGCTGTCGGGGGCAGAGAGAGAACCCCCCTCCGCCCTTTCCCTTCAGGTTCTTAGGGCTGGCCAAATCCTTCCCAAGACAGCTTGTCTGGAGAAAATCAGACCCAGCTGAAGAACATGTGTCCATGGGGGAAACCCGGGAAACTGAGTCTCCCCACACAATAGCAGAGATTCTCATCTTGCATCCTCTCCTGAGCTAATGACAAAGGTGGATGTCCCGGGTGGGCCTGTGGAATGGGAGAGGGGAGGAAGTCTATTGTCATGCAGAGGGACATGGAAAGACTTGTCTGAAGCTTATCCCCTGCACTGGGGTCAGGTCGGGAAGGGACGGCACAGAGGTGAGCAGGAACCAACCGGCCTGTCTGTGGTGGGGCTGGCCCCGGGGCAGGCGTGGGGGTGATGGCTGGAAGTGGGATGGCGCGTGAGTTGGCACCAGCCAGCGGTGGAGGCAGAGACTCAGAGGTCAGGGATCTCTCTCTCTGTCTCTGTCTCTCTCTCTCTCCCTCAGGGAGCTGAGGAGAGTCAGGTGGCGCCCCCTGCCCACCTCGCCTACCTCTCCATGGGCCCTTCTTTCTCTGGCCGCTCCGGGAGCCCTGCGGGCTTGGGTTCAACCCCCCACACACCGCACAGGCCAAGGGCGCATGCGTGACCGCCGGGGCCTAGGGCTGGCCTCGGGGGGGGGGGGGGTCCTCAGTGAAGGCCCCGCCCTCCCTCCAGGCTCTGACCCAGCTGCAGCTCTTCCATCGCCGCCCTTCTGGACTCGGCTTCAGCTGTCTCCCTCCCCTCCCCCACTCCCACTCAGCTTGCAGGCCGCTTCCCTGCCTTGAAAGCATGGCTCTGGCCCTGAGGGCCACAGACCTACTGGGCTTCAAGCTCAAGGCTCTGCCTGGGCCTGCTGCTTCGGCCAGGGGCTCATTTTTTCCTGGAAAGACAAAACCATGGCCTCACCCCACGCCTGCACTTTGCCACGGCAGGCAGCCCAGATGTAGGAAAGGCTCTGTGGAGTCAGAAGTGCCGAGACAGGCAGATGGCACCAGAGGGTTTGGGGGCCAGGGCGCAACTGGGCTAGCCCCTCCTCCCGGGAGTCGGGGAGGCCCGGCCTTCCTAGTGCCCAGGCCACGGCTCCGGGGAGAAACCCGCCATGGAGGGCACGCGGGAGGCCCTCTGCCTGAGGTGGCAGGTGTCACGCCAGGGCCACTGCAAGCCTGGCTCGGCTTGCCTGCTTTCTCCAAAGGAGGCTGGCCGACCAGCCGAACCTGGCACCTGGGCCAGGCCCCTTCCAAGGGGACGAGTTCCAGAGGATAGAGCCCTGGGGGCGGCTGCCAAGTCTCCTGGGGCGTGTGCTGGGCCCCCGTCAGAGGAGGAAGCAGCCTGGTAAACGGTGTGCCAGGCCTGAGATCTGGAGGCCTCCCACAGCCGGGTCCCTGTCCTGCCCAGGCCCCCCGAGGGAGGACGATGGTCGGGCAGTGGCGAGCGGGGTGGGGCTGGCGCCGAGCCTGCCCTTGGATGCCCCGGGGAAGGGCGCCGGGGGATGGGATGCCCCTGGCCAGGTCTGAGGGACCGACCCAGCTCGGGGCTGTCGGGGGCAGAGAGAGAACCCCCCTCCGCCCTTTCCCTTCAGGTTCTTAGGGCTGGCCAAATCCTTCCCAAGACAGCTTGTCTGGAGAAAATCAGACCCAGCTGAAGAACATGTGTCCATGGGGGAAACCCGGGAAACTGAGTCTCCCCACACAATAGCAGAGATTCTCATCTTGCATCCTCTCCTGAGCTAATGACAAAGGTGGATGTCCCGGGTGGGCCTGTGGAATGGGAGAGGGGAGGAAGTCTATTGTCATGCAGAGGGACATGGAAAGACTTGTCTGAAGCTTATCCCTTGCACTGTTGACAGGTCGGGAAGGGACGGCACAGAGGTGAGCAGGAACCAACCGGCCTGTCTGTGGTGGGGCTGGCCCCGGGGCAGGCGTGGGGGTGATGGCTGGAAGTGGGATGGCGCGTGAGTTGGCACCAGCCAGCGGTGGAGGCAGAGACTCAGAGGTCAGGGATCTCTCTCTCTGTCTCTGTCTCTCTCTCTCTCCCTCAGGGAGCTGAGGAGAGTAAGGTGGCGCCCCCTGCCCACCTCGCCTACCTCTCCATGGGCCCTTCTTTCTCTGGCCGCTCCGGGAGCCCTGCGGGCTTGGGTTCAACCCCCCACACACCGCACAGGCCAAGGGCGCATGCGCGACCGCCGGGGCCTAGGGCTGGCCTCGGGGGGGGGGGGTCCTCAGTGAAGGCCCCGCCCTCCCTCCAGGCTCTGACCCAGCTGCAGCTCTTCCATCGCCGCCCTTCTGGACTCGGCTTCAGCTGTCTCCCTCCCCTCCCCCACTCCCACTCAGCTTGCAGGCCGCTTCCCTGCCTTGAAAGCATGGCTCTGGCCCTGAGGGCCACAGACCTACTGGGCTTCAAGCTCAAGGCTCTGCCTGGGACTGCTGCTTCGGCCAGGGGCTCATTTTTTCCTGGAAAGACAAAACCATGGCCTCACCCCACGCCTGCACTTTGCCACGGCAGGCAGCCCAGATGTAGGAAAGGCTCTGTGGAGTCAGAAGTGCCGAGACAGGCAGATGGCACCAGAGGGTTTGGGGGCCAGGGCGCAACTGGGCTAGCCCCTCCTCCCGGGAGTCGGGGAGGCCCGGCCTTCCTAGTGCCCAGGCCACGGCTCCGGGGAGAAACCCGCCATGGAGGGCACGCGGGAGGCCCTCTGCCTGAGGTGGCAGGTGTCACGCCAGGGCCACTGCAAGCCTGGCTCGGCTTGCCTGCTTTCTCCAAAGGAGGCTGGCCGACCAGCCGAACCTGGCACCTGGGCCAGGCCCCTTCCAAGGGGACGAGTTCCAGAGGCTAGAGCCCTGGGGGCGGCTGCCAAGTCTCCTGGGGCGTGTGCTGGGCCCCCGTCAGAGGAGGAAGCAGCCTGGTAAACGGTGTGCCAGGCCTGAGATCTGGAGGCCTCCCACAGCCGGGTCCCTGTCCTGCCCAGGCCCCCCGAGGGAGGACGATGGTCGGGCAGTGGCGAGCGGGGTGGGGCTGGCGCCGAGCCTGCCCTTGGATGCCCCGGGGAAGGGCGCCGGGGGATGGGATGCCCCTGGCCAGGTCTGAGGGACCGACCCAGCTCGGGGCTGTCGGGGGCAGAGAGAGAACCCCCCTCCGCCCTTTCCCTTCAGGTTCTTAGGGCTGGCCAAATCCTTCCCAAGACAGCTTGTCTGGAGAAAATCAGACCCAGCTGAAGAACATGTGTCCATGGGGGAAACCCGGGAAACTGAGTCTCCCCACACAATAGCAGAGATTCTCATCTTGCATCCTCTCCTGAGCTAATGACAAAGGTGGATGTCCCGGGTGGGCCTGTGGAATGGGAGAGGGGAGGAAGTCTATTGTCATGCAGAGGGACATGGAAAGACTTGTCTGAAGCTTATCCCTTGCACTGTTGACAGGTCGGGAAGGGACGGCACAGAGGTGAGCAGGAACCAACCGGCCTGTCTGTGGTGGGGCTGGCCCCGGGGCAGGCGTGGGGGTGATGGCTGGAAGTGGGATGGCGCGTGAGTTGGCACCAGCCAGCGGTGGAGGCAGAGACTCAGAGGTCAGGGATCTCTCTCTCTGTCTCTGTCTCTCTCTCTCTCCCTCAGGGAGCTGAGGAGAGTAAGGTGGCGCCCCCTGCCCACCTCGCCTACCTCTCCATGGGCCCTTCATTCTCTGGCCGCTCCGGGAGCCCTGCGGGCTTGGGTTCAACCCCCCACACACCGCACAGGCCAAGGGCGCATGCGCGACCGCCGGGGCCTAGGGCTGGCCTCGGGGGGGGGGGTCCTCAGTGAAGGCCCCGCCCTCCCTCCAGGCTCTGACCCAGCTGCAGCTCTTCCATCGCCGCCCTTCTGGACTCGGCTTCAGCTGTCTCCCTCCCCTCCCCCACTCCCACTCAGCTTGCAGGCCGCTTCCCTGCCTTGAAAGCATGGCTCTGGCCCTGAGGGCCACAGACCTACTGGGCTTCAAGCTCAAGGCTCTGCCTGGGACTGCTGCTTCGGCCAGGGGCTCATTTTTTCCTGGAAAGACAAAACCATGGCCTCACCCCACGCCTGCACTTTGCCACGGCAGGCAGCCCAGATGTAGGAAAGGCTCTGTGGAGTCAGAAGTGCCGAGACAGGCAGATGGCACCAGAGGGTTTGGGGGCCAGGGCGCAACTGGGCTAGCCCCTCCTCCCGGGAGTCGGGGAGGCCCGGCCTTCCTAGTGCCCAGGCCACGGCTCCGGGGAGAAACCCGCCATGGAGGGCACGCGGGAGGCCCTCTGCCTGAGGTGGCAGGTGTCACGCCAGGGCCACTGCAAGCCTGGCTCGGCTTGCCTGCTTTCTCCAAAGGAGGCTGGCCGACCAGCCGAACCTGGCACCTGGGCCAGGCCCCTTCCAAGGGGACGAGTTCCAGAGGCTAGAGCCCTGGGGGCGGCTGCCAAGTCTCCTGGGGCGTGTGCTGGGCCCCCGTCAGAGGAGGAAGCAGCCTGGTAAACGGTGTGCCAGGCCTGAGATCTGGAGGCCTCCCACAGCCGGGTCCCTGTCCTGCCCAGGCCCCCCGAGGGAGGACGATGGTCGGGCAGTGGCGAGCGGGGTGGGGCTGGCGCCGAGCCTGCCCTTGGATGCCCCGGGGAAGGGCGCCGGGGGATGGGATGCCCCTGGCCAGGTCTGAGGGACCGACCCAGCTCGGGGCTGTCGGGGGCAGAGAGAGAACCCCCCTCCGCCCTTTCCCTTCAGGTTCTTAGGGCTGGCCAAATCCTTCCCAAGACAGCTTGTCTGGAGAAAATCAGACCCAGCTGAAGAACATGTGTCCATGGGGGAAACCCGGGAAACTGAGTCTCCCCACACAATAGCAGAGATTCTCATCTTGCATCCTCTCCTGAGCTAATGACAAAGGTGGATGTCCCGGGTGGGCCTGTGGAATGGGAGAGGGGAGGAAGTCTATTGTCATGCAGAGGGACATGGAAAGACTTGTCTGAAGCTTATCCCTTGCACTGTTGACAGGTCGGGAAGGGACGGCACAGAGGTGAGCAGGAACCAACCGGCCTGTCTGTGGTGGGGCTGGCCCCGGGGCAGGCGTGGGGGTGATGGCTGGAAGTGGGATGGCGCGTGAGTTGGCACCAGCCAGCGGTGGAGGCAGAGACTCAGAGGTCAGGGATCTCTCTCTCTGTCTCTGTCTCTCTCTCTCTCCCTCAGGGAGCTGAGGAGAGTAAGGTGGCGCCCCCTGCCCACCTCGCCTACCTCTCCATGGGCCCTTCTTTCTCTGGCCGCTCCGGGAGCCCTGCGGGCTTGGGTTCAACCCCCCACACACCGCACAGGCCAAGGGCGCATGCGTGACCGCCGGGGCCTAGGGCTGGCCTCGGGGGGGGGGGGTCCTCAGTGAAGGCCCCGCCCTCCCTCCAGGCTCTGACCCAGCTGCAGCTCTTCCATCGCCGCCCTTCTGGACTCGGCTTCAGCTGTCTCCCTCCCCTCCCCCACTCCCACTCAGCTTGCAGGCCGCTTCCCTGCCTTGAAAGCATGGCTCTGGCCCTGAGGGCCACAGACCTACTGGGCTTCAAGCTCAAGGCTCTGCCTGGGACTGCTGCTTCGGCCAGGGGCTCATTTTTTCCTGGAAAGACAAAACCATGGCCTCACCCCACGCCTGCACTTTGCCACGGCAGGCAGCCCAGATGTAGGAAAGGCTCTGTGGAGTCAGAAGTGCCGAGACAGGCAGATGGCACCAGAGGGTTTGGGGGCCAGGGCGCAAGTGGGCTAGCCCCTCCTCCCGGGAGTCGGGGAGGCCCGGCCTTCCTAGTGCCCAGGCCACGGCTCCGGGGAGAAACCCGCCATGGAGGGCACGCGGGAGGCCCTCTGCCTGAGGTGGCAGGTGTCACGCCAGGGCCACTGCAAGCCTGGCTCGGCTTGCCTGCTTTCTCCAAAGGAGGCTGGCCGACCAGCCGAACCTGGCACCTGGGCCAGGCCCCTTCCAAGGGGACGAGTTCCAGAGGCTAGAGCCCTGGGGGCGGCTGCCAAGTCTCCTGGGGCGTGTGCTGGGCCCCCGTCAGAGGAGGAAGCAGCCTGGTAAACGGTGTGCCAGGCCTGAGATCTGGAGGCCTCCCACAGCCGGGTCCCTGTCCTGCCCAGGCCCCCCGAGGGAGGACGATGGTCGGGCAGTGGCGAGCGGGGTGGGGCTGGCGCCGAGCCTGCCCTTGGATGCCCCGGGGAAGGGCGCCGGGGGATGGGCTGCCCCTGGCCAGGTCTGAGGGACCGACCCAGCTCGGGGCTGTCGGGGGCAGAGAGAGAACCCCCCTCCGCCCTTTCCCTTCAGGTTCTTAGGGCTGGCCAAATCCTTCCCAAGACAGCTTGTCTGGAGAAAATCAGACCCAGCTGAAGAACATGTGTCCATGGGGGAAACCCGGGAAACTGAGTCTCCCCACACAATAGCAGAGATTCTCATCTTGCATCCTCTCCTGAGCTAATGACAAAGGTGGATGTCCCGGGTGGGCCTGTGGAATGGGAGAGGGGAGGAAGTCTATTGTCATGCAGAGGGACATGGAAAGACTTGTCTGAAGCTTATCCCTTGCACTGCTGACAGGTCGGGAAGGGACGGCACAGAGGTGAGCAGGAACCAACCGGCCTGTCTGTGGTGGGGCTGGCCCCGGGGCAGGCGTGGGGGTGATGGCTGGAAGTGGGATGGCGCGTGAGTTGGCACCAGCCAGCGGTGGAGGCAGAGACTCAGAGGTCAGGGATCTCTCTCTCTGTCTCTGTCTCTCTCTCTCTCCCTCAGGGAGCTGAGGAGAGTAAGGTGGCGCCCCCTGCCCACCTCGCCTACCTCTCCATGGGCCCTTCTTTCTCTGGCCGCTCCGGGAGCCCTGCGGGCTTGGGTTCAACCCCCCACACACCGCACAGGCCAAGGGCGCATGCGCGACCGCCGGGGCCTAGGGCTGGCCTCGGGGGGGGGGGGGGGTCCTCAGTGAATGCCCCGCCCTCCCTCCAGGCTCTGACCCAGCTGCAGCTCTTCCATCGCCGCCCTTCTGGACTTGGCTTCAGCTGTCTCCCTCCCCTCCCCCACTCCCACTCAGCTTGCAGGCCGCTTCCCTGCCTTGAAAGCATGGCTCTGGCCCTGAGGGCCACAGACCTACTGGGCTTCAAGCTCAAGGCTCTGCCTGGGCCTGCTGCTTCGGCCAGGGGCTCATTTTTTCCTGGAAAGACAAAACCATGGCCTCACCCCACGCCTGCACTTTGCCACGGCAGGCAGCCCAGATGTAGGAAAGGCTCTGTGGAGTCAGAAGTGCCGAGACAGGCAGATGGCACCAGAGGGTTTGGGGGCCAGGGCGCAAGTGGGCTAGCCCCTCCTCCCGGGAGTCGGGGAGGCCCGGCCTTCCTAGTGCCCAGGCCACGGCTCCGGGGAGAAACCCGCCATGGAGGGCACGCGGGAGGCCCTCTGCCTGAGGTGGCAGGTGTCACGCCAGGGCCACTGCAAGCCTGGCTCGGCTTGCCTGCTTTCTCCAAAGGAGGCTGGCCGACCAGCCGAACCTGGCACCTGGGCCAGGCCCCTTCCAAGGGGCCGAGTTCCAGAGGATAGAGCCCTGGGGGCGGCTGCCAAGTCTCCTGGGGCGTGTGCTGGGCCCCCGTCAGAGGAGGAAGCAGCCTGGTAAACGGTGTGCCAGGCCTGAGATCTGGAGGCCTCCCACAGCCGGGTCCCTGTCCTGCCCAGGCCCCCCGAGGGAGGACGATGGTCGGGCAGTGGCGAGCGGGGTGGGGCTGGCGCCGAGCCTGCCCTTGGATGCCCCGGGGAAGGGCGCCGGGGGATGGGCTGCCCCTGGCCAGGTCTGAGGGACCGACCCAGCTCGGGGCTGTCGGGGGCAGAGAGAGAACCCCCCTCCGCCCTTTCCCTTCAGGTTCTTAGGGCTGGCCAAATCCTTCCCAAGACAGCTTGTCTGGAGAAAATCAGACCCAGCTGAAGAACATGTGTCCATGGGGGAAACCCGGGAAACTGAGTCTCCCCACACAATAGCAGAGATTCTCATCTTGCATCCTCTCCTGAGCTAATGACAAAGGTGGATGTCCCGGGTGGGCCTGTGGAATGGGAGAGGGGAGGAAGTCTATTGTCATGCAGAGGGACATGGAAAGACTTGTCTGAAGCTTATCCCTTGCACTGTTGACAGGTCGGGAAGGGAAGGCACAGAGGTGAGCAGGAACCAACCGGCCTGTCTGTGGTGGGGCTGGCCCCGGGGCAGGCGTGGGGGTGATGGCTGGAAGTGGGATGGCGCGTGAGTTGGCACCAGCCAGCGGTGGAGGCAGAGACTCAGAGGTCAGGGATCTCTCTCTCTGTCTCTGTCTCTCTCTCTCTCCCTCAGGGAGCTGAGGAGAGTAAGGTGGCGCCCCCTGCCCACCTCGCCTACCTCTCCATGGGCCCTTCTTTCTCTGGCCGCTCCGGGAGCCCTGCGGGCTTGGGTTCAACCCCCCACACACCGCACAGGCCAAGGGCGCATGCGCGACCGCCGGGGCCTAGGGCTGGCCTCGGGGGGGGGGGGGGGGTCCTCAGTGAATGCCCCGCCCTCCCTCCAGGCTCTGACCCAGCTGCAGCTCTTCCATCGCCGCCCTTCTGGACTCGGCTTCAGCTGTCTCCCTCCCCTCCCCCACTCCCACTCAGCTTGCAGGCCGCTTCCCTGCCTTGAAAGCATGGCTCTGGCCCTGAGGGCCACAGACCTACTGGGCTTCAAGCTCAAGGCTCTGCCTGGGCCTGCTGCTTCGGCCAGGGGCTCATTTTTTCCTGGAAAGACAAAACCATGGCCTCACCCCACGCCTGCACTTTGCCACGGCAGGCAGCCCAGATGTAGGAAAGGCTCTGTGGAGTCAGAAGTGCCGAGACAGGCAGATGGCACCAGAGGGTTTGGGGGCCAGGGCGCAAGTGGGCTAGCCCCTCCTCCCGGGAGTCGGGGAGGCCCGGCCTTCCTAGTGCCCAGGCCACGGCTCCGGGGAGAAACCCGCCATGGAGGGCACGCGGGAGGCCCTCTGCCTGAGGTGGCAGGTGTCACGCCAGGGCCACTGCAAGCCTGGCTCGGCTTGCCTGCTTTCTCCAAAGGAGGCTGGCCGACCAGCCGAACCTGGCACCTGGGCCAGGCCCCTTCCAAGGGGCCGAGTTCCAGAGGATAGAGCCCTGGGGGCGGCTGCCAAGTCTCCTGGGGCGTGTGCTGGGCCCCCGTCAGAGGAGGAAGCAGCCTGGTAAACGGTGTGCCAGGCCTGAGATCTGGAGGCCTCCCACAGCCGGGTCCCTGTCCTGCCCAGGCCCCCCGAGGGAGGACGATGGTCGGGCAGTGGCGAGCGGGGTGGGGCTGGCGCCGAGCCTGCCCTTGGATGCCCCGGGGAAGGGCGCCGGGGGATGGGCTGCCCCTGGCCAGGTCTGAGGGACCGACCCAGCTCGGGGCTGTCGGGGGCAGAGAGAGAACCCCCCTCCGCCCTTTCCCTTCAGGTTCTTAGGGCTGGCCAAATCCTTCCCAAGACAGCTTGTCTGGAGAAAATCAGACCCAGCTGAAGAACATGTGTCCATGGGGGAAACCCGGGAAACTGAGTCTCCCCACACAATAGCAGAGATTCTCATCTTGCATCCTCTCCTGAGCTAATGACAAAGGTGGATGTCCCGGGTGGGCCTGTGGAATGGGAGAGGGGAGGAAGTCTATTGTCATGCAGAGGGACATGGAAAGACTTGTCTGAAGCTTATCCCTTGCACTGTTGACAGGTCGGGAAGGGAAGGCACAGAGGTGAGCAGGAACCAACCGGCCTGTCTGTGGTGGGGCTGGCCCCGGGGCAGGCGTGGGGGTGATGGCTGGAAGTGGGATGGCGCGTGAGTTGGCACCAGCCAGCGGTGGAGGCAGAGACTCAGAGGTCAGGGATCTCTCTCTCTGTCTCTGTCTCTCTCTCTCTCCCTCAGGGAGCTGAGGAGAGTAAGGTGGCGCCCCCTGCCCACCTCGCCTACCTCTCCATGGGCCCTTCTTTCTCTGGCCGCTCCGGGAGCCCTGCGGGCTTGGGTTCAACCCCCCACACACCGCACAGGCCAAGGGCGCATGCGCGACCGCCGGGGCCTAGGGCTGGCCTCGGGGGGGGGGGGGGGTCCTCAGTGAAGGCCCCGCCCTCCCTCCAGGCTCTGACCCAGCTGCAGCTCTTCCATCGCCGCCCTTCTGGACTCGGCTTCAGCTGTCTCCCTCCCCTCCCCCACTCCCACTCAGCTTGCAGGCCGCTTCCCTGCCTTGAAAGCATGGCTCTGGCCCTGAGGGCCACAGACCTACTGGGCTTCAAGCTCAAGGCTCTGCCTGGGCCTGCTGCTTTGGCCAGGGGCTCATTTTTTCCTGGAAAGACAAAACCATGGCCTCACCCCACGCCTGCACTTTGCCACGGCAGGCAGCCCAGATGTAGGAAAGGCTCTGTGGAGTCAGAAGTGCCGAGACAGGCAGATGGCACCAGAGGGTTTGGGGGCCAGGGCGCAAGTGGGCTAGCCCCTCCTCCCGGGAGTCGGGGAGGCCCGGCCTTCCTAGTGCCCAGGCCACGGCTCCGGGGAGAAACCCGCCATGGAGGGCACGCGGGAGGCCCTCTGCCTGAGGTGGCAGGTGTCACGCCAGGGCCACTGCAAGCCTGGCTCGGCTTGCCTGCTTTCTCCAAAGGAGGCTGGCCGACCAGCCGAACCTGGCACCTGGGCCAGGCCCCTTCCAAGGGGACGAGTTCCAGAGGCTAGAGCCCTGGGGGCGGCTGCCAAGTCTCCTGGGGCGTGTGCTGGGCCCCCGTCAGAGGAGGAAGCAGCCTGGTAAACGGTGTGCCAGGCCTGAGATCTGGAGGCCTCCCACAGCCGGGTCCCTGTCCTGCCCAGGCCCCCCGAGGGAGGACGATGGTCGGGCAGTGGCGAGCGGGGTGGGGCTGGCGCCGAGCCTGCCCTTGGATGCCCCGGGGAAGGGCGCCGGGGGATGGGCTGCCCCTGGCCAGGTCTGAGGGACCGACCCAGCTCGGGGCTGTCGGGGGCAGAGAGAGAACCCCCCTCCGCCCTTTCCCTTCAGGTTCTTAGGGCTGGCCAAATCCTTCCCAAGACAGCTTGTCTGGAGAAAATCAGACCCAGCTGAAGAACATGTGTCCATGGGGGAAACCCGGGAAACTGAGTCTCCCCACACAATAGCAGAGATTCTCATCTTGCATCCTCTCCTGAGCTAATGACAAAGGTGGATGTCCCGGGTGGGCCTGTGGAATGGGAGAGGGGAGGAAGTCTATTGTCATGCAGAGGGACATGGAAAGACTTGTCTGAAGCTTATCCCTTGCACTGTTGACAGGTCGGGAAGGGACGGCACAGAGGTGAGCAGGAACCAACCGGCCTGTCTGTGGTGGGGCTGGCCCCAGGGCAGGCGTGGGGGTGATGGCTGGAAGTGGGATGGCGCGTGAGTTGGCACCAGCCAGCGGTGGAGGCAGAGACTCAGAGGTCAGGGATCTCTCTCTCTGTCTCTGTCTCTCTCTCTCTCCCTCAGGGAGCTGAGGAGAGTAAGGTGGCGCCCCCTGCCCACCTCGCCTACCTCTCCATGGGCCCTTCTTTCTCTGGCCGCTCCGGGAGCCCTGCGGGCTTGGGTTCAACCCCCCAAACACCGCACAGGCCAAGGGCGCATGCGTGAGCGCCGGGGCCTAGGGCTGGCCTCGGGGGGGGGGGGGGGGTCCTCAGTGAAGGCCCCGCCCTCCCTCCAGGCTCTGACCCAGCTGCAGCTCTTCCATCGCCGCCCTTCTGGACTCGGCTTCAGCTGTCTCCCTCCCCTCCCCCACTCCCACTCAGCTTGCAGGCCGCTTCCCTGCCTTGAAAGCATGGCTCTGGCCCTGAGGGCCACAGACCTACTGGGCTTCAAGCTCAAGGCTCTGCCTGGGCCTGCTGCTTCGGCCAGGGGCTCATTTTTTCCTGGAAAGACAAAACCATGGCCTCACCCCACGCCTGCACTTTGCCACGGCAGGCAGCCCAGATGTAGGAAAGGCTCTGTGGAGTCAGAAGTGCCGAGACAGGCAGATGGCACCAGAGGGTTTGGGGGCCAGGGCGCAACTGGGCTAGCCCCTCCTCCCGGGAGTCGGGGAGGCCCGGCCTTCCTAGTGCCCAGGCCACGGCTCCGGGGAGAAACCCGCCATGGAGGGCACGCAGGAGGCCCTCTGCCTGAGGTGGCAGGTGTCACGCCAGGGCCACTGCAAGCCTGGCTCGGCTTGCCTGCTTTCTCCAAAGGAGGCTGGCCGACCAGCCGAACCTGGCACCTGGGCCAGGCCCCTTCCAAGGGGACGAGTTCCAGAGGCTAGAGCCCTGGGGGCGGCTGCCAAGTCTCCTGGGGCGTGTGCTGGGCCCCCGTCAGAGGAGGAAGCAGCCTGGTAAACGGTGTGCCAGGCCTGAGATCTGGAGGCCTCCCACAGCCGGGTCCCTGTCCTGCCCAGGCCCCCCGAGGGAGGACGATGGTCGGGCAGTGGCGAGCGGGGTGGGGCTGGCGCCGAGCCTGCCCTTGGATGCCCCGGGGAAGGGCGCCGGGGGATGGGATGCCCCTGGCCAGGTCTGAGGGACCGACCCAGCTCGGGGCTGTCGGGGGCAGAGAGAGAACCCCCCTCCGCCCTTTCCCTTCAGGTTCTTAGGGCTGGCCAAATCCTTCCCAAGACAGCTTGTCTGGAGAAAATCAGACCCAGCTGAAGAACATGTGTCCATGGGGGAAACCCGGGAAACTGAGTCTCCCCACACAATAGCAGAGATTCTCATCTTGCATCCTCTCCTGAGCTAATGACAAAGGTGGATGTCCCGGGTGGGCCTGTGGAATGGGAGAGGGGAGGAAGTCTATTGTCATGCAGAGGGACATGGAAAGACTTGTCTGAAGCTTATCCCTTGCACTGTTGACAGGTCGGGAAGGGACGGCACAGAGGTGAGCAGGAACCAACCGGCCTGTCTGTGGTGGGGCTGGCCCCGGGGCAGGCGTGGGGGTGATGGCTGGAAGTGGGATGGCGCGTGAGTTGGCACCAGCCAGCGGTGGAGGCAGAGACTCAGAGGTCAGGGATCTCTCTCTCTGTCTCTGTCTCTCTCTCTCTCCCTCAGGGAGCTGAGGAGAGTAAGGTGGCGCCCCCTGCCCACCTCGCCTACCTCTCCATGGGCCCTTCTTTCTCTGGCCGCTCCGGGAGCCCTGCGGGCTTGGGTTCAACCCCCCACACACCGCACAGGCCAAGGGCGCATGCGCGACCGCCGGGGCCTAGGGCTGGCCTGGGGGGGGGGGGTCCTCAGTGAAGGCCCCGCCCTCCCTCCAGGCTCTGACCCAGCTGCAGCTCTTCCATCGCCGCCCTTCTGGACTCGGCTTCAGCTGTCTCCCTCCCCTCCCCCACTCCCACTCAGCTTGCAGGCCGCTTCCCTGCCTTGAAAGCATGGCTCTGGCCCTGAGGGCCACAGACCTACTGGGCTTCAAGCTCAAGGCTCTGCCTGGGCCTGCTGCTTCGGCCAGGGGCTCATTTTTTCCTGGAAAGACAAAACCATGGCCTCACCCCACGCCTGCACTTTGCCACGGCAGGCAGCCCAGATGTAGGAAAGGCTCTGTGGAGTCAGAAGTGCCGAGACAGGCAGATGGCACCAGAGGGTTTGGGGGCCAGGGCGCAACTGGGCTAGCCCCTCCTCCCGGGAGTCGGGGAGGCCCGGCCTTCCTAGTGCCCAGGCCACGGCTCCGGGGAGAAACCCGCCATGGAGGGCACGCGGGAGGCCCTCTGCCTGAGGTGGCAGGTGTCACGCCAGGGCCACTGCAAGCCTGGCTCGGCTTGCCTGCTTTCTCCAAAGGAGGCTGGCCGACCAGCCGAACCTGGCACCTGGGCCAGGCCCCTTCCAAGGGGACGAGTTCCAGAGGCTAGAGCCCTGGGGGCGGCTGCCAAGTCTCCTGGGGCGTGTGCTGGGCCCCCGTCAGAGGAGGAAGCAGCCTGGTAAACGGTGTGCCAGGCCTGAGATCTGGAGGCCTCCCACAGCCGGGTCCCTGTCCTGCCCAGGCCCCCCGAGGGAGGACGATGGTCGGGCAGTGGCGAGCGGGGTGGGGCTGGCGCCGAGCCTGCCCTTGGATGCCCCGGGGAAGGGCGCCGGGGGATGGGATGCCCCTGGCCAGGTCTGAGGGACCGACCCAGCTCGGGGCTGTCGGGGGCAGAGAGAGAACCCCCCTCCGCCCTTTCCCTTCAGGTTCTTAGGGCTGGCCAAATCCTTCCCAAGACAGCTTGTCTGGAGAAAATCAGACCCAGCTGAAGAACATGTGTCCATGGGGGAAACCCGGGAAACTGAGTCTCCCCACACAATAGCAGAGATTCTCATCTTGCATCCTCTCCTGAGCTAATGACAAAGGTGGATGTCCCGGGTGGGCCTGTGGAATGGGAGAGGGGAGGAAGTCTATTGTCATGCAGAGGGACATGGAAAGACTTGTCTGAAGCTTATCCCTTGCACTGTTGACAGGTCGGGAAGGGACGGCACAGAGGTGAGCAGGAACCAACCGGCCTGTCTGTGGTGGGGCTGGCCCCGGGGCAGGCGTGGGGGTGATGGCTGGAAGTGGGATGGCGCGTGAGTTGGCACCAGCCAGCGGTGGAGGCAGAGACTCAGAGGTCAGGGATCTCTCTCTCTGTCTCTGTCTCTCTCTCTCTCCCTCAGGGAGCTGAGGAGAGTAAGGTGGCGCCCCCTGCCCACCTCGCCTACCTCTCCATGGGCCCTTCTTTCTCTGGCCGCTCCGGGAGCCCTGCGGGCTTGGGTTCAACCCCCCACACACCGCACAGGCCAAGGGCGCATGCGCGACCGCCGGGGCCTAGGGCTGGCCTGGGGGGGGGGGGTCCTCAGTGAAGGCCCCGCCCTCCCTCCAGGCTCTGACCCAGCTGCAGCTCTTCCATCGCCGCCCTTCTGGACTCGGCTTCAGCTGTCTCCCTCCCCTCCCCCACTCCCACTCAGCTTGCAGGCCGCTTCCCTGCCTTGAAAGCATGGCTCTGGCCCTGAGGGCCACAGACCTACTGGGCTTCAAGCTCAAGGCTCTGCCTGGGCCTGCTGCTTCGGCCAGGGGCTCATTTTTTCCTGGAAAGACAAAACCATGGCCTCACCCCACGCCTGCACTTTGCCACGGCAGGCAGCCCAGATGTAGGAAAGGCTCTGTGGAGTCAGAAGTGCCGAGACAGGCAGATGGCACCAGAGGGTTTGGGGGCCAGGGCGCAACTGGGCTAGCCCCTCCTCCCGGGAGTCGGGGAGGCCCGGCCTTCCTAGTGCCCAGGCCACGGCTCCGGGGAGAAACCCGCCATGGAGGGCACGCGGGAGGCCCTCTGCCTGAGGTGGCAGGTGTCACGCCAGGGCCACTGCAAGCCTGGCTCGGCTTGCCTGCTTTCTCCAAAGGAGGCTGGCCGACCAGCCGAACCTGGCACCTGGGCCAGGCCCCTTCCAAGGGGACGAGTTCCAGAGGCTAGAGCCCTGGGGGCGGCTGCCAAGTCTCCTGGGGCGTGTGCTGGGCCCCCGTCAGAGGAGGAAGCAGCCTGGTAAATGGTGTGCCAGGCCTGAGATCTGGAGGCCTCCCACAGCCGGGTCCCTGTCCTGCCCAGGCCCCCCGAGGGAGGACGATGGTCGGGCAGTGGCGAGCGGGGTGGGGCTGGCGCCGAGCCTGCCCTTGGATGTCCCGGGGAAGGGCGCCGGGGGATGGGATGCCCCTGGCCAGGTCTGAGGGACCGACCCAGCTCGGGGCTGTCGGGGGCAGAGAGAGAACCCCCCTCCGCCCTTTCCCTTCAGGTTCTTAGGGCTGGCCAAATCCTTCCCAAGACAGCTTGTCTGGAGAAAATCAGACCCAGCTGAAGAACATGTGTCCATGGGGGAAACCCGGGAAACTGAGTCTCCCCACACAATAGCAGAGATTCTCATCTTGCATCCTCTCCTGAGCTAATGACAAAGGTGGATGTCCCGGGTGGGCCTGTGGAATGGGAGAGGGGAGGAAGTCTATTGTCATGCAGAGGGACATGGAAAGACTTGTCTGAAGCTTATCCCCTGCACTGGGGTCAGGTCGGGAAGGGACGGCACAGAGGTGAGCAGGAACCAACCGGCCTGTCTGTGGTGGGGCTGGCCCCGGGGCAGGCGTGGGGGTGATGGCTGGAAGTGGGATGGCGCGTGAGTTGGCACCAGCCAGCGGTGGAGGCAGAGACTCAGAGGTCAGGGATCTCTCTCTCTGTCTCTGTCTCTCTCTCTCTCCCTCAGGGAGCTGAGGAGAGTAAGGTGGCGCCCCCTGCCCACCTCGCCTACCTCTCCATGGGCCCTTCTTTCTCTGGCCGCTCCGGGAGCCCTGCGGGCTTGGGTTCAACCCCCCACACACCGCACAGGCCAAGGGCGCATGCGTGAGCGCCGGGGCCTAGGGCTGGCCTCGGGGGGGGGGGGGGGTCCTCAGTGAAGGCCCCGCCCTCCCTCCAGGCTCTGACCCAGCTGCAGCTCTTCCATCGCCGCCCTTCTGGACTCGGCTTCAGCTGTCTCCCTCCCCTCCCCCACTCCCACTCAGCTTGCAGGCCGCTTCCCTGCCTTGAAAGCATGGCTCTGGCCCTGAGGGCCACAGACCTACTGGGCTTCAAGCTCAAGGCTCTGCCTGGGCCTGCTGCTTCGGCCAGGGGCTCATTTTTTCCTGGAAAGACAAAACCATGGCCTCACCCCACGCCTGCACTTTGCCACGGCAGGCAGCCCAGATGTAGGAAAGGCTCTGTGGAGTCAGAAGTGCCGAGACAGGCAGATGGCACCAGAGGGTTTGGGGGCCAGGGCGCAACTGGGCTAGCCCCTCCTCCCGGGAGTCGGGGAGGCCCGGCCTTCCTAGTGCCCAGGCCACGGCTCCGGGGAGAAACCAGCCATGGAGGGCACGCGGGAGGCCCTCTGCCTGAGGTGGCAGGTGTCACGCCAGGGCCACTGCAAGCCTGGCTCGGCTTGCCTGCTTTCTCCAAAGGAGGCTGGCCGACCAGCCGAACCTGGCACCTGGGCCAGGCCCCTTCCAAGGGGACGAGTTCCAGAGGCTAGAGCCCTGGGGGCGGCTGCCAAGTCTCCTGGGGCGTGTGCTGGGCCCCCGTCAGAGGAGGAAGCAGCCTGGTAAACGGTGTGCCAGGCCTGAGATCTGGAGGCCTCCCACAGCTGGGTCCCTGTCCTGCCCAGGCCCCCCGAGGGAGGACGATGGTCGGGCAGTGGCGAGCGGGGTGGGGCTGGCGCCGAGCCTGCCCTTGGATGCCCCGGGGAAGGGTGCCGGGGGATGGGATGCCCCTGGCCAGGTCTGAGGGACCGACCCAGCTCGGGGCTGTCGGGGGCAGAGAGAGAACCCCCCTCCGCCCTTTCCCTTCAGGTTCTTAGGGCTGGCCAAATCCTTCCCAAGACAGCTTGTCTGGAGAAAATCAGACCCAGCTGAAGAACATGTGTCCATGGGGGAAACCCGGGAAACTGAGTCTCCCCACACAATAGCAGAGATTCTCATCTTGCATCCTCTCCTGAGCTAATGACAAAGGTGGATGTCCCGGGTGGGCCTGTGGAATGGGAGAGGGGAGGAAGTCTATTGTCATGCAGAGGGACATGGAAAGACTTGTCTGAAGCTTATCCCTTGCACTGTTGACAGGTCGGGAAGGGACGGCACAGAGGTGAGCAGGAACCAACCGGCCTGTCTGTGGTGGGGCTGGCCCCGGGGCAGGCGTGGGGGTGATGGCTGGAAGTGGGATGGCGCGTGAGTTGGCACCAGCCAGCGGTGGAGGCAGAGACTCAGAGGTCAGGGATCTCTCTCTCTGTCTCTGTCTCTCTCTCTCTCCCTCAGGGAGCTGAGGAGAGTAAGGTGGCGCCCCCTGCCCACCTCGCCTACCTCTCCATGGGCCCTTCTTTCTCTGGCCGCTCCGGGAGCCCTGCGGGCTTGGGTTCAACCCCCCACACACCGCACAGGCCAAGGGCGCATGCGCGACCAGCCGGGCCTAGGGCTGGCCTCGGGGGGGGGGGGGGTCCTCAGTGAAGGCCCCGCCCTCCCTCCAGGCTCTGACCCAGCTGCAGCTCTTCCATCGCCGCCCTTCTGGACTCGGCTTCAGCTGTCTCCCTCCCCTCCCCCACTCCCACTCAGCTTGCAGGCCGCTTCCCTGCCTTGAAAGCATGGCTCTGGCCCTGAGGGCCACAGACCTACTGGGCTTCAAGCTCAAGGCTCTGCCTGGGCCTGCTGCTTCGGCCAGGGGCTCATTTTTTCCTGGAAAGACAAAACCATGGCCTCACCCCACGCCTGCACTTTGCCACGGCAGGCAGCCCAGATGTAGGAAAGGCTCTGTGGAGTCAGAAGTGCCGAGACAGGCAGATGGCACCAGAGGGTTTGGGGGCCAGGGCGCAACTGGGCTAGCCCCTCCTCCCGGGAGTCGGGGAGGCCCGGCCTTCCTAGTGCCCAGGCCACGGCTCCGGGGAGAAACCCGCCATGGAGGGCACGCGGGAGGCCCTCTGCCTGAGGTGGCAGGTGTCACGCCAGGGCCACTGCAAGCCTGGCTCGGCTTGCCTGCTTTCTCCAAAGGAGGCTGGCCGACCAGCCGAACCTGGCACCTGGGCCAGGCCCCTTCCAAGGGGACGAGTTCCAGAGGCTAGAGCCCTGGGGGCGGCTGCCAAGTCTCCTGGGGCGTGTGCTGGGCCCCCGTCAGAGGAGGAAGCAGCCTGGTAAACGGTGTGCCAGGCCTGAGATCTGGAGGCCTCCCACAGCTGGGTCCCTGTCCTGCCCAGGCCCCCCGAGGGAGGACGATGGTCGGGCAGTGGCGAGCGGGGTGGGGCTGGCGCAGAGCCTGCCCTTGGATGCCCCGGGGAAGGGTGCCGGGGGATGGGATGCCCCTGGCCAGGTCTGAGGGACCGACCCAGCTCGGGGCTGTCGGGGGCAGAGAGAGAACCCCCCTCCGCCCTTTCCCTTCAGGTTCTTAGGGCTGGCCAAATCCTTCCCAAGACATCTTGTCTGGAGAAAATCAGACCCAGCTGAAGAACATGTGTCCATGGGGGAAACCCGGGAAACTGAGTCTCCCCACACAATAGCAGAGATTCTCATCTTGCATCCTCTCCTGAGCTAATGACAAAGGTGGATGTCCCGGGTGGGCCTGTGGAATGGGAGAGGGGAGGAAGTCTATTGTCATGCAGAGGGACATGGAAAGACTTGTCTGAAGCTTATCCCTTGCACTGTTGACAGGTCGGGAAGGGACGGCACAGAGGTGAGCAGGAACCAACCGGCCTGTCTGTGGTGGGGCTGGCCCCGGGGCAGGCGTGGGGGTGATGGCTGGAAGTGGGATGGCGCGTGAGTTGGCACCAGCCAGCGGTGGAGGCAGAGACTCAGAGGTCAGGGATCTCTCTCTCTGTCTCTGTCTCTCTCTCTCTCCCTCAGGGAGCTGAGGAGAGTAAGGTGGCGCCCCCTGCCCACCTGGCCTACCTCTCCATGGGCCCTTCTTTCTCTGGCCGCTCCGGGAGCCCTGCGGGCTTGGGTTCAACCCCCCACACACCGCACAGGCCAAGGGCGCATGCGCGACCGCCCGGGCCTAGGGCTGGCCTCGGGGGGGGGGGGGTGGTCCTCAGTGAAGGCCCCGCCCTCCCTCCAGGCTCTGACCCAGCTGCAGCTCTTCCATCGCCGCCCTTCTGGACTCGGCTTCAGCTGTCTCCCTCCCCTCCCCCACTCCCACTCAGCTTGCAGGCCGCTTCCCTGCCTTGAAAGCATGGCTCTGGCCCTGAGGGCCACAGACCTACTGGGCTTCAAGCTCAAGGCTCTGCCTGGGCCTGCTGCTTCGGCCAGGGGCTCATTTTTTCCTGGAAAGACAAAACCATGGCCTCACCCCACGCCTGCACTTTGCCACGGCAGGCAGCCCAGATGTAGGAAAGGCTCTGTGGAGTCAGAAGTGCCGAGACAGGCAGATGGCACCAGAGGGTTTGGGGGCCAGGGCGCAACTGGGCTAGCCCCTCCTCCCGGGAGTCGGGGAGGCCCGGCCTTCCTAGTGCCCAGGCCACGGCTCCGGGGAGAAACCCGCCATGGAGGGCACGCGGGAGGCCCTCTGCCTGAGGTGGCAGGTGTCACGCCAGGGCCACTGCAAGCCTGGCTCGGCTTGCCTGCTTTCTCCAAAGGAGGCTGGCCGACCAGCCGAACCTGGCACCTGGGCCAGGCCCCTTCCAAGGGGACGAGTTCCAGAGGCTAGAGCCCTGGGGGCGGCTGCCAAGTCTCCTGGGGCGTGTGCTGGGCCCCCGTCAGAGGAGGAAGCAGCCTGGTAAACGGTGTGCCAGGCCTGAGATCTGGAGGCCTCCCACAGCCGGGTCCCTGTCCTGCCCAGGCCCCCCGAGGGAGGACGATGGTCGGGCAGTGGCGAGCGGGGTGGGGCTGGCGCCGAGCCTGCCCTTGGATGCCCCGGGGAAGGGCGCCGGGGGATGGGATGCCCCTGGCCAGGTCTGAGGGACCGACCCAGCTCGGGGCTGTCGGGGGCAGAGAGAGAACCCCCCTCCGCCCTTTCCCTTCAGGTTCTTAGGGCTGGCCAAATCCTTCCCAAGACAGCTTGTCTGGAGAAAATCAGACCCAGCTGAAGAACATGTGTCCATGGGGGAAACCCGGGAAACTGAGTCTCCCCACACAATAGCAGAGATTCTCATCTTGCATCCTCTCCTGAGCTAATGACAAAGGTGGATGTCCCGGGTGGGCCTGTGGAATGGGAGAGGGGAGGAAGTCTATTGTCATGCAGAGGGACATGGAAAGACTTGTCTGAAGCTTATCCCCTGCACTGGGGTCAGGTCGGGAAGGGACGGCACAGAGGTGAGCAGGAACCAACCGGCCTGTCTGTGGTGGGGCTGGCCCCGGGGCAGGCGTGGGGGTGATGGCTGGAAGTGGGATGGCGCGTGAGTTGGCACCAGCCAGCGGTGGAGGCAGAGACTCAGAGGTCAGGGATCTCTCTCTCTGTCTCTGTCTCTCTCTCTCTCCCTCAGGGAGCTGAGGAGAGTAAGGTGGCGCCCCCTGCCCACCTCGCCTACCTCTCCATGGGCCCTTCTTTCTCTGGCCGCTCCGGGAGCCCTGCGGGCTTGGGTTCAACCCCCCACACACCGCACAGGCCAAGGGCGCATGCGTGACCGCCGGGGCCTAGGGCTGGCCTCGGGGGGGGGGTCCTCAGTGAAGGCCCCGCCCTCCCTCCAGGCTCTGACCCAGCTGCAGCTCTTCCATCGCCGCCCTTCTGGACTCGGCTTCAGCTGTCTCCCTCCCCTCCCCCACTCCCACTCAGCTTGCAGGCCGCTTCCCTGCCTTGAAAGCATGGCTCTGGCCCTGAGGGCCACAGACCTACTGGGCTTCAAGCTCAAGGCTCTGCCTGGGCCTGCTGCTTCGGCCAGGGGCTCATTTTTTCCTGGAAAGACAAAACCATGGCCTCACCCCACGCCTGCACTTTGCCACGGCAGGCAGCCCAGATGTAGGAAAGGCTCTGTGGAGTCAGAAGTGCCGAGACAGGCAGATGGCACCAGAGGGTTTGGGGGCCAGGGCGCAACTGGGCTAGCCCCTCCTCCCGGGAGTCGGGGAGGCCCGGCCTTCCTAGTGCCCAGGCCACGGCTCCGGGGAGAAACCCGCCATGGAGGGCACGCGGGAGGCCCTCTGCCTGAGGTGGCAGGTGTCACGCCAGGGCCACTGCAAGCCTGGCTCGGCTTGCCTGCTTTCTCCAAAGGAGGCTGGCCGACCAGCCGAACCTGGCACCTGGGCCAGGCCCCTTCCAAGGGGACGAGTTCCAGAGGCTAGAGCCCTGGGGGCGGCTGCCAAGTCTCCTGGGGCGTGTGCTGGGCCCCCGTCAGAGGAGGAAGCAGCCTGGTAAACGGTGTGCCAGGCCTGAGATCTGGAGGCCTCCCACAGCTGGGTCCCTGTCCTGCCCAGGCCCCCCGAGGGAGGACGATGGTCGGGCAGTGGCGAGCGGGGTGGGGCTGGCGCCGAGCCTGCCCTTGGATGCCCCGGGGAGGGGTGCCGGGGGATGGGATGCCCCTGGCCAGGTCTGAGGGACCGACCCAGCTCGGGGCTGTCGGGGGCAGAGAGAGAACCCCCCTCCGCCCTTTCCCTTCAGGTTCTTAGGGCTGGCCAAATCCTTCCCAAGACAGCTTGTCTGGAGAAAATCAGACCCAGCTGAAGAACATGTGTCCATGGGGGAAACCCGGGAAACTGAGTCTCCCCACACAATAGCAGAGATTCTCATCTTGCATCCTCTCCTGAGCTAATGACAAAGGTGGATGTCCCGGGTGGGCCTGTGGAATGGGAGAGGGGAGGAAGTCTATTGTCATGCAGAGGGACATGGAAAGACTTGTCTGAAGCTTATCCCTTGCACTGTTGACAGGTCGGGAAGGGACGGCACAGAGGTGAGCAGGAACCAACCGGCCTGTCTGTGGTGGGGCTGGCCCCGGGGCAGGCGTGGGGGTGATGGCTGGAAGTGGGATGGCGCGTGAGTTGGCACCAGCCAGCGGTGGAGGCAGAGACTCAGAGGTCAGGGATCTCTCTCTCTGTCTCTGTCTCTCTCTCTCTCCCTCAGGGAGCTGAGGAGAGTAAGGTGGCGCCCCCTGCCCACCTGGCCTACCTCTCCATGGGCCCTTCTTTCTCTGGCCGCTCCGGGAGCCCTGCGGGCTTGGGTTCAACCCCCCACACACCGCACAGGCCAAGGGCGCATGCGCGACCGCCCGGGCCTAGGGCTGGCCTCGGGGGGGGGGGGGTCCTCAGTGAAGGCCCCGCCCTCCCTCCAGGCTCTGACCCAGCTGCAGCTCTTCCATCGCCGCCCTTCTGGACTGGGCTTCAGCTGTCTCCCTCCCCTCCCCCACTCCCACTCAGCTTGCAGGCCGCTTCCCTGCCTTGAAAGCATGGCTCTGGCCCTGAGGGCCACAGACCTACTGGGCTTCAAGCTCAAGGCTCTGCCTGGGCCTGCTGCTTCGGCCAGGGGCTCATTTTTTCCTGGAAAGACAAAACCATGGCCTCACCCCACGCCTGCACTTTGCCACGGCAGGCAGCCCAGATGTAGGAAAGGCTCTGTGGAGTCAGAAGTGCCGAGACAGGCAGATGGCACCAGAGGGTTTGGGGGCCAGGGCGCAACTGGGCTAGCCCCTCCTCCCGGGAGTCGGGGAGGCCCGGCCTTCCTAGTGCCCAGGCCACGGCTCCGGGGAGAAACCCGCCATGGAGGGCACGCGGGAGGCCCTCTGCCTGAGGTGGCAGGTGTCACGCCAGGGCCACTGCAAGCCTGGCTCGGCTTGCCTGCTTTCTCCAAAGGAGGCTGGCCGACCAGCCGAACCTGGCACCTGGGCCAGGCCCCTTCCAAGGGGACGAGTTCCAGAGGCTAGAGCCCTGGGGGCGGCTGCCAAGTCTCCTGGGGCGTGTGCTGGGCCCCCGTCAGAGGAGGAAGCAGCCTGGTAAACGGTGTGCCAGGCCTGAGATCTGGAGGCCTCCCACAGCCGGGTCCCTGTCCTGCCCAGGCCCCCCGAGGGAGGACGATGGTCGGGCAGTGGCGAGCGGGGTGGGGCTGGCGCCGAGCCTGCCCTTGGATGCCCCGGGGAAGGGCGCCGGGGGATGGGATGCCCCTGGCCAGGTCTGAGGGACCGACCCAGCTCGGGGCTGTCGGGGGCAGAGAGAGAACCCCCCTCCGCCCTTTCCCTTCAGGTTCTTAGGGCTGGCCAAATCCTTCCCAAGACAGCTTGTCTGGAGAAAATCAGACCCAGCTGAAGAACATGTGTCCATGGGGGAAACCCGGGAAACTGAGTCTCCCCACACAATAGCAGAGATTCTCATCTTGCATCCTCTCCTGAGCTAATGACAAAGGTGGATGTCCCGGGTGGGCCTGTGGAATGGGAGAGGGGAGGAAGTCTATTGTCATGCAGAGGGACATGGAAAGACTTGTCTGAAGCTTATCCCCTGCACTGGGGTCAGGTCGGGAAGGGACGGCACAGAGGTGAGCAGGAACCAACCGGCCTGTCTGTGGTGGGGCTGGCCCCGGGGCAGGCGTGGGGGTGATGGCTGGAAGTGGGATGGCGCGTGAGTTGGCACCAGCCAGCGGTGGAGGCAGAGACTCAGAGGTCAGGGATCTCTCTCTCTGTCTCTGTCTCTCTCTCTCTCCCTCAGGGAGCTGAGGAGAGTAAGGTGGCGCCCCCTGCCCACCTCGCCTACCTCTCCATGGGCCCTTCTTTCTCTGGCCGCTCCGGGAGCCCTGCGGGCTTGGGTTCAACCCCCCACACACCGCACAGGCCAAGGGCGCATGCGTGACCGCCGGGGCCTAGGGCTGGCCTCGGGGGGGGGGGTCCTCAGTGAAGGCCCCGCCCTCCCTCCAGGCTCTGACCCAGCTGCAGCTCTTCCATCGCCGCCCTTCTGGACTCGGCTTCAGCTGTCTCCCTCCCCTCCCCCACTCCCACTCAGCTTGCAGGCCGCTTCCCTGCCTTGAAAGCATGGCTCTGGCCCTGAGGGCCACAGACCTACTGGGCTTCAAGCTCAAGGCTCTGCCTGGGCCTGCTGCTTCGGCCAGGGGCTCATTTTTTCCTGGAAAGACAAAACCATGGCCTCACCCCACGCCTGCACTTTGCCACGGCAGGCAGCCCAGATGTAGGAAAGGCTCTGTGGAGTCAGAAGTGCCGAGACAGGCAGATGGCACCAGAGGGTTTGGGGGCCAGGGCGCAACTGGGCTAGCCCCTCCTCCCGGGAGTCGGGGAGGCCCGGCCTTCCTAGTGCCCAGGCCACGGCTCCGGGGAGAAACCCGCCATGGAGGGCACGCGGGAGGCCCTCTGCCTGAGGTGGCAGGTGTCACGCCAGGGCCACTGCAAGCCTGGCTCGGCTTGCCTGCTTTCTCCAAAGGAGGCTGGCCGACCAGCCGAACCTGGCACCTGGGCCAGGCCCCTTCCAAGGGGACGAGTTCCAGAGGCTAGAGCCCTGGGGGCGGCTGCCAAGTCTCCTGGGGCGTGTGCTGGGCCCCCGTCAGAGGAGGAAGCAGCCTGGTAAACGGTGTGCCAGGCCTGAGATCTGGAGGCCTCCCACAGCCGGGTCCCTGTCCTGCCCAGGCCCCCCGAGGGAGGACGATGGTCGGGCAGTGGCGAGCGGGGTGGGGCTGGCGCTGAGCCTGCCCTTGGATGCCCCGGGGAAGGGCGCCGGGGGATGGGATGCCCCTGGCCAGGTCTGAGGGACCGACCCAGCTCGGGGCTGTCGGGGGCAGAGAGAGAACCCCCCTCCGCCCTTTCCCTTCAGGTTCTTAGGGCTGGCCAAATCCTTCCCAAGACAGCTTGTCTGGAGAAAATCAGACCCAGCTGAAGAACATGTGTCCATGGGGGAAACCCGGGAAACTGAGTCTCCCCACACAATAGCAGAGATTCTCATCTTGCATCCTCTCCTGAGCTAATGACAAAGGTGGATGTCCCGGGTGGGCCTGTGGAATGGGAGAGGGGAGGAAGTCTATTGTCATGCAGAGGGACATGGAAAGACTTGTCTGAAGCTTATCCCTTGCACTGTTGACAGGTCGGGAAGGGACGGCACAGAGGTGAGCAGGAACCAACCGGCCTGTCTGTGGTGGGGCTGGCCCCGGGGCAGGCGTGGGGGTGATGGCTGGAAGTGGGATGGCGCGTGAGTTGGCACCAGCCAGCGGTGGAGGCAGAGACTCAGAGGTCAGGGATCTCTCTCTCTGTCTCTGTCTCTCTCTCTCTCCCTCAGGGAGCTGAGGAGAGTAAGGTGGCGCCCCCTGCCCACCTGGCCTACCTCTCCATGGGCCCTTCTTTCTCTGGCCGCTCCGGGAGCCCTGCGGGCTTGGGTTCAACCCCCCACACACCGCACAGGCCAAGGGCGCATGCGCGACCGCCGGGGCCTAGGGCTGGCCTCGGGGGGGGGGGGGGGTCCTCAGTGAAGGCCCCGCCCTCCCTCCAGGCTCTGACCCAGCTGCAGCTCTTCCATCGCCGCCCTTCTGGACTCGGCTTCAGCTGTCTCCCTCCCCTCCCCCACTCCCACTCAGCTTGCAGGCCGCTTCCCTGCCTTGAAAGCATGGCTCTGGCCCTGAGGGCCACAGACCTACTGGGCTTCAAGCTCAAGGCTCTGCCTGGGACTGCTGCTTCGGCCAGGGGCTCATTTTTTCCTGGAAAGACAAAACCATGGCCTCACCCCACGCCTGCACTTTGCCACGGCAGGCAGCCCAGATGTAGGAAAGGCCCTGTGGAGTCAGAAGTGCCGAGACAGGCAGATGGCACCAGAGGGTTTGGGGGCCAGGGCGCAAGTGGGCTAGCCCCTCCTCCCGGGAGTCGGGGAGGCCCGGCCTTCCTAGTGCCCAGGCCACGGCTCCGGGGAGAAACCCGCCATGGAGGGCACGCGGGAGGCCCTCTGCCTGAGGTGGCAGGTGTCACGCCAGGGCCACTGCAAGCCTGGCTCGGCTTGCCTGCTTTCTCCAAAGGAGGCTGGCCGACCAGCCGAACCTGGCACCTGGGCCAGGCCCCTTCCAAGGGGACGAGTTCCAGAGGCTAGAGCCCTGGGGGCGGCTGCCAAGTCTCCTGGGGCGTGTGCTGGGCCCCCGTCAGAGGAGGAAGCAGCCTGGTAAACGGTGTGCCAGGCCTGAGATCTGGAGGCCTCCCACAACCGGGTCCCTGTCCTGCCCAGGCCCCCCGAGGGAGGACGATGGTCGGGCAGTGGCGAGCGGGGTGGGGCTGGCGCCGAGCCTGCCCTTGGATGCCCCGGGGAAGGGCGCCGGGGGATGGGATGCCCCTGGCCAGGTCTGAGGGACCGACCCAGCTCGGGGCTGTCGGGGGCAGAGAGAGAACCCCCCTCCGCCCTTTCCCTTCAGGTTCTTAGGGCTGGCCAAATCCTTCCCAAGACAGCTTGTCTGGAGAAAATCAGACCCAGCTGAAGAACATGTGTCCATGGGGGAAACCCGGGAAACTGAGTCTCCCCACACAATAGCAGAGATTCTCATCTTGCATCCTCTCCTGAGCTAATGACAAAGGTGGATGTCCCGGGTGGGCCTGAGGAATGGGAGAGGGGAGGAAGTCTATTGTCATGCAGAGGGACATGGAAAGACTTGTCTGAAGCTTATCCCCTGCACTGGGGTCAGGTCGGGAAGGGACAGCACAGAGGTGAGCAGGAACCAACCGGCCTGTCTGTGGTGGGGCTGGCCCGGGGCAGGCGTGGGGGTGATGGCTGGAAGTGGGATGGCGCGTGAGTTGGCACCAGCCAGCGGTGGAGGCAGAGACTCAGAGGTCAGGGATCTCTCTCTCTGTCTCTGTCTCTCTCTCTCTCCCTCAGGGAGCTGAGGAGAGTAAGGTGGCGCCCCCTGCCCACCTCGCCTACCTCTCCATGGGCCCTTCTTTCTCTGGCCGCTCCGGGAGCCCTGCGGGCTTGGGTTCAACCCCCCACACACCGCACAGGCCAAGGGCGCATGCGTGACCGCCAGGGCCTAGGGCTGGCCTCGGGGGGGGGGGGTCCTCAGTGAAGGCCCCGCCCTCCCTCCAGGCTCTGACCCAGCTGCAGCTCTTCCATCGCCGCCCTTCTGGACTCGGCTTCAGCTGTCTCCCTCCCCTCCCCCACTCCCACTCAGCTTGCAGGCCGCTTCCCTGCCTTGAAAGCATGGCTCTGGCCCTGAGGGCCACAGACCTACTGGGCTTCAAGCTCAAGGCTCTGCCTGGGCCTGCTGCTTCGGCCAGGGGCTCATTTTTTCCTGGAAAGACAAAACCATGGCCTCACCCCACGCCTGCACTTTGCCACGGCAGGCAGCCCAGATGTAGGAAAGGCTCTGTGGAGTCAGAAGTGCCGAGACAGGCAGATGGCACCAGAGGGTTTGGGGGCCAGGGCGCAACTGGGCTAGCCCCTCCTCCCGGGAGTCGGGGAGGCCCAGCCTTCCTAGTGCCCAGGCCACGGCTCCGGGGAGAAACCCGCCATGGAGGGCACGCGGGAGGCCCTCTGCCTGAGGTGGCAGGTGTCACGCCAGGGCCACTGCAAGCCTGGCTCGGCTTGCCTGCTTTCTCCAAAGGAGGCTGGCCGACCAGCCGAACCTGGCACCTGGGCCAGGCCCCTTCCAAGGGGACGAGTTCCAGAGGCTAGAGCCCTGGGGGCGGCTGCCAAGTCTCCTGGGGCGTGTGCTGGGCCCCCGTCAGAGGAGGAAGCAGCCTGGTAAACGGTGTGCCAGGCCTGAGATCTGGAGGCCTCCCACAGCCGG
This sequence comes from Diceros bicornis minor, assembly GCF_020826845.1. Taxonomy (NCBI): domain Eukaryota; kingdom Metazoa; phylum Chordata; class Mammalia; order Perissodactyla; family Rhinocerotidae; genus Diceros; species Diceros bicornis. The sequence goes on along the minus strand of NW_026691205.1, from coordinate 171,997 downwards.
GTCCCTGTCCTGCCCAGGCCCCCCGAGGGAGGACGATGGTCGGGCAGTGGCGAGCGGGGTGGGGCTGGCGCCGAGCCTGCCCTTGGATGCCCCGGGGAAGGGCGCCGGGGGATGGGATGCCCCTGGCCAGGTCTGAGGGACCAACCCAGCTCGGGGCTGTCGGGGGCAGAGAGAGAACCCCCCTCCGCCCTTTCCCTTCAGGTTCTTAGGGCTGGCCAAATCCTTCCCAAGACAGCTTGTCTGGAGAAAATCAGACCCAGCTGAAGAACATGTGTCCATGGGGGAAACCCGGGAAACTGAGTCTCCCCACACAATAGCAGAGATTCTCATCTTGCATCCTCTCCTGAGCTAATGACAAAGGTGGATGTCCCGGGTGGGCCTGTGGAATGGGAGAGGGGAGGAAGTCTATTGTCATGCAGAGGGACATGGAAAGACTTGTCTGAAGCTTATCCCTTGCACTGTTGACAGGTCGGGAAGGGACGGCACAGAGGTGAGCAGGAACCAACCGGCCTGTCTGTGGTGGGGCTGGCCCCGGGGCAGGCGTGGGGGTGATGGCTGGAAGTGGGATGGCGCGTGAGTTGGCACCAGCCAGCGGTGGAGGCAGAGACTCAGAGGTCAGGGATCTCTCTCTCTGTCTCTGTCTCTCTCTCTCTCCCTCAGGGAGCTGAGGAGAGTAAGGTGGCACCCCCTGCCCACCTCGCCTACCTCTCCATGGGCCCTTCTTTCTCTGGCCGCTCCGGGAGCCCTGCGGGCTTGGGTTCAACCCCCCACACACCGCACAGGCCAAGGGCGCATGCGCGACCGCCAGGGCCTAGGGCTGGCCTCGGGGGGGGGGGGGGGTCCTCAGTGAATGCCCCGCCCTCCCTCCAGGCTCTGACCCAGCTGCAGCTCTACCATCGCCGCCCTTCTGGACTCGGCTTCAGCTGTCTCCCTCCCCTCCCCCACTCCCACTCAGCTTGCAGGCCGCTTCCCTGCCTTGAAAGCATGGCTCTGGCCCTGAGGGCCACAGACCTACTGGGCTTCAAGCTCAAGGCTCTGCCTGGGCCTGCTGCTTCGGCCAGGGGCTCATTTTTTCCTGGAAAGACAAAACCATGGCCTCACCCCACGCCTGCACTTTGCCACGGCAGGCAGCCCAGATGTAGGAAAGGCTCTGTGGAGTCAGAAGTGCCGAGACAGGCAGATGGCACCAGAGGGTTTGGGGGCCAGGGCGCAACTGGGCTAGCCCCTCCTCCCGGGAGTCGGGGAGGCCCAGCCTTCCTAGTGCCCAGGCCACGGCTCCGGGGAGAAACCCGCCATGGAGGGCACGCGGGAGGCCCTCTGCCTGAGGTGGCAGGTGTCACGCCAGGGCCACTGCAAGCCTGGCTCGGCTTGCCTGCTTTCTCCAAAGGAGGCTGGCCGACCAGCCGAACCTGGCACCTGGGCCAGGCCCCTTCCAAGGGGACGAGTTCCAGAGGATAGAGCCCTGGGGGCGGCTGCCAAGTCTCCTGGGGCGTGTGCTGGGCCCCCGTCAGAGGAGGAAGCAGCCTGGTAAACGGTGTGCCAGGCCTGAGATCTGGAGGCCTCCCACAGCCGGGTCCCTGTCCTGCCCAGGCCCCCCGAGGGAGGACGATGGTCGGGCAGTGGCGAGCGGGGTGGGGCTGGCGCCGAGCCTGCCCTTGGATGCCCCGGGGAAGGGCGCCGGGGGATGGGATGCCCCTGGCCAGGTCTGAGGGACCAACCCAGCTCGGGGCTGTCGGGGGCAGAGAGAGAACCCCCCTCCGCCCTTTCCCTTCAGGTTCTTAGGGCTGGCCAAATCCTTCCCAAGACAGCTTGTCTGGAGAAAATCAGACCCAGCTGAAGAACATGTGTCCATGGGGGAAACCCGGGAAACTGAGTCTCCCCACACAATAGCAGAGATTCTCATCTTGCATCCTCTCCTGAGCTAATGACAAAGGTGGATGTCCCGGGTGGGCCTGTGGAATGGGAGAGGGGAGGAAGTCTATTGTCATGCAGAGGGACATGGAAAGACTTGTCTGAAGCTTATCCCTTGCACTGTTGACAGGTCGGGAAGGGACGGCACAGAGGTGAGCAGGAACCAACCGGCCTGTCTGTGGTGGGGCTGGCCCCGGGGCAGGCGTGGGGGTGATGGCTGGAAGTGGGATGGCGCGTGAGTTGGCACCAGCCAGCGGTGGAGGCAGAGACTCAGAGGTCAGGGATCTCTCTCTCTGTCTCTGTCTCTCTCTCTCTCCCTCAGGGAGCTGAGGAGAGTAAGGTGGCGCCCCCTGCCCACCTCGCCTACCTCTCCATGGGCCCTTCTTTCTCTGGCCGCTCCGGGAGCCCTGCGGGCTTGGGTTCAACCCCCCACACACCGCACAGGCCAAGGGCGCATGCGCGACCGCCAGGGCCTAGGGCTGGCCTCGGGGGGGGGGGGGGGTCCTCAGTGAATGCCCCGCCCTCCCTCCAGGCTCTGACCCAGCTGCAGCTCTACCATCGCCGCCCTTCTGGACTCGGCTTCAGCTGTCTCCCTCCCCTCCCCCACTCCCACTCAGCTTGCAGGCCGCTTCCCTGCCTTGAAAGCATGGCTCTGGCCCTGAGGGCCACAGACCTACTGGGCTTCAAGCTCAAGGCTCTGCCTGGGCCTGCTGCTTCGGCCAGGGGCTCATTTTTTCCTGGAAAGACAAAACCATGGCCTCACCCCACGCCTGCACTTTGCCACGGCAGGCAGCCCAGATGTAGGAAAGGCTCTGTGGAGTCAGAAGTGCCGAGACAGGCAGATGGCACCAGAGGGTTTGGGGGCCAGGGCGCAACTGGGCTAGCCCCTCCTCCCGGGAGTCGGGGAGGCCCGGCCTTCCTAGTGCCCAGGCCACGGCTCCGGGGAGAAACCCGCCATGGAGGGCACGCGGGAGGCCCTCTGCCTGAGGTGGCTGGTGTCACGCCAGGGCCACTGCAAGCCTGGCTCGGCTTGCCTGCTTTCTCCAAAGGAGGCTGGCCGACCAGCCGAACCTGGCACCTGGGCCAGGCCCCTTCCAAGGGGACGAGTTCCAGAGGCTAGAGCCCTGGGGGCGGCTGCCAAGTCTCCTGGGGCGTGTGCTCGGCCCCCGTCAGAGGAGGAAGCAGCCTGGTAAACGGTGTGCCAGGCCTGAGATCTGGAGGCCTCCCACAGCCGGGTCCCTGTCCTGCCCAGGCCCCCCGAGGGAGGACGATGGTCGGGCAGTGGCGAGCGGGGTGGGGCTGGCGCCGAGCCTGCCCTTGGATGCCCCGGGGAAGGGCGCCGGGGGATGGGCTGCCCCTGGCCAGGTCTGAGGGACCGACCCAGCTCGGGGCTGTCGGGGGCAGAGAGAGAACCCCCCTGGGCCCTTTCCCTTCAGGTTCTTAGGGCTGGCCAAATCCTTCCCAAGACAGCTTGTCTGGAGAAAATCAGACCCAGCTGAAGAACATGTGTCCATGGGGGAAACCCGGGAAACTGAGTCTCCCCACACAATAGCAGAGATTCTCATCTTGCATCCTCTCCTGAGCTAATGACAAAGGTGGATGTCCCGGGTGGGCCTGTGGAATGGGAGAGGGGAGGAAGTCTATTGTCATGCAGAGGGACATGGAAAGACTTGTCTGAAGCTTATCCCTTGCACTGTTGACAGGTCGGGAAGGGACGGCACAGAGGTGAGCAGGAACCAACCGGCCTGTCTGTGGTGGGGCTGGCCCCGGGGCAGGCGTGGGGGTGATGGCTGGAAGTGGGATGGCGCGTGAGTTGGCACCAGCCAGCGGTGGAGGCAGAGACTCAGAGGTCAGGGATCTCTCTCTCTGTCTCTGTCTCTCTCTCTCTCCCTCAGGGAGCTGAGGAGAGTAAGGTGGCGCCCCCTGCCCACCTCGCCTACCTCTCCATGGGCCCTTCTTTCTCTGGCCGCTCCGGGAGCCCTGCGGGCTTGGGTTCAACCCCCCACACACCGCACAGGCCAAGGGCGCATGCGCGACCGCCCGGGCCTAGGGCTGGCCCCGGGGGTGGGGGGGGGTCCTCAGTGAAGGCCCCGCCCTCCCTCCAGGCTCTGACCCAGCTGCAGCTCTTCCATCGCCGCCCTTCTGGACTCGGCTTCAGCTGTCTCCCTCCCCTCCCCCACTCCCACTCAGCTTGCAGGCCGCTTCCCTGCCTTGAAAGCATGGCTCTGGCCCTGAGGGCCACAGACCTACTGGGCTTCAAGCTCAAGGCTCTGCCTGGGCCTGCTGCTTCGGCCAGGGGCTCATTTTTTCCTGGAAAGACAAAACCATGGCCTCACCCCACGCCTGCACTTTGCCACGGCAGGCAGCCCAGATGTAGGAAAGGCTCTGTGGAGTCAGAAGTGCCGAGACAGGCAGATGGCACCAGAGGGTTTGGGGGCCAGGGCGCAACTGGGCTAGCCCCTCCTCCCGGGAGTCGGGGAGGCCCGGCCTTCCTAGTGCCCAGGCCACGGCTCCGGGGAGAAACCCGCCATGGAGGGCCCGCAGGAGGCCCTCTGCCTGAGGTGGCAGGTGTCACGCCAGGGCCACTGCAAGCCTGGCTCGGCTTGCCTGCTTTCTCCAAAGGAGGCTGGCCGACCAGCCGAACCTGGCACCTGGGCCAGGCCCCTTCCAAGGGGACGAGTTCCAGAGGCTAGAGCCCTGGGGGCGGCTGCCAAGTCTCCTGGGGCGTGTGCTGGGCCCCCGTCAGAGGAGGAAGCAGCCTGGTAAACGGTGTGCCAGGCCTGAGATCTGGAGGCCTCCCACAGCCGGGTCCCTGTCCTGCCCAGGCCCCCCGAGGGAGGACGATGGTCGGGCAGTGGCGAGCGGGGTGGGGCTGGCGCCGAGCCTGCCCTTGGATGCCCCGGGGAAGGGCGCCGGGGGATGGGCTGCCCCTGGCCAGGTCTGAGGGACCGACCCAGCTCGGGGCTGTCGGGGGCAGAGAGAGAACCCCCCTCCGCCCTTTCCCTTCAGGTTCTTAGGGCTGGCCAAATCCTTCCCAAGACAGCTTGTCTGGAGAAAATCAGACCCAGCTGAAGAACATGTGTCCATGGGGGAAACCCGGGAAACTGAGTCTCCCCACACAATAGCAGAGATTCTCATCTTGCATCCTCTCCTGAGCTAATGACAAAGGTGGATGTCCCGGGTGGGCCTGTGGAATGGGAGAGGGGAGGAAGTCTATTGTCATGCAGAGGGACATGGAAAGACTTGTCTGAAGCTTATCCCCTGCACTGGGGTCAGGTCGGGAAGGGACGGCACAGAGGTGAGCAGGAACCAACCGGCCTGTCTGTGGTGGGGCTGGCCCCGGGGCAGGCGTGGGGGTGATGGCTGGAAGTGGGATGGCGCGTGAGTTGGCACCAGCCAGCGGTGGAGGCAGAGACTCAGAGGTCAGGGATCTCTCTCTCTGTCTCTGTCTCTCTCTCTCTCCCTCAGGGAGCTGAGGAGAGTCAGGTGGCGCCCCCTGCCCACCTCGCCTACCTCTCCATGGGCCCTTCTTTCTCTGGCCGCTCCGGGAGCCCTGCGGGCTTGGGTTCAACCCCCCACACACCGCACAGGCCAAGGGCGCATGCGTGACCGCCGGGGCCTAGGGCTGGCCTCGGGGGGGGGGGGGGGTCCTCAGTGAAGGCCCCGCCCTCCCTCCAGGCTCTGACCCAGCTGCAGCTCTTCCATCGCCGCCCTTCTGGACTCGGCTTCAGCTGTCTCCCTCCCCTCCCCCACTCCCACTCAGCTTGCAGGCCGCTTCCCTGCCTTGAAAGCATGGCTCTGGCCCTGAGGGCCACAGACCTACTGGGCTTCAAGCTCAAGGCTCTGCCTGGGCCTGCTGCTTCGGCCAGGGGCTCATTTTTTCCTGGAAAGACAAAACCATGGCCTCACCCCACGCCTGCACTTTGCCACGGCAGGCAGCCCAGATGTAGGAAAGGCTCTGTGGAGTCAGAAGTGCCGAGACAGGCAGATGGCACCAGAGGGTTTGGGGGCCAGGGCGCAACTGGGCTAGCCCCTCCTCCCGGGAGTCGGGGAGGCCCGGCCTTCCTAGTGCCCAGGCCACGGCTCCGGGGAGAAACCCGCCATGGAGGGCACGCGGGAGGCCCTCTGCCTGAGGTGGCAGGTGTCACGCCAGGGCCACTGCAAGCCTGGCTCGGCTTGCCTGCTTTCTCCAAAGGAGGCTGGCCGACCAGCCGAACCTGGCACCTGGGCCAGGCCCCTTCCAAGGGGACGAGTTCCAGAGGATAGAGCCCTGGGGGCGGCTGCCAAGTCTCCTGGGGCGTGTGCTGGGCCCCCGTCAGAGGAGGAAGCAGCCTGGTAAACGGTGTGCCAGGCCTGAGATCTGGAGGCCTCCCACAGCCGGGTCCCTGTCCTGCCCAGGCCCCCCGAGGGAGGACGATGGTCGGGCAGTGGCGAGCGGGGTGGGGCTGGCGCCGAGCCTGCCCTTGGATGCCCCGGGGAAGGGCGCCGGGGGATGGGATGCCCCTGGCCAGGTCTGAGGGACCGACCCAGCTCGGGGCTGTCGGGGGCAGAGAGAGAACCCCCCTCCGCCCTTTCCCTTCAGGTTCTTAGGGCTGGCCAAATCCTTCCCAAGACAGCTTGTCTGGAGAAAATCAGACCCAGCTGAAGAACATGTGTCCATGGGGGAAACCCGGGAAACTGAGTCTCCCCACACAATAGCAGAGATTCTCATCTTGCATCCTCTCCTGAGCTAATGACAAAGGTGGATGTCCCGGGTGGGCCTGTGGAATGGGAGAGGGGAGGAAGTCTATTGTCATGCAGAGGGACATGGAAAGACTTGTCTGAAGCTTATCCCTTGCACTGTTGACAGGTCGGGAAGGGACGGCACAGAGGTGAGCAGGAACCAACCGGCCTGTCTGTGGTGGGGCTGGCCCCGGGGCAGGCGTGGGGGTGATGGCTGGAAGTGGGATGGCGCGTGAGTTGGCACCAGCCAGCGGTGGAGGCAGAGACTCAGAGGTCAGGGATCTCTCTCTCTGTCTCTGTCTCTCTCTCTCTCCCTCAGGGAGCTGAGGAGAGTAAGGTGGCGCCCCCTGCCCACCTCGCCTACCTCTCCATGGGCCCTTCTTTCTCTGGCCGCTCCGGGAGCCCTGCGGGCTTGGGTTCAACCCCCCACACACCGCACAGGCCAAGGGCGCATGCGCGACCGCCGGGGCCTAGGGCTGGCCTCGGGGGGGGGGGGTCCTCAGTGAAGGCCCCGCCCTCCCTCCAGGCTCTGACCCAGCTGCAGCTCTTCCATCGCCGCCCTTCTGGACTCGGCTTCAGCTGTCTCCCTCCCCTCCCCCACTCCCACTCAGCTTGCAGGCCGCTTCCCTGCCTTGAAAGCATGGCTCTGGCCCTGAGGGCCACAGACCTACTGGGCTTCAAGCTCAAGGCTCTGCCTGGGACTGCTGCTTCGGCCAGGGGCTCATTTTTTCCTGGAAAGACAAAACCATGGCCTCACCCCACGCCTGCACTTTGCCACGGCAGGCAGCCCAGATGTAGGAAAGGCTCTGTGGAGTCAGAAGTGCCGAGACAGGCAGATGGCACCAGAGGGTTTGGGGGCCAGGGCGCAACTGGGCTAGCCCCTCCTCCCGGGAGTCGGGGAGGCCCGGCCTTCCTAGTGCCCAGGCCACGGCTCCGGGGAGAAACCCGCCATGGAGGGCACGCGGGAGGCCCTCTGCCTGAGGTGGCAGGTGTCACGCCAGGGCCACTGCAAGCCTGGCTCGGCTTGCCTGCTTTCTCCAAAGGAGGCTGGCCGACCAGCCGAACCTGGCACCTGGGCCAGGCCCCTTCCAAGGGGACGAGTTCCAGAGGCTAGAGCCCTGGGGGCGGCTGCCAAGTCTCCTGGGGCGTGTGCTGGGCCCCCGTCAGAGGAGGAAGCAGCCTGGTAAACGGTGTGCCAGGCCTGAGATCTGGAGGCCTCCCACAGCCGGGTCCCTGTCCTGCCCAGGCCCCCCGAGGGAGGACGATGGTCGGGCAGTGGCGAGCGGGGTGGGGCTGGCGCCGAGCCTGCCCTTGGATGCCCCGGGGAAGGGCGCCGGGGGATGGGATGCCCCTGGCCAGGTCTGAGGGACCGACCCAGCTCGGGGCTGTCGGGGGCAGAGAGAGAACCCCCCTCCGCCCTTTCCCTTCAGGTTCTTAGGGCTGGCCAAATCCTTCCCAAGACAGCTTGTCTGGAGAAAATCAGACCCAGCTGAAGAACATGTGTCCATGGGGGAAACCCGGGAAACTGAGTCTCCCCACACAATAGCAGAGATTCTCATCTTGCATCCTCTCCTGAGCTAATGACAAAGGTGGATGTCCCGGGTGGGCCTGTGGAATGGGAGAGGGGAGGAAGTCTATTGTCATGCAGAGGGACATGGAAAGACTTGTCTGAAGCTTATCCCTTGCACTGTTGACAGGTCGGGAAGGGACGGCACAGAGGTGAGCAGGAACCAACCGGCCTGTCTGTGGTGGGGCTGGCCCCGGGGCAGGCGTGGGGGTGATGGCTGGAAGTGGGATGGCGCGTGAGTTGGCACCAGCCAGCGGTGGAGGCAGAGACTCAGAGGTCAGGGATCTCTCTCTCTGTCTCTGTCTCTCTCTCTCTCCCTCAGGGAGCTGAGGAGAGTAAGGTGGCGCCCCCTGCCCACCTCGCCTACCTCTCCATGGGCCCTTCATTCTCTGGCCGCTCCGGGAGCCCTGCGGGCTTGGGTTCAACCCCCCACACACCGCACAGGCCAAGGGCGCATGCGCGACCGCCGGGGCCTAGGGCTGGCCTCGGGGGGGGGGGTCCTCAGTGAAGGCCCCGCCCTCCCTCCAGGCTCTGACCCAGCTGCAGCTCTTCCATCGCCGCCCTTCTGGACTCGGCTTCAGCTGTCTCCCTCCCCTCCCCCACTCCCACTCAGCTTGCAGGCCGCTTCCCTGCCTTGAAAGCATGGCTCTGGCCCTGAGGGCCACAGACCTACTGGGCTTCAAGCTCAAGGCTCTGCCTGGGACTGCTGCTTCGGCCAGGGGCTCATTTTTTCCTGGAAAGACAAAACCATGGCCTCACCCCACGCCTGCACTTTGCCACGGCAGGCAGCCCAGATGTAGGAAAGGCTCTGTGGAGTCAGAAGTGCCGAGACAGGCAGATGGCACCAGAGGGTTTGGGGGCCAGGGCGCAACTGGGCTAGCCCCTCCTCCCGGGAGTCGGGGAGGCCCGGCCTTCCTAGTGCCCAGGCCACGGCTCCGGGGAGAAACCCGCCATGGAGGGCACGCGGGAGGCCCTCTGCCTGAGGTGGCAGGTGTCACGCCAGGGCCACTGCAAGCCTGGCTCGGCTTGCCTGCTTTCTCCAAAGGAGGCTGGCCGACCAGCCGAACCTGGCACCTGGGCCAGGCCCCTTCCAAGGGGACGAGTTCCAGAGGCTAGAGCCCTGGGGGCGGCTGCCAAGTCTCCTGGGGCGTGTGCTGGGCCCCCGTCAGAGGAGGAAGCAGCCTGGTAAACGGTGTGCCAGGCCTGAGATCTGGAGGCCTCCCACAGCCGGGTCCCTGTCCTGCCCAGGCCCCCCGAGGGAGGACGATGGTCGGGCAGTGGCGAGCGGGGTGGGGCTGGCGCCGAGCCTGCCCTTGGATGCCCCGGGGAAGGGCGCCGGGGGATGGGATGCCCCTGGCCAGGTCTGAGGGACCGACCCAGCTCGGGGCTGTCGGGGGCAGAGAGAGAACCCCCCTCCGCCCTTTCCCTTCAGGTTCTTAGGGCTGGCCAAATCCTTCCCAAGACAGCTTGTCTGGAGAAAATCAGACCCAGCTGAAGAACATGTGTCCATGGGGGAAACCCGGGAAACTGAGTCTCCCCACACAATAGCAGAGATTCTCATCTTGCATCCTCTCCTGAGCTAATGACAAAGGTGGATGTCCCGGGTGGGCCTGTGGAATGGGAGAGGGGAGGAAGTCTATTGTCATGCAGAGGGACATGGAAAGACTTGTCTGAAGCTTATCCCTTGCACTGTTGACAGGTCGGGAAGGGACGGCACAGAGGTGAGCAGGAACCAACCGGCCTGTCTGTGGTGGGGCTGGCCCCGGGGCAGGCGTGGGGGTGATGGCTGGAAGTGGGATGGCGCGTGAGTTGGCACCAGCCAGCGGTGGAGGCAGAGACTCAGAGGTCAGGGATCTCTCTCTCTGTCTCTGTCTCTCTCTCTCTCCCTCAGGGAGCTGAGGAGAGTAAGGTGGCGCCCCCTGCCCACCTCGCCTACCTCTCCATGGGCCCTTCTTTCTCTGGCCGCTCCGGGAGCCCTGCGGGCTTGGGTTCAACCCCCCACACACCGCACAGGCCAAGGGCGCATGCGTGACCGCCGGGGCCTAGGGCTGGCCTCGGGGGGGGGGGGTCCTCAGTGAAGGCCCCGCCCTCCCTCCAGGCTCTGACCCAGCTGCAGCTCTTCCATCGCCGCCCTTCTGGACTCGGCTTCAGCTGTCTCCCTCCCCTCCCCCACTCCCACTCAGCTTGCAGGCCGCTTCCCTGCCTTGAAAGCATGGCTCTGGCCCTGAGGGCCACAGACCTACTGGGCTTCAAGCTCAAGGCTCTGCCTGGGACTGCTGCTTCGGCCAGGGGCTCATTTTTTCCTGGAAAGACAAAACCATGGCCTCACCCCACGCCTGCACTTTGCCACGGCAGGCAGCCCAGATGTAGGAAAGGCTCTGTGGAGTCAGAAGTGCCGAGACAGGCAGATGGCACCAGAGGGTTTGGGGGCCAGGGCGCAAGTGGGCTAGCCCCTCCTCCCGGGAGTCGGGGAGGCCCGGCCTTCCTAGTGCCCAGGCCACGGCTCCGGGGAGAAACCCGCCATGGAGGGCACGCGGGAGGCCCTCTGCCTGAGGTGGCAGGTGTCACGCCAGGGCCACTGCAAGCCTGGCTCGGCTTGCCTGCTTTCTCCAAAGGAGGCTGGCCGACCAGCCGAACCTGGCACCTGGGCCAGGCCCCTTCCAAGGGGACGAGTTCCAGAGGCTAGAGCCCTGGGGGCGGCTGCCAAGTCTCCTGGGGCGTGTGCTGGGCCCCCGTCAGAGGAGGAAGCAGCCTGGTAAACGGTGTGCCAGGCCTGAGATCTGGAGGCCTCCCACAGCCGGGTCCCTGTCCTGCCCAGGCCCCCCGAGGGAGGACGATGGTCGGGCAGTGGCGAGCGGGGTGGGGCTGGCGCCGAGCCTGCCCTTGGATGCCCCGGGGAAGGGCGCCGGGGGATGGGCTGCCCCTGGCCAGGTCTGAGGGACCGACCCAGCTCGGGGCTGTCGGGGGCAGAGAGAGAACCCCCCTCCGCCCTTTCCCTTCAGGTTCTTAGGGCTGGCCAAATCCTTCCCAAGACAGCTTGTCTGGAGAAAATCAGACCCAGCTGAAGAACATGTGTCCATGGGGGAAACCCGGGAAACTGAGTCTCCCCACACAATAGCAGAGATTCTCATCTTGCATCCTCTCCTGAGCTAATGACAAAGGTGGATGTCCCGGGTGGGCCTGTGGAATGGGAGAGGGGAGGAAGTCTATTGTCATGCAGAGGGACATGGAAAGACTTGTCTGAAGCTTATCCCTTGCACTGCTGACAGGTCGGGAAGGGACGGCACAGAGGTGAGCAGGAACCAACCGGCCTGTCTGTGGTGGGGCTGGCCCCGGGGCAGGCGTGGGGGTGATGGCTGGAAGTGGGATGGCGCGTGAGTTGGCACCAGCCAGCGGTGGAGGCAGAGACTCAGAGGTCAGGGATCTCTCTCTCTGTCTCTGTCTCTCTCTCTCTCCCTCAGGGAGCTGAGGAGAGTAAGGTGGCGCCCCCTGCCCACCTCGCCTACCTCTCCATGGGCCCTTCTTTCTCTGGCCGCTCCGGGAGCCCTGCGGGCTTGGGTTCAACCCCCCACACACCGCACAGGCCAAGGGCGCATGCGCGACCGCCGGGGCCTAGGGCTGGCCTCGGGGGGGGGGGGGGGTCCTCAGTGAATGCCCCGCCCTCCCTCCAGGCTCTGACCCAGCTGCAGCTCTTCCATCGCCGCCCTTCTGGACTCGGCTTCAGCTGTCTCCCTCCCCTCCCCCACTCCCACTCAGCTTGCAGGCCGCTTCCCTGCCTTGAAAGCATGGCTCTGGCCCTGAGGGCCACAGACCTACTGGGCTTCAAGCTCAAGGCTCTGCCTGGGCCTGCTGCTTCGGCCAGGGGCTCATTTTTTCCTGGAAAGACAAAACCATGGCCTCACCCCACGCCTGCACTTTGCCACGGCAGGCAGCCCAGATGTAGGAAAGGCTCTGTGGAGTCAGAAGTGCCGAGACAGGCAGATGGCACCAGAGGGTTTGGGGGCCAGGGCGCAAGTGGGCTAGCCCCTCCTCCCGGGAGTCGGGGAGGCCCGGCCTTCCTAGTGCCCAGGCCACGGCTCCGGGGAGAAACCCGCCATGGAGGGCACGCGGGAGGCCCTCTGCCTGAGGTGGCAGGTGTCACGCCAGGGCCACTGCAAGCCTGGCTCGGCTTGCCTGCTTTCTCCAAAGGAGGCTGGCCGACCAGCCGAACCTGGCACCTGGGCCAGGCCCCTTCCAAGGGGCCGAGTTCCAGAGGATAGAGCCCTGGGGGCGGCTGCCAAGTCTCCTGGGGCGTGTGCTGGGCCCCCGTCAGAGGAGGAAGCAGCCTGGTAAACGGTGTGCCAGGCCTGAGATCTGGAGGCCTCCCACAGCCGGGTCCCTGTCCTGCCCAGGCCCCCCGAGGGAGGACGATGGTCGGGCAGTGGCGAGCGGGGTGGGGCTGGCGCCGAGCCTGCCCTTGGATGCCCCGGGGAAGGGCGCCGGGGGATGGGCTGCCCCTGGCCAGGTCTGAGGGACCGACCCAGCTCGGGGCTGTCGGGGGCAGAGAGAGAACCCCCCTCCGCCCTTTCCCTTCAGGTTCTTAGGGCTGGCCAAATCCTTCCCAAGACAGCTTGTCTGGAGAAAATCAGACCCAGCTGAAGAACATGTGTCCATGGGGGAAACCCGGGAAACTGAGTCTCCCCACACAATAGCAGAGATTCTCATCTTGCATCCTCTCCTGAGCTAATGACAAAGGTGGATGTCCCGGGTGGGCCTGTGGAATGGGAGAGGGGAGGAAGTCTATTGTCATGCAGAGGGACATGGAAAGACTTGTCTGAAGCTTATCCCTTGCACTGTTGACAGGTCGGGAAGGGAAGGCACAGAGGTGAGCAGGAACCAACCGGCCTGTCTGTGGTGGGGCTGGCCCCGGGGCAGGCGTGGGGGTGATGGCTGGAAGTGGGATGGCGCGTGAGTTGGCACCAGCCAGCGGTGGAGGCAGAGACTCAGAGGTCAGGGATCTCTCTCTCTGTCTCTGTCTCTCTCTCTCTCCCTCAGGGAGCTGAGGAGAGTAAGGTGGCGCCCCCTGCCCACCTCGCCTACCTCTCCATGGGCCCTTCTTTCTCTGGCCGCTCCGGGAGCCCTGCGGGCTTGGGTTCAACCCCCCACACACCGCACAGGCCAAGGGCGCATGCGCGACCGCCGGGGCCTAGGGCTGGCCTCGGGGGGGGGGGGGGGGTCCTCAGTGAATGCCCCGCCCTCCCTCCAGGCTCTGACCCAGCTGCAGCTCTTCCATCGCCGCCCTTCTGGACTCGGCTTCAGCTGTCTCCCTCCCCTCCCCCACTCCCACTCAGCTTGCAGGCCGCTTCCCTGCCTTGAAAGCATGGCTCTGGCCCTGAGGGCCACAGACCTACTGGGCTTCAAGCTCAAGGCTCTGCCTGGGCCTGCTGCTTCGGCCAGGGGCTCATTTTTTCCTGGAAAGACAAAACCATGGCCTCACCCCACGCCTGCACTTTGCCACGGCAGGCAGCCCAGATGTAGGAAAGGCTCTGTGGAGTCAGAAGTGCCGAGACAGGCAGATGGCACCAGAGGGTTTGGGGGCCAGGGCGCAAGTGGGCTAGCCCCTCCTCCCGGGAGTCGGGGAGGCCCGGCCTTCCTAGTGCCCAGGCCACGGCTCCGGGGAGAAACCCGCCATGGAGGGCACGCGGGAGGCCCTCTGCCTGAGGTGGCAGGTGTCACGCCAGGGCCACTGCAAGCCTGGCTCGGCTTGCCTGCTTTCTCCAAAGGAGGCTGGCCGACCAGCCGAACCTGGCACCTGGGCCAGGCCCCTTCCAAGGGGCCGAGTTCCAGAGGATAGAGCCCTGGGGGCGGCTGCCAAGTCTCCTGGGGCGTGTGCTGGGCCCCCGTCAGAGGAGGAAGCAGCCTGGTAAACGGTGTGCCAGGCCTGAGATCTGGAGGCCTCCCACAGCCGGGTCCCTGTCCTGCCCAGGCCCCCCGAGGGAGGACGATGGTCGGGCAGTGGCGAGCGGGGTGGGGCTGGCGCCGAGCCTGCCCTTGGATGCCCCGGGGAAGGGCGCCGGGGGATGGGCTGCCCCTGGCCAGGTCTGAGGGACCGACCCAGCTCGGGGCTGTCGGGGGCAGAGAGAGAACCCCCCTCCGCCCTTTCCCTTCAGGTTCTTAGGGCTGGCCAAATCCTTCCCAAGACAGCTTGTCTGGAGAAAATCAGACCCAGCTGAAGAACATGTGTCCATGGGGGAAACCCGGGAAACTGAGTCTCCCCACACAATAGCAGAGATTCTCATCTTGCATCCTCTCCTGAGCTAATGACAAAGGTGGATGTCCCGGGTGGGCCTGTGGAATGGGAGAGGGGAGGAAGTCTATTGTCATGCAGAGGGACATGGAAAGACTTGTCTGAAGCTTATCCCTTGCACTGTTGACAGGTCGGGAAGGGAAGGCACAGAGGTGAGCAGGAACCAACCGGCCTGTCTGTGGTGGGGCTGGCCCCGGGGCAGGCGTGGGGGTGATGGCTGGAAGTGGGATGGCGCGTGAGTTGGCACCAGCCAGCGGTGGAGGCAGAGACTCAGAGGTCAGGGATCTCTCTCTCTGTCTCTGTCTCTCTCTCTCTCCCTCAGGGAGCTGAGGAGAGTAAGGTGGCGCCCCCTGCCCACCTCGCCTACCTCTCCATGGGCCCTTCTTTCTCTGGCCGCTCCGGGAGCCCTGCGGGCTTGGGTTCAACCCCCCACACACCGCACAGGCCAAGGGCGCATGCGCGACCGCCGGGGCCTAGGGCTGGCCTCGGGGGGGGGGGGGGTCCTCAGTGAAGGCCCCGCCCTCCCTCCAGGCTCTGACCCAGCTGCAGCTCTTCCATCGCCGCCCTTCTGGACTCGGCTTCAGCTGTCTCCCTCCCCTCCCCCACTCCCACTCAGCTTGCAGGCCGCTTCCCTGCCTTGAAAGCATGGCTCTGGCCCTGAGGGCCACAGACCTACTGGGCTTCAAGCTCAAGGCTCTGCCTGGGCCTGCTGCTTTGGCCAGGGGCTCATTTTTTCCTGGAAAGACAAAACCATGGCCTCACCCCACGCCTGCACTTTGCCACGGCAGGCAGCCCAGATGTAGGAAAGGCTCTGTGGAGTCAGAAGTGCCGAGACAGGCAGATGGCACCAGAGGGTTTGGGGGCCAGGGCGCAAGTGGGCTAGCCCCTCCTCCCGGGAGTCGGGGAGGCCCGGCCTTCCTAGTGCCCAGGCCACGGCTCCGGGGAGAAACCCGCCATGGAGGGCACGCGGGAGGCCCTCTGCCTGAGGTGGCAGGTGTCACGCCAGGGCCACTGCAAGCCTGGCTCGGCTTGCCTGCTTTCTCCAAAGGAGGCTGGCCGACCAGCCGAACCTGGCACCTGGGCCAGGCCCCTTCCAAGGGGACGAGTTCCAGAGGCTAGAGCCCTGGGGGCGGCTGCCAAGTCTCCTGGGGCGTGTGCTGGGCCCCCGTCAGAGGAGGAAGCAGCCTGGTAAACGGTGTGCCAGGCCTGAGATCTGGAGGCCTCCCACAGCCGGGTCCCTGTCCTGCCCAGGCCCCCCGAGGGAGGACGATGGTCGGGCAGTGGCGAGCGGGGTGGGGCTGGCGCCGAGCCTGCCCTTGGATGCCCCGGGGAAGGGCGCCGGGGGATGGGCTGCCCCTGGCCAGGTCTGAGGGACCGACCCAGCTCGGGGCTGTCGGGGGCAGAGAGAGAACCCCCCTCCGCCCTTTCCCTTCAGGTTCTTAGGGCTGGCCAAATCCTTCCCAAGACAGCTTGTCTGGAGAAAATCAGACCCAGCTGAAGAACATGTGTCCATGGGGGAAACCCGGGAAACTGAGTCTCCCCACACAATAGCAGAGATTCTCATCTTGCATCCTCTCCTGAGCTAATGACAAAGGTGGATGTCCCGGGTGGGCCTGTGGAATGGGAGAGGGGAGGAAGTCTATTGTCATGCAGAGGGACATGGAAAGACTTGTCTGAAGCTTATCCCTTGCACTGTTGACAGGTCGGGAAGGGACGGCACAGAGGTGAGCAGGAACCAACCGGCCTGTCTGTGGTGGGGCTGGCCCCAGGGCAGGCGTGGGGGTGATGGCTGGAAGTGGGATGGCGCGTGAGTTGGCACCAGCCAGCGGTGGAGGCAGAGACTCAGAGGTCAGGGATCTCTCTCTCTGTCTCTGTCTCTCTCTCTCTCCCTCAGGGAGCTGAGGAGAGTAAGGTGGCGCCCCCTGCCCACCTCGCCTACCTCTCCATGGGCCCTTCTTTCTCTGGCCGCTCCGGGAGCCCTGCGGGCTTGGGTTCAACCCCCCAAACACCGCACAGGCCAAGGGCGCATGCGTGAGCGCCGGGGCCTAGGGCTGGCCTCGGGGGGGGGGGGGTCCTCAGTGAAGGCCCCGCCCTCCCTCCAGGCTCTGACCCAGCTGCAGCTCTTCCATCGCCGCCCTTCTGGACTCGGCTTCAGCTGTCTCCCTCCCCTCCCCCACTCCCACTCAGCTTGCAGGCCGCTTCCCTGCCTTGAAAGCATGGCTCTGGCCCTGAGGGCCACAGACCTACTGGGCTTCAAGCTCAAGGCTCTGCCTGGGCCTGCTGCTTCGGCCAGGGGCTCATTTTTTCCTGGAAAGACAAAACCATGGCCTCACCCCACGCCTGCACTTTGCCACGGCAGGCAGCCCAGATGTAGGAAAGGCTCTGTGGAGTCAGAAGTGCCGAGACAGGCAGATGGCACCAGAGGGTTTGGGGGCCAGGGCGCAACTGGGCTAGCCCCTCCTCCCGGGAGTCGGGGAGGCCCGGCCTTCCTAGTGCCCAGGCCACGGCTCCGGGGAGAAACCCGCCATGGAGGGCACGCAGGAGGCCCTCTGCCTGAGGTGGCAGGTGTCACGCCAGGGCCACTGCAAGCCTGGCTCGGCTTGCCTGCTTTCTCCAAAGGAGGCTGGCCGACCAGCCGAACCTGGCACCTGGGCCAGGCCCCTTCCAAGGGGACGAGTTCCAGAGGCTAGAGCCCTGGGGGCGGCTGCCAAGTCTCCTGGGGCGTGTGCTGGGCCCCCGTCAGAGGAGGAAGCAGCCTGGTAAACGGTGTGCCAGGCCTGAGATCTGGAGGCCTCCCACAGCCGGGTCCCTGTCCTGCCCAGGCCCCCCGAGGGAGGACGATGGTCGGGCAGTGGCGAGCGGGGTGGGGCTGGCGCCGAGCCTGCCCTTGGATGCCCCGGGGAAGGGCGCCGGGGGATGGGATGCCCCTGGCCAGGTCTGAGGGACCGACCCAGCTCGGGGCTGTCGGGGGCAGAGAGAGAACCCCCCTCCGCCCTTTCCCTTCAGGTTCTTAGGGCTGGCCAAATCCTTCCCAAGACAGCTTGTCTGGAGAAAATCAGACCCAGCTGAAGAACATGTGTCCATGGGGGAAACCCGGGAAACTGAGTCTCCCCACACAATAGCAGAGATTCTCATCTTGCATCCTCTCCTGAGCTAATGACAAAGGTGGATGTCCCGGGTGGGCCTGTGGAATGGGAGAGGGGAGGAAGTCTATTGTCATGCAGAGGGACATGGAAAGACTTGTCTGAAGCTTATCCCTTGCACTGTTGACAGGTCGGGAAGGGACGGCACAGAGGTGAGCAGGAACCAACCGGCCTGTCTGTGGTGGGGCTGGCCCCGGGGCAGGCGTGGGGGTGATGGCTGGAAGTGGGATGGCGCGTGAGTTGGCACCAGCCAGCGGTGGAGGCAGAGACTCAGAGGTCAGGGATCTCTCTCTCTGTCTCTGTCTCTCTCTCTCTCCCTCAGGGAGCTGAGGAGAGTAAGGTGGCGCCCCCTGCCCACCTCGCCTACCTCTCCATGGGCCCTTCTTTCTCTGGCCGCTCCGGGAGCCCTGCGGGCTTGGGTTCAACCCCCCACACACCGCACAGGCCAAGGGCGCATGCGCGACCGCCGGGGCCTAGGGCTGGCATGGGGGGGGGGGGGTCCTCAGTGAAGGCCCCGCCCTCCCTCCAGGCTCTGACCCAGCTGCAGCTCTTCCATCGCCGCCCTTCTGGACTCGGCTTCAGCTGTCTCCCTCCCCTCCCCCACTCCCACTCAGCTTGCAGGCCGCTTCCCTGCCTTGAAAGCATGGCTCTGGCCCTGAGGGCCACAGACCTACTGGGCTTCAAGCTCAAGGCTCTGCCTGGGCCTGCTGCTTCGGCCAGGGGCTCATTTTTTCCTGGAAAGACAAAACCATGGCCTCACCCCACGCCTGCACTTTGCCACGGCAGGCAGCCCAGATGTAGGAAAGGCTCTGTGGAGTCAGAAGTGCCGAGACAGGCAGATGGCACCAGAGGGTTTGGGGGCCAGGGCGCAACTGGGCTAGCCCCTCCTCCCGGGAGTCGGGGAGGCCCGGCCTTCCTAGTGCCCAGGCCACGGCTCCGGGGAGAAACCCGCCATGGAGGGCACGCGGGAGGCCCTCTGCCTGAGGTGGCAGGTGTCACGCCAGGGCCACTGCAAGCCTGGCTCGGCTTGCCTGCTTTCTCCAAAGGAGGCTGGCCGACCAGCCGAACCTGGCACCTGGGCCAGGCCCCTTCCAAGGGGACGAGTTCCAGAGGCTAGAGCCCTGGGGGCGGCTGCCAAGTCTCCTGGGGCGTGTGCTGGGCCCCCGTCAGAGGAGGAAGCAGCCTGGTAAATGGTGTGCCAGGCCTGAGATCTGGAGGCCTCCCACAGCCGGGTCCCTGTCCTGCCCAGGCCCCCCGAGGGAGGACGATGGTCGGGCAGTGGCGAGCGGGGTGGGGCTGGCGCCGAGCCTGCCCTTGGATGTCCCGGGGAAGGGCGCCGGGGGATGGGATGCCCCTGGCCAGGTCTGAGGGACCGACCCAGCTCGGGGCTGTCGGGGGCAGAGAGAGAACCCCCCTCCGCCCTTTCCCTTCAGGTTCTTAGGGCTGGCCAAATCCTTCCCAAGACAGCTTGTCTGGAGAAAATCAGACCCAGCTGAAGAACATGTGTCCATGGGGGAAACCCGGGAAACTGAGTCTCCCCACACAATAGCAGAGATTCTCATCTTGCATCCTCTCCTGAGCTAATGACAAAGGTGGATGTCCCGGGTGGGCCTGTGGAATGGGAGAGGGGAGGAAGTCTATTGTCATGCAGAGGGACATGGAAAGACTTGTCTGAAGCTTATCCCCTGCACTGGGGTCAGGTCGGGAAGGGACGGCACAGAGGTGAGCAGGAACCAACCGGCCTGTCTGTGGTGGGGCTGGCCCCGGGGCAGGCGTGGGGGTGATGGCTGGAAGTGGGATGGCGCGTGAGTTGGCACCAGCCAGCGGTGGAGGCAGAGACTCAGAGGTCAGGGATCTCTCTCTCTGTCTCTGTCTCTCTCTCTCTCCCTCAGGGAGCTGAGGAGAGTAAGGTGGCGCCCCCTGCCCACCTCGCCTACCTCTCCATGGGCCCTTCTTTCTCTGGCCGCTCCGGGAGCCCTGCGGGCTTGGGTTCAACCCCCCACACACCGCACAGGCCAAGGGCGCATGCGTGAGCGCCGGGGCCTAGGGCTGGCCTCGGGGGGGGGGGGGGGGTCCTCAGTGAAGGCCCCGCCCTCCCTCCAGGCTCTGACCCAGCTGCAGCTCTTCCATCGCCGCCCTTCTGGACTCGGCTTCAGCTGTCTCCCTCCCCTCCCCCACTCCCACTCAGCTTGCAGGCCGCTTCCCTGCCTTGAAAGCATGGCTCTGGCCCTGAGGGCCACAGACCTACTGGGCTTCAAGCTCAAGGCTCTGCCTGGGCCTGCTGCTTCGGCCAGGGGCTCATTTTTTCCTGGAAAGACAAAACCATGGCCTCACCCCACGCCTGCACTTTGCCACGGCAGGCAGCCCAGATGTAGGAAAGGCTCTGTGGAGTCAGAAGTGCCGAGACAGGCAGATGGCACCAGAGGGTTTGGGGGCCAGGGCGCAAGTGGGCTAGCCCCTCCTCCCGGGAGTCGGGGAGGCCCGGCCTTCCTAGTGCCCAGGCCACGGCTCCGGGGAGAAACCCGCCATGGAGGGCACGCGGGAGGCCCTCTGCCTGAGGTGGCAGGTGTCACGCCAGGGCCACTGCAAGCCTGGCTCGGCTTGCCTGCTTTCTCCAAAGGAGGCTGGCCGACCAGCCGAACCTGGCACCTGGGCCAGGCCCCTTCCAAGGGGCCGAGTTCCAGAGGATAGAGCCCTGGGGGCGGCTGCCAAGTCTCCTGGGGCGTGTGCTGGGCCCCCGTCAGAGGAGGAAGCAGCCTGGTAAACGGTGTGCCAGGCCTGAGATCTGGAGGCCTCCCACAGCCGGGTCCCTGTCCTGCCCAGGCCCCCCGAGGGAGGACGATGGTCGGGCAGTGGCGAGCGGGGTGGGGCTGGCGCCGAGCCTGCCCTTGGATGCCCCGGGGAAGGGCGCCGGGGGATGGGCTGCCCCTGGCCAGGTCTGAGGGACCGACCCAGCTCGGGGCTGTCGGGGGCAGAGAGAGAACCCCCCCTCCGCCCTTTCCCTTCAGGTTCTTAGGGCTGGCCAAATCCTTCCCAAGACAGCTTGTCTGGAGAAAATCAGACCCAGCTGAAGAACATGTGTCCATGGGGGAAACCCGGGAAACTGAGTCTCCCCACACAATAGCAGAGATTCTCATCTTGCATCCTCTCCTGAGCTAATGACAAAGGTGGATGTCCCGGGTGGGCCTGTGGAATGGGAGAGGGGAGGAAGTCTATTGTCATGCAGAGGGACATGGAAAGACTTGTCTGAAGCTTATCCCTTGCACTGTTGACAGGTCGGGAAGGGAAGGCACAGAGGTGAGCAGGAACCAACCGGCCTCTCTGTGGTGGGGCTGGCCCCGGGGCAGGCGTGGGGGTGATGGCTGGAAGTGGGATGGCGCGTGAGTTGGCACCAGCCAGCGGTGGAGGCAGAGACTCAGAGGTCAGGGATCTCTCTCTCTGTCTCTGTCTCTCTCTCTCTCCCTCAGGGAGCTGAGGAGAGTAAGGTGGCGCCCCCTGCCCACCTCGCCTACCTCTCCATGGGCCCTTCTTTCTCTGGCCGCTCCGGGAGCCCTGCGGGCTTGGGTTCAACCCCCCACACACCGCACAGGCCAAGGGCGCATGCGCGACCGCCGGGGCCTAGGGCTGGCCTCGGGGGGGGGGGGGTCCTCAGTGAATGCCCCGCCCTCCCTCCAGGCTCTGACCCAGCTGCAGCTCTTCCATCGCCGCCCTTCTGGACTCGGCTTCAGCTGTCTCCCTCCCCTCCCCCACTCCCACTCAGCTTGCAGGCCGCTTCCCTGCCTTGAAAGCATGGCTCTGGCCCTGAGGGCCACAGACCTACTGGGCTTCAAGCTCAAGGCTCTGCCTGGGCCTGCTGCTTCGGCCAGGGGCTCATTTTTTCCTGGAAAGACAAAACCATGGCCTCACCCCACGCCTGCACTTTGCCACGGCAGGCAGCCCAGATGTAGGAAAGGCTCTGTGGAGTCAGAAGTGCCGAGACAGGCAGATGGCACCAGAGGGTTTGGGGGCCAGGGCGCAACTGGGCTAGCCCCTCCTCCCGGGAGTCGGGGAGGCCCGGCCTTCCTAGTGCCCAGGCCACGGCTCCGGGGAGAAACCCGCCATGGAGGGCACGCAGGAGGCCCTCTGCCTGAGGTGGCTGGTGTCACGCCAGGGCCACTGCAAGCCTGGCTCGGCTTGCCTGCTTTCTCCAAAGGAGGCTGGCCGACCAGCCGAACCTGGCACCTGGGCCAGGCCCCTTCCAAGGGGACGAGTTCCAGAGGCTAGAGCCCTGGGGGCGGCTGCCAAGTCTCCTGGGGCGTGTGCTGGGCCCCCGTCAGAGGAGGAAGCAGCCTGGTAAACCGTGTGCCAGGCCTGAGATCTGGAGGCCTCCCACAGCCGGGTCCCTGTCCTGCCCAGGCCCCCCGAGGGAGGACGATGGTCGGGCAGTGGCGAGCGGGGTGGGGCTGGCGCCGAGCCTGCCCTTGGATGCCCCGGGGAAGGGCGCCGGGGGATGGGCTGCCCCTGGCCAGGTCTGAGGGACCGACCCAGCTCGGGGCTGTCGGGGGCAGAGAGAGAACCCCCCTCCGCCCTTTCCCTTCAGGTTCTTAGGGCTGGCCAAATCCTTCCCAAGACAGCTTGTCTGGAGAAAATCAGACCCAGCTGAAGAACATGTGTCCATGGGGGAAACCCGGGAAACTGAGTCTCCCCACACAATAGCAGAGATTCTCATCTTGCATCCTCTCCTGAGCTAATGACAAAGGTGGATGTCCCGGGTGGGCCTGTGGAATGGGAGAGGGGAGGAAGTCTATTGTCATGCAGAGGGACATGGAAAGACTTGTCTGAAGCTTATCCCTTGCACTGTTGACAGGTCGGGAAGGGACGGCACAGAGGTGAGCAGGAACCAACCGGCCTGTCTGTGGTGGGGCTGGCCCCGGGGCAGGCGTGGGGGTGATGGCTGGAAGTGGGATGGCGCGTGAGTTGGCACCAGCCAGCGGTGGAGGCAGAGACTCAGAGGTCAGGGATCTCTCTCTCTGTCTCTGTCTCTCTCTCTCTCCCTCAGGGAGCTGAGGAGAGTAAGGTGGCGCCCCCTGCCCACCTCGCCTACCTCTCCATGGGCCCTTCTTTCTCTGGCCGCTCCGGGAGCCCTGCGGGCTTGGGTTCAACCCCCCACACACCGCACAGGCCAAGGGCGCATGCGTGAGCGCCGGGGCCTAGGGCTGGCCTCGGGGGGGGGGGGGTCCTCAGTGAAGGCCCCGCCCTCCCTCCAGGCTCTGACCCAGCTGCAGCTCTTCCATCGCCGCCCTTCTGGACTCGGCTTCAGCTGTCTCCCTCCCCTCCCCCACTCCCACTCAGCTTGCAGGCCGCTTCCCTGCCTTGAAAGCATGGCTCTGGCCCTGAGGGCCACAGACCTAC
The DNA here is from genome assembly GCF_020826845.1 of Diceros bicornis minor. NCBI lineage: Eukaryota > Metazoa > Chordata > Mammalia > Perissodactyla > Rhinocerotidae > Diceros > Diceros bicornis. The sequence continues at coordinate 148,977 of NW_026691205.1, read as the reverse complement.
TGGGCTTCAAGCTCAAGGCTCTGCCTGGGCCTGCTGCTTCGGCCAGGGGCTCATTTTTTCCTGGAAAGACAAAACCATGGCCTCACCCCACGCCTGCACTTTGCCACGGCAGGCAGCCCAGATGTAGGAAAGGCTCTGTGGAGTCAGAAGTGCCGAGACAGGCAGATGGCACCAGAGGGTTTGGGGGCCAGGGCGCAACTGGGCTAGCCCCTCCTCCCGGGAGTCGGGGAGGCCCGGCCTTCCTAGTGCCCAGGCCACGGCTCCGGGGAGAAACCCGCCATGGAGGGCACGCGGGAGGCCCTCTGCCTGAGGTGGCAGGTGTCACGCCAGGGCCACTGCAAGCCTGGCTCGGCTTGCCTGCTTTCTCCAAAGGAGGCTGGCCGACCAGCCGAACCTGGCACCTGGGCCAGGCCCCTTCCAAGGGGACGAGTTCCAGAGGCTAGAGCCCTGGGGGCGGCTGCCAAGTCTCCTGGGGCGTGTGCTGGGCCCCCGTCAGAGGAGGAAGCAGCCTGGTAAACGGTGTGCCAGGCCTGAGATCTGGAGGCCTCCCACAGCCGGGTCCCTGTCCTGCCCAGGCCCCCCGAGGGAGGACGATGGTCGGGCAGTGGCGAGCGGGGTGGGGCTGGCGCCGAGCCTGCCCTTGGATGCCCCGGGGAAGGGCGCCGGGGGATGGGATGCCCCTGGCCAGGTCTGAGGGACCGACCCAGCTCGGGGCTGTCGGGGGCAGAGAGAGAACCCCCCTCCGCCCTTTCCCTTCAGGTTCTTAGGGCTGGCCAAATCCTTCCCAAGACAGCTTGTCTGGAGAAAATCAGACCCAGCTGAAGAACATGTGTCCATGGGGGAAACCCGGGAAACTGAGTCTCCCCACACAATAGCAGAGATTCTCATCTTGCATCCTCTCCTGAGCTAATGACAAAGGTGGATGTCCCGGGTGGGCCTGTGGAATGGGAGAGGGGAGGAAGTCTATTGTCATGCAGAGGGACATGGAAAGACTTGTCTGAAGCTTATCCCCTGCACTGGGGTCAGGTCGGGAAGGGACGGCACAGAGGTGAGCAGGAACCAACCGGCCTGTCTGTGGTGGGGCTGGCCCCGGGGCAGGCGTGGGGGTGATGGCTGGAAGTGGGATGGCGCGTGAGTTGGCACCAGCCAGCGGTGGAGGCAGAGACTCAGAGGTCAGGGATCTCTCTCTCTGTCTCTGTCTCTCTCTCTCTCCCTCAGGGAGCTGAGGAGAGTAAGGTGGCGCCCCCTGCCCACCTCGCCTACCTCTCCATGGGCCCTTCTTTCTCTGGCCGCTCCGGGAGCCCTGCGGGCTTGGGTTCAACCCCCCACACACCGCACAGGCCAAGGGCGCATGCGTGAGCGCCGGGGCCTAGGGCTGGCCTCGGGGGGGGGGGGTCCTCAGTGAAGGCCCCGCCCTCCCTCCAGGCTCTGACCCAGCTGCAGCTCTTCCATCGCCGCCCTTCTGGACTCGGCTTCAGTTGTCTCCCTCCCCTCCCCCACTCCCACTCAGCTTGCAGGCCGCTTCCCTGCCTTGAAAGCATGGCTCTGGCCCTGAGGGCCACAGACCTACTGGGCTTCAAGCTCAAGGCTCTGCCTGGGCCTGCTGCTTCGGCCAGGGGCTCATTTTTTCCTGGAAAGACAAAACCATGGCCTCACCCCACGCCTGCACTTTGCCACGGCAGGCAGCCCAGATGTAGGAAAGGCTCTGTGGAGTCAGAAGTGCCGAGACAGGCAGATGGCACCAGAGGGTTTGGGGGCCAGGGCGCAACTGGGCTAGCCCCTCCTCCCGGGAGTCGGGGAGGCCCGGCCTTCCTAGTGCCCAGGCCACGGCTCCGGGGAGAAACCCGCCATGGAGGGCACGCGGGAGGCCCTCTGCCTGAGGTGGCAGGTGTCACGCCAGGGCCACTGCAAGCCTGGCTCGGCTTGCCTGCTTTCTCCAAAGGAGGCTGGCCGACCAGCCGAACCTGGCACCTGGGCCAGGCCCCTTCCAAGGGGACGAGTTCCAGAGGCTAGAGCCCTGGGGGCGGCTGCCAAGTCTCCTGGGGCGTGTGCTGGGCCCCCGTCAGAGGAGGAAGCAGCCTGGTAAATGGTGTGCCAGGCCTGAGATCTGGAGGCCTCCCACAGCCGGGTCCCTGTCCTGCCCAGGCCCCCCGAGGGAGGACGATGGTCGGGCAGTGGCGAGCGGGGTGGGGCTGGCGCCGAGCCTGCCCTTGGATGTCCCGGGGAAGGGCGCCGGGGGATGGGATGCCCCTGGCCAGGTCTGAGGGACCGACCCAGCTCGGGGCTGTCGGGGGCAGAGAGAGAACCCCCCTCCGCCCTTTCCCTTCAGGTTCTTAGGGCTGGCCAAATCCTTCCCAAGACAGCTTGTCTGGAGAAAATCAGACCCAGCTGAAGAACATGTGTCCATGGGGGAAACCCGGGAAACTGAGTCTCCCCACACAATAGCAGAGATTCTCATCTTGCATCCTCTCCTGAGCTAATGACAAAGGTGGATGTCCCGGGTGGGCCTGTGGAATGGGAGAGGGGAGGAAGTCTATTGTCATGCAGAGGGACATGGAAAGACTTGTCTGAAGCTTATCCCCTGCACTGGGGTCAGGTCGGGAAGGGACGGCACAGAGGTGAGCAGGAACCAACCGGCCTGTCTGTGGTGGGGCTGGCCCCGGGGCAGGCGTGGGGGTGATGGCTGGAAGTGGGATGGCGCGTGAGTTGGCACCAGCCAGCGGTGGAGGCAGAGACTCAGAGGTCAGGGATCTCTCTCTCTGTCTCTGTCTCTCTCTCTCTCCCTCAGGGAGCTGAGGAGAGTAAGGTGGCGCCCCCTGCCCACCTCGCCTACCTCTCCATGGGCCCTTCTTTCTCTGGCCGCTCCGGGAGCCCTGCGGGCTTGGGTTCAACCCCCCACACACCGCACAGGCCAAGGGCGCATGCGTGAGCGCCGGGGCCTAGGGCTGGCCTCGGGGGGGGGGGGGGGGTCCTCAGTGAAGGCCCCGCCCTCCCTCCAGGCTCTGACCCAGCTGCAGCTCTTCCATCGCCGCCCTTCTGGACTCGGCTTCAGCTGTCTCCCTCCCCTCCCCCACTCCCACTCAGCTTGCAGGCCGCTTCCCTGCCTTGAAAGCATGGCTCTGGCCCTGAGGGCCACAGACCTACTGGGCTTCAAGCTCAAGGCTCTGCCTGGGCCTGCTGCTTCGGCCAGGGGCTCATTTTTTCCTGGAAAGACAAAACCATGGCCTCACCCCACGCCTGCACTTTGCCACGGCAGGCAGCCCAGATGTAGGAAAGGCTCTGTGGAGTCAGAAGTGCCGAGACAGGCAGATGGCACCAGAGGGTTTGGGGGCCAGGGCGCAAGTGGGCTAGCCCCTCCTCCCGGGAGTCGGGGAGGCCCGGCCTTCCTAGTGCCCAGGCCACGGCTCCGGGGAGAAACCCGCCATGGAGGGCACGCGGGAGGCCCTCTGCCTGAGGTGGCAGGTGTCACGCCAGGGCCACTGCAAGCCTGGCTCGGCTTGCCTGCTTTCTCCAAAGGAGGCTGGCCGACCAGCCGAACCTGGCACCTGGGCCAGGCCCCTTCCAAGGGGCCGAGTTCCAGAGGATAGAGCCCTGGGGGCGGCTGCCAAGTCTCCTGGGGCGTGTGCTGGGCCCCCGTCAGAGGAGGAAGCAGCCTGGTAAACGGTGTGCCAGGCCTGAGATCTGGAGGCCTCCCACAGCCGGGTCCCTGTCCTGCCCAGGCCCCCCGAGGGAGGACGATGGTCGGGCAGTGGCGAGCGGGGTGGGGCTGGCGCCGAGCCTGCCCTTGGATGCCCCGGGGAAGGGCGCCGGGGGATGGGCTGCCCCTGGCCAGGTCTGAGGGACCGACCCAGCTCGGGGCTGTCGGGGGCAGAGAGAGAACCCCCCTCCGCCCTTTCCCTTCAGGTTCTTAGGGCTGGCCAAATCCTTCCCAAGACAGCTTGTCTGGAGAAAATCAGACCCAGCTGAAGAACATGTGTCCATGGGGGAAACCCGGGAAACTGAGTCTCCCCACACAATAGCAGAGATTCTCATCTTGCATCCTCTCCTGAGCTAATGACAAAGGTGGATGTCCCGGGTGGGCCTGTGGAATGGGAGAGGGGAGGAAGTCTATTGTCATGCAGAGGGACATGGAAAGACTTGTCTGAAGCTTATCCCTTGCACTGTTGACAGGTCGGGAAGGGAAGGCACAGAGGTGAGCAGGAACCAACCGGCCTCTCTGTGGTGGGGCTGGCCCCGGGGCAGGCGTGGGGGTGATGGCTGGAAGTGGGATGGCGCGTGAGTTGGCACCAGCCAGCGGTGGAGGCAGAGACTCAGAGGTCAGGGATCTCTCTCTCTGTCTCTGTCTCTCTCTCTCTCCCTCAGGGAGCTGAGGAGAGTAAGGTGGCGCCCCCTGCCCACCTCGCCTACCTCTCCATGGGCCCTTCTTTCTCTGGCCGCTCCGGGAGCCCTGCGGGCTTGGGTTCAACCCCCCACACACCGCACAGGCCAAGGGCGCATGCGCGACCGCCGGGGCCTAGGGCTGGCCTCGGGGGGGGGGGGGTCCTCAGTGAATGCCCCGCCCTCCCTCCAGGCTCTGACCCAGCTGCAGCTCTTCCATCGCCGCCCTTCTGGACTCGGCTTCAGCTGTCTCCCTCCCCTCCCCCACTCCCACTCAGCTTGCAGGCCGCTTCCCTGCCTTGAAAGCATGGCTCTGGCCCTGAGGGCCACAGACCTACTGGGCTTCAAGCTCAAGGCTCTGCCTGGGCCTGCTGCTTCGGCCAGGGGCTCATTTTTTCCTGGAAAGACAAAACCATGGCCTCACCCCACGCCTGCACTTTGCCACGGCAGGCAGCCCAGATGTAGGAAAGGCTCTGTGGAGTCAGAAGTGCCGAGACAGGCAGATGGCACCAGAGGGTTTGGGGGCCAGGGCGCAACTGGGCTAGCCCCTCCTCCCGGGAGTCGGGGAGGCCCGGCCTTCCTAGTGCCCAGGCCACGGCTCCGGGGAGAAACCCGCCATGGAGGGCACGCAGGAGGCCCTCTGCCTGAGGTGGCTGGTGTCACGCCAGGGCCACTGCAAGCCTGGCTCGGCTTGCCTGCTTTCTCCAAAGGAGGCTGGCCGACCAGCCGAACCTGGCACCTGGGCCAGGCCCCTTCCAAGGGGACGAGTTCCAGAGGCTAGAGCCCTGGGGGCGGCTGCCAAGTCTCCTGGGGCGTGTGCTGGGCCCCCGTCAGAGGAGGAAGCAGCCTGGTAAACCGTGTGCCAGGCCTGAGATCTGGAGGCCTCCCACAGCCGGGTCCCTGTCCTGCCCAGGCCCCCCGAGGGAGGACGATGGTCGGGCAGTGGCGAGCGGGGTGGGGCTGGCGCCGAGCCTGCCCTTGGATGCCCCGGGGAAGGGCGCCGGGGGATGGGCTGCCCCTGGCCAGGTCTGAGGGACCGACCCAGCTCGGGGCTGTCGGGGGCAGAGAGAGAACCCCCCTCCGCCCTTTCCCTTCAGGTTCTTAGGGCTGGCCAAATCCTTCCCAAGACAGCTTGTCTGGAGAAAATCAGACCCAGCTGAAGAACATGTGTCCATGGGGGAAACCCGGGAAACTGAGTCTCCCCACACAATAGCAGAGATTCTCATCTTGCATCCTCTCCTGAGCTAATGACAAAGGTGGATGTCCCGGGTGGGCCTGTGGAATGGGAGAGGGGAGGAAGTCTATTGTCATGCAGAGGGACATGGAAAGACTTGTCTGAAGCTTATCCCTTGCACTGTTGACAGGTCGGGAAGGGACGGCACAGAGGTGAGCAGGAACCAACCGGCCTGTCTGTGGTGGGGCTGGCCCCGGGGCAGGCGTGGGGGTGATGGCTGGAAGTGGGATGGCGCGTGAGTTGGCACCAGCCAGCGGTGGAGGCAGAGACTCAGAGGTCAGGGATCTCTCTCTCTGTCTCTGTCTCTCTCTCTCTCCCTCAGGGAGCTGAGGAGAGTAAGGTGGCGCCCCCTGCCCACCTCGCCTACCTCTCCATGGGCCCTTCTTTCTCTGGCCGCTCCGGGAGCCCTGCGGGCTTGGGTTCAACCCCCCACACACCGCACAGGCCAAGGGCGCATGCGTGAGCGCCGGGGCCTAGGGCTGGCCTCGGGGGGGGGGGGGGGGTCCTCAGTGAAGGCCCCGCCCTCCCTCCAGGCTCTGACCCAGCTGCAGCTCTTCCATCGCCGCCCTTCTGGACTCGGCTTCAGCTGTCTCCCTCCCCTCCCCCACTCCCACTCAGCTTGCAGGCCGCTTCCCTGCCTTGAAAGCATGGCTCTGGCCCTGAGGGCCACAGACCTACTGGGCTTCAGCTCAAGGCTCTGCCTGGGCCTGCTGCTTCGGCCAGGGGCTCATTTTTTCCTGGAAAGACAAAACCATGGCCTCACCCCACGCCTGCACTTTGCCACGGCAGGCAGCCCAGATGTAGGAAAGGCTCTGTGGAGTCAGAAGTGCCGAGACAGGCAGATGGCACCAGAGGGTTTGGGGGCCAGGGCGCAACTGGGCTAGCCCCTCCTCCCGGGAGTCGGGGAGGCCCGGCCTTCCTAGTGCCCAGGCCACGGCTCCGGGGAGAAACCCGCCATGGAGGGCACGCGGGAGGCCCTCTGCCTGAGGTGGCAGGTGTCACGCCAGGGCCACTGCAAGCCTGGCTCGGCTTGCCTGCTTTCTCCAAAGGAGGCTGGCCGACCAGCCGAACCTGGCACCTGGGCCAGGCCCCTTCCAAGGGGACGAGTTCCAGAGGCTAGAGCCCTGGGGGCGGCTGCCAAGTCTCCTGGGGCGTGTGCTGGGCCCCCGTCAGAGGAGGAAGCAGCCTGGTAAACGGTGTGCCAGGCCTGAGATCTGGAGGCCTCCCACAGCCGGGTCCCTGTCCTGCCCAGGCCCCCCGAGGGAGGACGATGGTCGGGCAGTGGCGAGCGGGGTGGGGCTGGCGCCGAGCCTGCCCTTGGATGCCCCGGGGAAGGGCGCCGGGGGATGGGATGCCCCTGGCCAGGTCTGAGGGACCGACCCAGCTCGGGGCTGTCGGGGGCAGAGAGAGAACCCCCCTCCGCCCTTTCCCTTCAGGTTCTTAGGGCTGGCCAAATCCTTCCCAAGACAGCTTGTCTGGAGAAAATCAGACCCAGCTGAAGAACATGTGTCCATGGGGGAAACCCGGGAAACTGAGTCTCCCCACACAATAGCAGAGATTCTCATCTTGCATCCTCTCCTGAGCTAATGACAAAGGTGGATGTCCCGGGTGGGCCTGTGGAATGGGAGAGGGGAGGAAGTCTATTGTCATGCAGAGGGACATGGAAAGACTTGTCTGAAGCTTATCCCCTGCACTGGGGTCAGGTCGGGAAGGGACGGCACAGAGGTGAGCAGGAACCAACCGGCCTGTCTGTGGTGGGGCTGGCCCCGGGGCAGGCGTGGGGGTGATGGCTGGAAGTGGGATGGCGCGTGAGTTGGCACCAGCCAGCGGTGGAGGCAGAGACTCAGAGGTCAGGGATCTCTCTCTCTGTCTCTGTCTCTCTCTCTCTCCCTCAGGGAGCTGAGGAGAGTAAGGTGGCGCCCCCTGCCCACCTCGCCTACCTCTCCATGGGCCCTTCTTTCTCTGGCCGCTCCGGGAGCCCTGCGGGCTTGGGTTCAACCCCCCACACACCGCACAGGCCAAGGGCGCATGCGTGAGCGCCGGGGCCTAGGGCTGGCCTCGGGGGGGGGGGGGGTCCTCAGTGAAGGCCCCGCCCTCCCTCCAGGCTCTGACCCAGCTGCAGCTCTTCCATCGCCGCCCTTCTGGACTCGGCTTCAGTTGTCTCCCTCCCCTCCCCCACTCCCACTCAGCTTGCAGGCCGCTTCCCTGCCTTGAAAGCATGGCTCTGGCCCTGAGGGCCACAGACCTACTGGGCTTCAAGCTCAAGGCTCTGCCTGGGCCTGCTGCTTCGGCCAGGGGCTCATTTTTTCCTGGAAAGACAAAACCATGGCCTCACCCCACGCCTGCACTTTGCCAGGGCAGGCAGCCCAGATGTAGGAAAGGCTCTGTGGAGTCAGAAGTGCCGAGACAGGCAGATGGCACCAGAGGGTTTGGGGGCCAGGGCGCAACTGGGCTAGCCCCTCCTCCCGGGAGTCGGGGAGGCCCGGCCTTCCTAGTGCCCAGGCCACGGCTCCGGGGAGAAACCCGCCATGGAGGGCACGCGGGAGGCCCTCTGCCTGAGGTGGCAGGTGTCACGCCAGGGCCACTGCAAGCCTGGCTCGGCTTGCCTGCTTTCTCCAAAGGAGGCTGGCCGACCAGCCGAACCTGGCACCTGGGCCAGGCCCCTTCCAAGGGGACGAGTTCCAGAGGCTAGAGCCCTGGGGGCGGCTGCCAAGTCTCCTGGGGCGTGTGCTGGGCCCCCGTCAGAGGAGGAAGCAGCCTGGTAAACGGTGTGCCAGGCCTGAGATCTGGAGGCCTCCCACAGCCGGGTCCCTGTCCTGCCCAGGCCCCCCGAGGGAGGACGATGGTCGGGCAGTGGCGAGCGGGGTGGGGCTGGCGCCGAGCCTGCCCTTGGATGCCCCGGGGAAGGGCGCCGGGGGATGGGATGCCCCCTGGCCAGGTCTGAGGGACCGACCCAGCTCGGGGCTGTCGGGGGCAGAGAGAGAACCCCCCTCCGCCCTTTCCCTTCAGGTTCTTAGGGCTGGCCAAATCCTTCCCAAGACAGCTTGTCTGGAGAAAATCAGACCCAGCTGAAGAACATGTGTCCATGGGGGAAACCCGGGAAACTGAGTCTCCCCACACAATAGCAGAGATTCTCATCTTGCATCCTCTCCTGAGCTAATGACAAAGGTGGATGTCCCGGGTGGGCCTGTGGAATGGGAGAGGGGAGGAAGTCTATTGTCATGCAGAGGGACATGGAAAGACTTGTCTGAAGCTTATCCCTTGCACTGTTGACAGGTCGGGAAGGGACGGCACAGAGGTGAGCAGGAACCAACCGGCCTGTCTGTGGTGGGGCTGGCCCCGGGGCAGGCGTGGGGGTGATGGCTGGAAGTGGGATGGCGCGTGAGTTGGCACCAGCCAGCGGTGGAGGCAGAGACTCAGAGGTCAGGGATCTCTCTCTCTGTCTCTGTCTCTCTCTCTCTCCCTCAGGGAGCTGAGGAGAGTAAGGTGGCGCCCCCTGCCCACCTCGCCTACCTCTCCATGGGCCCTTCTTTCTCTGGCCGCTCCGGGAGCCCTGCGGGCTTGGGTTCAACCCCCCACACACCGCACAGGCCAAGGGCGCATGCGCGACCGCCGGGGCCTAGGGCTGGCCTCGGGGGGGGGGGGGGGGTCCTCAGTGAATGCCCCGCCCTCCCTCCAGGCTCTGACCCAGCTGCAGCTCTTCCATCGCCGCCCTTCTGGACTCGGCTTCAGCTGTCTCCCTCCCCTCCCCCACTCCCACTCAGCTTGCAGGCCGCTTCCCTGCCTTGAAAGCATGGCTCTGCCCCTGAGGGCCACAGACCTACTGGGCTTCAAGCTCAAGGCTCTGCCTGGGCCTGCTGCTTCGGCCAGGGGCTCATTTTTTCCTGGAAAGACAAAACCATGGCCTCACCCCACGCCTGCACTTTGCCACGGCAGGCAGCCCAGATGTAGGAAAGGCTCTGTGGAGTCAGAAGTGCCGAGACAGGCAGATGGCACCAGAGGGTTTGGGGGCCAGGGCGCAACTGGGCTAGCCCCTCCTCCCGGGAGTCGGGGAGGCCCGGCCTTCCTAGTGCCCAGGCCACGGCTCCGGGGAGAAACCCGCCATGGAGGGCACGCGGGAGGCCCTGTGCCTGAGGTGGCAGGTGTCACGCCAGGGCCACTGCAAGCCTGGCTCGGCTTGCCTGCTTTCTCCAAAGGAGGCTGGCCGACCAGCCGAACCTGGCACCTGGCCAGGCCCCTTCCAAGGGGACGAGTTCCAGAGGCTAGAGCCCTGGGGGCGGCTGCCAAGTCTCCTGGGGCGTGTGCTGGGCCCCCGTCAGAGGAGGAAGCAGCCTGGTAAATGGTGTGCCAGGCCTGAGATCTGGAGGCCTCCCACAGCCGGGTCCCTGTCCTGCCCAGGCCCCCCGAGGGAGGACGATGGTCGGGCAGTGGCGAGCGGGGTGGGGCTGGCGCCGAGCCTGCCCTTGGATGCCCCGGGGAAGGGCGCCGGGGGATGGGATGCCCCTGGCCAGGTCTGAGGGACCGACCCAGCTCGGGGCTGTCGGGGGCAGAGAGAGAACCCCCCTCCGCCCTTTCCCTTCAGGTTCTTAGGGCTGGCCAAATCCTTCCCAAGACAGCTTGTCTGGAGAAAATCAGACCCAGCTGAAGAACATGTGTCCATGGGGGAAACCCGGGAAACTGAGTCTCCCCACACAATAGCAGAGATTCTCATCTTGCATCCTCTCCTGAGCTAATGACAAAGGTGGATGTCCCGGGTGGGCCTGTGGAATGGGAGAGGGGAGGAAGTCTATTGTCATGCAGAGGGACATGGAAAGACTTGTCTGAAGCTTATCCCCTGCACTGGGGTCAGGTCGGGAAGGGACGGCACAGAGGTGAGCAGGAACCAACCGGCCTGTCTGTGGTGGGGCTGGCCCCGGGGCAGGCGTGGGGGTGATGGCTGGAAGTGGGATGGCGCGTGAGTTGGCACCAGCCAGCGGTGGAGGCAGAGACTCAGAGGTCAGGGATCTCTCTCTCTGTCTCTGTCTCTCTCTCTCTCCCTCAGGGAGCTGAGGAGAGTAAGGTGGCGCCCCCTGCCCACCTCGCCTACCTCTCCATGGGCCCTTCTTTCTCTGGCCGCTCCGGGAGCCCTGCGGGCTTGGGTTCAACCCCCCACACACCGCACAGGCCAAGGGCGCATGCGTGAGCGCCGGGGCCTAGGGCTGGCCTCGGGGGGGGGGGGTCCTCAGTGAAGGCCCCGCCCTCCCTCCAGGCTCTGACCCAGCTGCAGCTCTTCCATCGCCGCCCTTCTGGACTCGGCTTCAGCTGTCTCCCTCCCCTCCCCCACTCCCACTCAGCTTGCAGGCCGCTTCCCTGCCTTGAAAGCATGGCTCTGGCCCTGAGGGCCACAGACCTACTGGGCTTCAAGCTCAAGGCTCTGCCTGGGCCTGCTGCTTCGGCCAGGGGCTCATTTTTTCCTGGAAAGACAAAACCATGGCCTCACCCCACGCCTGCACTTTGCCACGGCAGGCAGCCCAGATGTAGGAAAGGCTCTGTGGAGTCAGAAGTGCCGAGACAGGCAGATGGCACCAGAGGGTTTGGGGGCCAGGGCGCAACTGGGCTAGCCCCTCCTCCCGGGAGTCGGGGAGGCCCGGCCTTCCTAGTGCCCAGGCCACGGCTCCGGGGAGAAACCCGCCATGGAGGGCACGCGGGAGGCCCTCTGCCTGAGGTGGCAGGTGTCACGCCAGGGCCACTGCAAGCCTGGCTCGGCTTGCCTGCTTTCTCCAAAGGAGGCTGGCCGACCAGCCGAACCTGGCACCTGGGCCAGGCCCCTTCCAAGGGGACGAGTTCCAGAGGCTAGAGCCCTGGGGGCGGCTGCCAAGTCTCCTGGGGCGTGTGCTGGGCCCCCGTCAGAGGAGGAAGCAGGCTGGTAAATGGTGTGCCAGGCCTGAGATCTGGAGGCCTCCCACAGCCGGGTCCCTGTCCTGCCCAGGCCCCCCGAGGGAGGACGATGGTCGGGCAGTGGCGAGCGGGGTGGGGCTGGCGCCGAGCCTGCCCTTGGATGCCCCGGGGAAGGGCGCCGGGGGATGGGATGCCCCTGGCCAGGTCTGAGGGACCGACCCAGCTCGGGGCTGTCGGGGGCAGAGAGAGAACCCCCCTCCGCCCTTTCCCTTCAGGTTCTTAGGGCTGGCCAAATCCTTCCCAAGACAGCTTGTCTGGAGAAAATCAGACCCAGCTGAAGAACATGTGTCCATGGGGGAAACCCGGGAAACTGAGTCTCCCCACACAATAGCAGAGATTCTCATCTTGCATCCTCTCCTGAGCTAATGACAAAGGTGGATGTCCCGGGTGGGCCTGTGGAATGGGAGAGGGGAGGAAGTCTATTGTCATGCAGAGGGACATGGAAAGACTTGTCTGAAGCTTATCCCCTGCACTGGGGTCAGGTCGGGAAGGGACGGCACAGAGGTGAGCAGGAACCAACCGGCCTGTCTGTGGTGGGGCTGGCCCCGGGGCAGGCGTGGGGGTGATGGCTGGAAGTGGGATGGCGCGTGAGTTGGCACCAGCCAGCGGTGGAGGCAGAGACTCAGAGGTCAGGGATCTCTCTCTCTGTCTCTGTCTCTCTCTCTCTCCCTCAGGGAGCTGAGGAGAGTAAGGTGGCGCCCCCTGCCCACCTCGCCTACCTCTCCATGGGCCCTTCTTTCTCTGGCCGCTCCGGGAGCCCTGCGGGCTTGGGTTCAACCCCCCACACACCGCACAGGCCAAGGGCGCATGCGCGAACGCCCGGGCCTAGGGCTGGCCTGGGGGGGGGGGGTCCTCAGTGAAGGCCCCGCCCTCCCTCCAGGCTCTGACCCAGCTGCAGCTCTTCCATCGCCGCCCTTCTGGACTCGGCTTCAGCTGTCTCCCTCCCCTCCCCCACTCCCACTCAGCTTGCAAGCCGCTTCCCTGCCTTGAAAGCATGGCTCTGGCCCTGAGGGCCACAGACCTACTGGGCTTCAAGCTCAAGGCTCTGCCTGGGCCTGCTGCTTCGGCCAGGGGCTCATTTTTTCCTGGAAAAACAAAACCATGGCCTCACCCCACGCCTGCACTTTGCCACGGCAGGCAGCCCAGATGTAGGAAAGGCTCTGTGGAGTCAGAAGTGCCGAGACAGGCAGATGGCACCAGAGAGTTTGGGGGCCAGGGCGCAACTGGGCTAGCCCCTCCTCCCGGGAGTCGGGGAGGCCCGGCCTTCCTAGTGCCCAGGCCACGGCTCCGGGGAGAAACCCGCCATGGAGGGCCCGCAGGAGGCCCTCTGCCTGAGGTGGCAGGTGTCACGCCAGGGCCACTGCAAGCCTGGCTCGGCTTGCCTGCTTTCTCCAAAGGAGGCTGGCCGACCAGCCGAACCTGGCACCTGGGCCAGGCCCCTTCCAAGGGGACGAGTTCCAGAGGCTAGAGCCCTGGGGGAGGCTGCCAAGTCTCCTGGGGCGTGTGCTGGGCCCCCGTCAGAGGAGGAAGCAGCCTGGTAAACGGTGTGCCAGGCCTGAGATCTGGAGGCCTCCCACAGCCGGGTCCCTGTCCTGCCCAGGCCCCCCGAGGGAGGACGATGGTCGGGCAGTGGCGAGCGGGGTGGGGCTGGCGCCGAGCCTGCCCTTGGATGCCCCGGGGAAGGGCGCCGGGGGATGGGATGCCCCTGGCCAGGTCTGAGGGACCGACCCAGCTCGGGGCTGTCGGGGGCAGAGAGAGAACCCCCCTCCGCCCTTTCCCTTCAGGTTCTTAGGGCTGGCCAAATCCTTCCCAAGACAGCTTGTCTGGAGAAAATCAGACCCAGCTGAAGAACATGTGTCCATGGGGGAAACCCGGGAAACTGAGTCTCCCCACACAATAGCAGAGATTCTCATCTTGCATCCTCTCCTGAGCTAATGACAAAGGTGGATGTCCCGGGTGGGCCTGTGGAATGGGAGAGGGGAGGAAGTCTATTGTCATGCAGAGGGACATGGAAAGACTTGTCTGAAGCTTATCCCCTGCACTGGGGTCAGGTCGGGAAGGGACGGCACAGAGGTGAGCAGGAACCAACCGGCCTGTCTGTGGTGGGGCTGGCCCCGGGGCAGGCGTGGGGGTGATGGCTGGAAGTGGGATGGCGCGTGAGTTGGCACCAGCCAGCGGTGGAGGCAGAGACTCAGAGGTCAGGGATCTCTCTCTCTGTCTCTGTCTCTCTCTCTCTCCCTCAGGGAGCTGAGGAGAGTAAGGTGGCGCCCCCTGCCCACCTCGCCTACCTCTCCATGGGCCCTTCTTTCTCTGGCCGCTCCGGGAGCCCTGCGGGCTTGGGTTCAACCCCCCACACACCGCACAGGCCAAGGGCGCATGCGTGACCGCCGGGGCCTAGGGCTGGCCTCGGGGGGGGGGGGGTCCTCAGTGAAGGCCCCGCCCTCCCTCCAGGCTCTGACCCAGCTGCAGCTCTTCCATCCCTGCCCTTCTGGACTCGGCTTCAGCTGTCTCCCTCCCCTCCCCCACTCCCACTCAGCTTGCAGGCCGCTTCCCTGCCTTGAAAGCATGGCTCTGGCCCTGAGGGCCACAGACCTACTGGGCTTCAAGCTCAAGGCTCTGCCTGGGCCTGCTGCTTCGGCCAGGGGCTCATTTTTTCCTGGAAAGACAAAACCATGGCCTCACCCCACGCCTGCACTTTGCCACGGCAGGCAGCCCAGATGTAGGAAAGGCTCTGTGGAGTCAGAAGTGCCGAGACAGGCAGATGGCACCAGAGGGTTTGGGGGCCAGGGCGCAACTGGGCTAGCCCCTCCTCCCGGGAGTCGGGGAGGCCCGGCCTTCCTAGTGCCCAGGCCACGGCTCCGGGGAGAAACCCGCCATGGAGGGCACGCGGGAGGCCCTCTGCCTGAGGTGGCAGGTGTCACGCCAGGGCCACTGCAAGCCTGGCTCGGCTTGCCTGCTTTCTCCAAAGGAGGCTGGCCGACCAGCCGAACCTGGCACCTGGGCCAGGCCCCTTCCAAGGGGACGAGTTCCAGAGGCTAGAGCCCTGGGGGCAGCTGCCAAGTCTCCTGGGGCGTGTGCTGGGCCCCCGTCAGAGGAGGAAGCAGCCTGGTAAACGGTGTGCCAGGCCTGAGATCTGGAGGCCTCCCACAGCCGGGTCCCTGTCCTGCCCAGGCCCCCCGAGGGAGGACGATGGTCGGGCAGTGGCGAGCGGGGTGGGGCTGGCGCCGAGCCTGCCCTTGGATGCCCCGGGGAAGGGCGCCGGGGGATGGGATGCCCCTGGCCAGGTCTGAGGGACCGACCCAGCTCGGGGCTGTCGGGGGCAGAGAGAGAACACCCCTCCGCCCTTTCCCTTCAGGTTCTTAGGGCTGGCCAAATCCTTCCCAAGACAGCTTGTCTGGAGAAAATCAGACCCAGCTGAAGAACATGTGTCCATGGGGGAAACCCGGGAAACTGAGTCTCCCCACACAATAGCAGAGATTCTCATCTTGCATCCTCTCCTGAGCTAATGACAAAGGTGGATGTCCCGGGTGGGCCTGTGGAATGGGAGAGGGGAGGAAGTCTATTGTCATGCAGAGGGACATGGAAAGACTTGTCTGAAGCTTATCCCTTGCACTGTTGACAGGTCGGGAAGGGACGGCACAGAGGTGAGCAGGAACCAACCGGCCTGTCTGTGGTGGGGCTGGCCCCGGGGCAGGCGTGGGGGTGATGGCTGGAAGTGGGATGGCGCGTGAGTTGGCACCAGCCAGCGGTGGAGGCAGAGACTCAGAGGTCAGGGATCTCTCTCTCTGTCTCTGTCTCTCTCTCTCTCCCTCAGGGAGCTGAGGAGAGTAAGGTGGCGCCCCCTGCCCACCTCGCCTACCTCTCCATGGGCCCTTCTTTCTCTGGCCGCTCCGGGAGCCCTGCGGGCTTGGGTTCAACCCCCCACACACCGCACAGGCCAAGGGCGCATGCGCGACCGCCGGGGCCTAGGGCTGGCCTCGGGGGGGGGGGTCCTCAGTGAATGCCCCGCCCTCCCTCCAGGCTCTGACCCAGCTGCAGCTCTTCCATCGCCGCCCTTCTGGACTCGGCTTCAGCTGTCTCCCTCCCCTCCCCCACTCCCACTCAGCTTGCAGGCCGCTTCCCTGCCTTGAAAGCATGGCTCTGGCCCTGAGGGCCACAGACCTACTGGGCTTCAAGCTCAAGGCTCTGCCTGGGACTGCTGCTTCGGCCAGGGGCTCATTTTTTCCTGGAAAGACAAAACCATGGCCTCACCCCACGCCTGCACTTTGCCACGGCAGGCAGCCCAGATGTAGGAAAGGCTCTGTGGAGTCAGAAGTGCCGAGACAGGCAGATGGCACCAGAGGGTTTGGGGGCCAGGGCGCAACTGGGCTAGCCCCTCCTCCCGGGAGTCGGGGAGGCCCGGCCTTCCTAGTGCCCAGGCCACGGCTCCGGGGAGAAACCCGCCATGGAGGGCACGCGGGAGGCCCTCTGCCTGAGGTGGCAGGTGTCACGCCAGGGCCACTGCAAGCCTGGCTCGGCTTGCCTGCTTTCTCCAAAGGAGGCTGGCCGACCAGCCGAACCTGGCACCTGGGCCAGGCCCCTTCCAAGGGGACGAGTTCCAGAGGCTAGAGCCCTGGGGGCGGCTGCCAAGTCTCCTGGGGCGTGTGCTGGGCCCCCGTCAGAGGAGGAAGCAGCCTGGTAAACGGTGTGCCAGGCCTGAGATCTGGAGGCCTCCCACAACCGGGTCCCTGTCCTGCCCAGGCCCCCCGAGGGAGGACGATGGTCGGGCAGTGGCGAGCGGGGTGGGGCTGGCGCCGAGCCTGCCCTTGGATGCCCCGGGGAAGGGCGCCGGGGGATGGGATGCCCCTGGCCAGGTCTGAGGGACCGACCCAGCTCGGGGCTGTCGGGGGCAGAGAGAGAACCCCCCTCCGCCCTTTCCCTTCAGGTTCTTAGGGCTGGCCAAATCCTTCCCAAGACAGCTTGTCTGGAGAAAATCAGACCCAGCTGAAGAACATGTGTCCATGGGGGAAACCCGGGAAACTGAGTCTCCCCACACAATAGCAGAGATTCTCATCTTGCATCCTCTCCTGAGCTAATGACAAAGGTGGATGTCCCGGGTGGGCCTGTGGAATGGGAGAGGGGAGGAAGTCTATTGTCATGCAGAGGGACATGGAAAGACTTGTCTGAAGCTTATCCCCTGCACTGGGGTCAGGTCGGGAAGGGATGGCACAGAGGTGAGCAGGAACCAACCGGCCTGTCTGTGGTGGGGCTGGCCCCGGGGCAGGCGTGGGGGTGATGGCTGGAAGTGGGATGGCGCGTGAGTTGGCACCAGCCAGCGGTGGAGGCAGAGACTCAGAGGTCAGGGATCTCTCTCTCTGTCTCTGTCTCTCTCTCTCTCCCTCAGGGAGCTGAGGAGAGTAAGGTGTCGCCCCCTGCCCACCTCGCCTACCTCTCCATGGGCCCTTCTTTCTCTGGCCGCTCCGGGAGCCCTGCGGGCTTGGGTTCAACCCCCCACACACCGCACAGGCCAAGGGCGCATGCGTGACCGCCGGGGCCTAGGGCTGGCCTCGGGGGGGGGGGGGTCCTCAGTGAAGGCCCCGCCCTCCCTCCAGGCTCTGACCCAGCTGCAGCTCTTCCATCGCCGCCCTTCTGGACTCGGCTTCAGCTGTCTCCCTCCCCTCCCCCACTCCCACTCAGCTTGCAGGCCGCTTCCCTGCCTTGAAAGCATGGCTCTGGCCCTGAGGGCCACAGACCTACTGGGCTTCAAGCTCAAGGCTCTGCCTGGGCCTGCTGCTTCGGCCAGGGGCTCATTTTTTCCTGGAAAGACAAAACCATGGCCTCACCCCACGCCTGCACTTTGCCACGGCAGGCAGCCCAGATGTAGGAAAGGCTCTGTGGAGTCAGAAGTGCCGAGACAGGCAGATGGCACCAGAGGGTTTGGGGGCCAGGGCGCAACTGGGCTAGCCCCTCCTCCCGGGAGTCGGGGAGGCCCGGCCTTCCTAGTGCCCAGGCCACGGCTCCGGGGAGAAACCCGCCATGGAGGGCACGCGGGAGGCCCTCTGCCTGAGGTGGCAGGTGTCACGCCAGGGCCACTGCAAGCCTGGCTCGGCTTGCCTGCTTTCTCCAAAGGAGGCTGGCCGACCAGCCGAACCTGGCACCTGGGCCAGGCCCCTTCCAAGGGGACGAGTTCCAGAGGCTAGAGCCCTGGGGGCGGCTGCCAAGTCTCCTGGGGCGTGTGCTGGGCCCCCGTCAGAGGAGGAAGCAGCCTGGTAAACGGTGTGCCAGGCCTGAGATCTGGAGGCCTCCCACAGCCGGGTCCCTGTCCTGCCCAGGCCCCCCGAGGGAGGACGATGGTCGGGCAGTGGCGAGCGGGGTGGGGCTGGCGCCGAGCCTGCCCTTGGATGCCCCGGGGAAGGGCGCCGGGGGATGGGCTGCCCCTGGCCAGGTCTGAGGGACCGACCCAGCTCGGGGCTGTCGGGGGCAGAGAGAGAACCCCCCTCCGCCCTTTCCCTTCAGGTTCTTAGGGCTGGCCAAATCCTTCCCAAGACAGCTTGTCTGGAGAAAATCAGACCCAGCTGAAGAACATGTGTCCATGGGGGAAACCCGGGAAACTGAGTCTCCCCACACAATAGCAGAGATTCTCATCTTGCATCCTCTCCTGAGCTAATGACAAAGGTGGATGTCCCGGGTGGGCCTGTGGAATGGGAGAGGGGAGGAAGTCTATTGTCCTGCAGAGGGACATGGAAAGACTTGTCTGAAGCTTATCCCCTGCACTGGGGTCAGGTCGGGAAGGGACGGCACAGAGGTGAGCAGGAACCAACCGGCCTGTCTGTGGTGGGGCTGGCCCCGGGGCAGGCGTGGGGGTGATGGCTGGAAGTGGGATGGCGCGTGAGTTGGCACCAGCCAGCGGTGGAGGCAGAGACTCAGAGGTCAGGGATCTCTCTCTCTGTCTCTGTCTCTCTCTCTCTCCCTCAGGGAGCTGAGGAGAGTAAGGTGGCGCCCCCTGCCCACCTCGCCTACCTCTCCATGGGCCCTTCTTTCTCTGGCCGCTCCGGGAGCCCTGCGGGCTTGGGTTCAACCCCCCACACACCGCACAGGCCAAGGGCGCATGCGTGACCGCCGGGGCCTAGGGCTGGCCTCGGGGGGGGGGGGGGTCCTCAGTGAAGGCCCCGCCCTCCCTCCAGGCTCTGACCCAGCTGCAGCTCTTCCATCCCTGCCCTTCTGGACTCGGCTTCAGCTGTCTTCCTCCCCTCCCCCACTCCCACTCAGCTTGCAGGCCGCTTCCCTGCCTTGAAAGCATGGCTCTGGCCCTGAGGGCCACAGACCTACTGGGCTTCAAGCTCAAGGCTCTGCCTGGGCCTGCTGCTTCGGCCAGGGGCTCATTTTTTCCTGGAAAGACAAAACCATGGCCTCACCCCACGCCTGCACTTTGCCACGGCAGGCAGCCCAGATGTAGGAAAGGCTCTGTGGAGTCAGAAGTGCCGAGACAGGCAGATGGCACCAGAGGGTTTGGGGGCCAGGGCGCAACTGGGCTAGCCCCTCCTCCCGGGAGTCGGGGAGGCCCAGCCTTCCTAGTGCCCAGGCCACGGCTCCGGGGAGAAACCCGCCATGGAGGGCACGCGGGAGGCCCTCTGCCTGAGGTGGCAGGTGTCACGCCAGGGCCACTGCAAGCCTGGCTCGGCTTGCCTGCTTTCTCCAAAGGAGGCTGGCCGACCAGCCGAACCTGGCACCTGGGCCAGGCCCCTTCCAAGGGGACGAGTTCCAGAGGCTAGAGCCCTGGGGGCGGCTGCCAAGTCTCCTGGGGCGTGTGCTGGGCCCCCGTCAGAGGAGGAAGCAGCCTGGTAAACGGTGTGCCAGGCCTGAGATCTGGAGGCCTCCCACAGCCGGGTCCCTGTCCTGCCCAGGCCCCCCGAGGGAGGACGATGGTCGGGCAGTGGCGAGCGGGGTGGGGCTGGCGCCGAGCCTGCCCTTGGATGCCCCGGGGAAGGGCGCCGGGGGATGGGCTGCCCCTGGCCAGGTCTGAGGGACCGACCCAGCTCGGGGCTGTCGGGGGCAGAGAGAGAACCCCCCTCCGCCCTTTCCCTTCAGGTTCTTAGGGCTGGCCAAATCCTTCCCAAGACAGCTTGTCTGGAGAAAATCAGACCCAGCTGAAGAACATGTGTCCATGGGGGAAACCCGGGAAACTGAGTCTCCCCACACAATAGCAGAGATTCTCATCTTGCATCCTCTCCTGAGCTAACGACAAAGGTGGATGTCCCGGGTGGGCCTGTGGAATGGGAGAGGGGAGGAAGTCTATTGTCATGCAGAGGGACATGGAAAGACTTGTCTGAAGCTTATCCCTTGCACTGTTGACAGGTCGGGAAGGGACGGCACAGAGGTGAGCAGGAACCAACCGGCCTGTCTGTGGTGGGGCTGGCCCCGGGGCAGGCGTGGGGGTGATGGCTGGAAGTGGGATGGCGCGTGAGTTGGCACCAGCCAGCGGTGGAGGCAGAGACTCAGAGGTCAGGGATCTCTCTCTCTGTCTCTGTCTCTCTCTCTCTCCCTCAGGGAGCTGAGGAGAGTAAGGTGGCGCCCCCTGCCCACCTCGCCTACCTCTCCATGGGCCCTTCTTTCTCTGGCCGCTCCGGGAGCCCTGCGGGCTTGGGTTCAACCCCCCACACACCGCACAGGCCAAGGGCGCATGCGTGACCGCCGGGGCCTAGGGCTGGCCTCGGGGGGGGGGGGGGTCCTCAGTGAAGGCCCCGCCCTCCCTCCAGGCTCTGACCCAGCTGCAGCTCTTCCATCGCCGCCCTTCTGGACTCGGCTTCAGCTGTCTCCCTCCCCTCCCCCACTCCCACTCAGCTTGCAGGCCGCTTCCCTGCCTTGAAAGCATGGCTCTGGCCCTGAGGGCCACAGACCTACTGGGCTTCAAGCTCAAGGCTCTGCCTGGGCCTGCTGCTTCGGCCAGGGGCTCATTTTTTCCTGGAAAGACAAAACCATGGCCTCACCCCACGCCTGCACTTTGCCACGGCAGGCAGCCCAGATGTAGGAAAGGCTCTGTGGAGTCAGAAGTGCCGAGACAGGCAGATGGCACCAGAGGGTTTGGGGGCCAGGGCGCAACTGGGCTAGCCCCTCCTCCCGGGAGTCGGGGAGGCCCAGCCTTCCTAGTGCCCAGGCCACGGCTCCGGGGAGAAACCCGCCATGGAGGGCACGCGGGAGGCCCTCTGCCTGAGGTGGCAGGTGTCACGCCAGGGCCACTGCAAGCCTGGCTCGGCTTGCCTGCTTTCTCCAAAGGAGGCTGGCCGACCAGCCGAACCTGGCACCTGGGCCAGGCCCCTTCCAAGGGGACGAGTTCCAGAGGCTAGAGCCCTGGGGGCGGCTGCCAAGTCTCCTGGGGCGTGTGCTGGGCCCCCGTCAGAGGAGGAAGCAGCCTGGTAAACGGTGTGCCAGGCCTGAGATCTGGAGGCCTCCCACAGCCGGGTCCCTGTCCTGCCCAGGCCCCCCGAGGGAGGACGATGGTCGGGCAGTGGCGAGCGGGGTGGGGCTGGCGCCGAGCCTGCCCTTGGATGCCCCGGGGAAGGGCGCCGGGGGATGGGCTGCCCCTGGCCAGGTCTGAGGGACCGACCCAGCTCGGGGCTGTCGGGGGCAGAGAGAGAACCCCCCTCCGCCCTTTCCCTTCAGGTTCTTAGGGCTGGCCAAATCCTTCCCAAGACAGCTTGTCTGGAGAAAATCAGACCCAGCTGAAGAACATGTGTCCATGGGGGAAACCCGGGAAACTGAGTCTCCCCACACAATAGCAGAGATTCTCATCTTGCATCCTCTCCTGAGCTAACGACAAAGGTGGATGTCCCGGGTGGGCCTGTGGAATGGGAGAGGGGAGGAAGTCTATTGTCATGCAGAGGGACATGGAAAGACTTGTCTGAAGCTTATCCCTTGCACTGTTGACAGGTCGGGAAGGGACGGCACAGAGGTGAGCAGGAACCAACCGGCCTGTCTGTGGTGGGGCTGGCCCCGGGGCAGGCGTGGGGGTGATGGCTGGAAGTGGGATGGCGCGTGAGTTGGCACCAGCCAGCGGTGGAGGCAGAGACTCAGAGGTCAGGGATCTCTCTCTCTGTCTCTGTCTCTCTCTCTCTCCCTCAGGGAGCTGAGGAGAGTAAGGTGGCGCCCCCTGCCCACCTCGCCTACCTCTCCATGGGCCCTTCTTTCTCTGGCCGCTCCGGGAGCCCTGCGGGCTTGGGTTCAACCCCCCACACACCGCACAGGCCAAGGGCGCATGCGTGACCGCCGGGGCCTAGGGCTGGCCTCGGGGGGGGGGGGGGTCCTCAGTGAAGGCCCCGCCCTCCCTCCAGGCTCTGACCCAGCTGCAGCTCTTCCATCGCCGCCCTTCTGGACTCGGCTTCAGCTGTCTCCCTCCCCTCCCCCACTCCCACTCAGCTTGCAGGCCGCTTCCCTGCCTTGAAAGCATGGCTCTGGCCCTGAGGGCCACAGACCTACTGGGCTTCAAGCTCAAGGCTCTGCCTGGGCCTGCTGCTTCGGCCAGGGGCTCATTTTTTCCTGGAAAGACAAAACCATGGCCTCACCCCACGCCTGCACTTTGCCACGGCAGGCAGCCCAGATGTAGGAAAGGCTCTGTGGAGTCAGAAGTGCCGAGACAGGCAGATGGCACCAGAGGGTTTGGGGGCCAGGGCGCAACTGGGCTAGCCCCTCCTCCCGGGAGTCGGGGAGGCCCGGCCTTCCTAGTGCCCAGGCCACGGCTCCGGGGAGAAACCCGCCATGGAGGGCACGCGGGAGGCCCTCTGCCTGAGGTGGCAGGTGTCACGCCAGGGCCACTGCAAGCCTGGCTCGGCTTGCCTGCTTTCTCCAAAGGAGGCTGGCCGACCAGCCGAACCTGGCACCTGGGCCAGGCCCCTTCCAAGGGGACGAGTTCCAGAGGCTAGAGCCCTGGGGGCGGCTGCCAAGTCTCCTGGGGCGTGTTCTGGGCCCCCGTCAGAGGAGGAAGCAGCCTGGTAAACGGTGTGCCAGGCCTGAGATCTGGAGGCCTCCCACAGCCGGGTCCCTGTCCTGCCCAGGCCCCCCGAGGGAGGACGATGGTCGGGCAGTGGCGAGCGGGGTGGGGCTGGCGCCGAGCCTGCCCTTGGATGCCCCGGGGAAGGGCGCCGGGGGATGGGCTGCCCCTGGACAGGTCTGAGGGACCGACCCAGCTCGGGGCTGTCGGGGGCAGAGAGAGAACCCCCCTCCGCCCTTTCCCTTCAGGTTCTTAGGGCTGGCCAAATCCTTCCCAAGACAGCTTGTCTGGAGAAAATCAGACCCAGCTGAAGAACATGTGTCCATGGGGGAAACCCGGGAAACTGAATCTCCCCACACAATAGCAGAGATTCTCATCTTGCATCCTCTCCTGAGCTAATGACAAAGGTGGATGTCCCGGGTGGGCCTGTGGAATGGGAGAGGGGAGGAAGTCTATTGTCATGCAGAGGGACATGGAAAGACTTGTCTGAAGCTTATCCCCTGCACTGGGGTCAGGTCGGGAAGGGACGGCACAGAGGTGAGCAGGAACCAACCGGCCTGTCTGTGGTGGGGCTGGCCCCGGGGCAGGCGTGGGGGTGATGGCTGGAAGTGGGATGGCGCGTGAGTTGGCACCAGCCAGCGGTGGAGGCAGAGACTCAGAGGTCAGGGATCTCTCTCTCTGTCTCTGTCTCTCTCTCTCTCCCTCAGGGAGCTGAGGAGAGTAAGGTGTCGCCCCCTGCCCACCTCGCCTACCTCTCCATGGGCCCTTCTTTCTCTGGCCGCTCCGGGAGCCCTGCGGGCTTGGGTTCAACCCCCCACACACCGCACAGGCCAAGGGCGCATGCGTGACCGCCGGGGCCTAGGGCTGGCCTCGGGGGGGGGGGGGTCCTCAGTGAAGGCCCCGCCCTCCCTCCAGGCTCTGACCCAGCTGCAGCTCTTCCATCGCCGCCCTTCTGGACTCGGCTTCAGCTGTCTCCCTCCCCTCCCCCACTCCCACTCAGCTTGCAGGCCGCTTCCCTGCCTTGAAAGCATGGCTCTGGCCCTGAGGGCCACAGACCTATTGGGCTTCAAGCTCAAGGCTCTGCCTGGGCCTGCTGCTTCGGCCAGGGGCTCATTTTTTCCTGGAAAGACAAAACCATGGCCTCACCCCACGCCTGCACTTTGCCAAGGCAGGCAGCCCAGATGTAGGAAAGGCTCTGTGGAGTCAGAAGTGCCGAGACAGGCAGATGGCACCAGAGGGTTTGGGGGCCAGGGCGCAACTGGGCTAGCCCCTCCTCCCGGGAGTCGGGGAGGCCCGGCCTTCCTAGTGCCCAGGCCACGTCTCCGGGGAGAAACCCGCCATGGAGGGCACGCGGGAGGCCCTCTGCCTGAGGTGGCAGGTGTCACGCCAGGGCCACTGCAAGCCTGGCTCGGCTTGCCTGCTTTCTCCAAAGGAGGCTGGCCGACCAGCCGAACCTGGCACCTGGGCCAGGCCCCTTCCAAGGGGACGAGTTCCAGAGGCTAGAGCCCTGGGGGCGGCTGCCAAGTCTCCTGGGGCGTGTGCTGGGCCCCCGTCAGAGGAGGAAGCAGCCTGGTAAACGGTGTGCCAGGCCTGAGATCTGGAGGCCTCCCACAGCCGGGTCCCTGTCCTGCCCAGGCCCCCCGAGGGAGGACGATGGTCGGGCAGTGGCGAGCGGGTTGGGGCTGGCGCCGAGCCTGCCCTTGGATGCCCCGGGGAAGGGCGCCGGGGGATGGGCTGCCCCTGGCCAGGTCTGAGGGACCGACCCAGCTCGGGGCTGTCGGGGGCAGAGAGAGAACCCCCCTCCGCCCTTTCCCTTCAGGTTCTTAGGGCTGGCCAAATCCTTCCCAAGACAGCTTGTCTGGAGAAAATCAGACCCAGCTGAAGAACATGTGTCCATGGGGGAAACCCGGGAAACTGAGTCTCCCCACACAATAGCAGAGATTCTCATCTTGCATCCTCTCCTGAGCTAATGACAAAGGTGGATGTCCCGGGTGGGCCTGTGGAATGGGAGAGGGGAGGAAGTCTATTGTCATGCAGAGGGACATGGAAAGACTTGTCTGAAGCTTATCCCCTGCACTGGGGTCAGGTCGGGAAGGGACGGCACAGAGGTGAGCAGGAACCAACCGGCCTGTCTGTGGTGGGGCTGGCCCCGGGGCAGGTGTGGGGGTGATGGCTGGAAGTGGGATGGCGCGTGAGTTGGCACCAGCCAGCGGTGGAGGCAGAGACTCAGAGGTCAGGGATCTCTCTCTCTGTCTCTGTCTCTCTCTCTCTCCCTCAGGGATCTGAGGAGAGTAAGGTGGCGCCCCCTGCCCACCTCGCCTACCTCTCCATGGGCCCTTCTTTCTCTGGCCGCTCCGGGAGCCCTGCGGGCTTGGGTTCAACCCCCCACACACCGCACAGGCCAAGGGCGCATCCGTGACCGCCGGGGCCTAGGGCTGGCCTCGGGGGGGGGGGGGGTCCTCAGTGAAGGCCCCGCCCTCCCTCCAGGCTCTGACCCAGCTGCAGCTCTTCCATCGCCGCCCTTCTGGACTCGGCTTCAGCTGTCTCCCTCCCCTCCCCCACTCCCACTCAGCTTGCAGGCCGCTTCCCTGCCTTGAAAGCATGGCTCTGGCCCTGAGGGCCACAGACCTACTGGGCTTCAAGCTCAAGGCTCTGCCTGGGCCTGCTGCTTCGGCCAGGGGCTCATTTTTTCCTGGAAAGACAAAACCATGGCCTCACCCCACGCCTGCACTTTGCCACGGCAGGCAGCCCAGATGTAGGAAAGGCTCTGTGGAGTCAGAAGTGCCGAGACAGGCAGATGGCACCAGAGGGTTTGGGGGCCAGGGCGCAACTGGGCTAGCCCCTCCTCCCGGGAGTCGGGGAGGCCCGGCCTTCCTAGTGCCCAGGCCACGGCTCCGGGGAGAAACCCGCCATGGAGGGCACGCGGGAGGCCCTCTGCCTGAGGTGGCAGGTGTCACGCCAGGGCCACTGCAAGCCTGGCTCGGCTTGCCTGCTTTCTCCAAAGGAGGCTGGCCGACCAGCCGAACCTGGCACCTGGGCCAGGCCCCTTCCAAGGGGACGAGTTCCAGAGGCTAGAGCCCTGGGGGCGGCTGCCAAGTCTCCTGGGGCGTGTGCTGGGCCCCCGTCAGAGGAGGAAGCAGCCTGGTAAACGGTGTGCCAGGCCTGAGATCTGGAGGCCTCCCACAGCCGGGTCCCTGTCCTGCCCAGGCCCCCCGAGGGAGGACGATGGTCGGGCAGTGGCGAGCGGGGTGGGGCTGGCGCCGAGCCTGCCCTTGGATGCCCCGGGGAAGGGCGCCGGGGGATGGGATGCCCCTGGCCAGGTATGAGGGACCGACCCAGCTCGGGGCTGTCGGGGGCAGAGAGAGAACCCCCCTCCGCCCTTTCCCTTCAGGTTCTTAGGGCTGGCCAAATCCTTCCCAAGACAGCTTGTCTGGAGAAAATCAGACCCAGCTGAAGAACATGTGTCCATGGGGGAAACCCGGGAAACTGAGTCTCCCCACACAATAGCAGAGATTCTCATCTTGCATCCTCTCCTGAGCTAATGACAAAGGTGGATGTCCCGGGTGGGCCTGTGGAATGGGAGAGGGGAGGAAGTCTATTGTCATGCAGAGGGACATGGAAAGACTTGTCTGAAGCTTATCCCCTGCACTGGGGTCAGGTCGGGAAGGGACGGCACAGAGGTGAGCAGGAACCAACCGGCCTGTCTGTGGTGGGGCTGGCCCCGGGGCAGGCGTGGGGGTGATGGCTGGAAGTGGGATGGCGCGTGAGTTGGCACCAGCCAGCGGTGGAGGCAGAGACTCAGAGGTCAGGGATCTCTCTCTCTGTCTCTGTCTCTCTCTCTCTCCCTCAGGGAGCTGAGGAGAGTAAGGTGGCGCCCCCTGCCCACCTCGCCTACCTCTCCATGGGCCCTTCTTTCTCTGGCCGCTCCGGGAGCCCTGCGGGCTTGGGTTCAACCCCCCACACACCGCACAGGCCAAGGGCGCATGCGCGACCGCCGGGGCCTAGGGCTGGCCTCGGGGGGGGGGGTCCTCAGTGAAGGCCCCGCCCTCCCTCCAGGCTCTGACCCAGCTGCAGCTCTTCCATCGCCGCCCTTCTGGACTCGGCTTCAGCTGTCTCCCTCCCCTCCCCCACTCCCACTCAGCTTCCAGGCCGCTTCCCTGCCTTGAAAGCATGGCTCTGGCCCTGAGGGCCACAGACCTACTGGGCTTCAAGCTCAAGGCTCTGCCTGGGCCTGCTGCTTCGGCCAGGGGCTCATTTTTTCCTGGAAAGACAAAACCATGGCCTCACCCCACGCCTGCACTTTGCCACGGCAGGCAGCCCAGATGTAGGAAAGGCTCTGTGGAGTCAGAAGTGCCGAGACAGGCAGATGGCACCAGAGGGTTTGGGGGCCAGGGCGCAACTGGGCTAGCCCCTCCTCCCGGGAGTCGGGGAGGCCCGGCCTTCCTAGTGCCCAGGCCACGGCTCCGGGGAGAAACCCGCCATGGAGGGCACGCGGGAGGCCCTCTGCCTGAGGTGGCAGGTGTCACGCCAGGGCCACTGCAAGCCTGGCTCGGCTTGCCTGCTTTCTCCAAAGGAGGCTGGCCGACCAGCCGAACCTGGCACCTGGGCCAGGCCCCTTCCAAGGGGACGAGTTCCAGAGGCTAGAGCCCTGGGGGCGGCTGCCAAGTCTCCTGGGGCGTGTGCTGGGCCCCCGTCAGAGGAGGAAGCAGCCTGGTAAACGGTGTGCCAGGCCTGAGATCTGGAGGCCTCCCACAGCCGGGTCCCTGTCCTGCCCAGGCCCCCCGAGGGAGGACGATGGTCGGGCAGTGGCGAGCGGGGTGGGGCTGGCGCCGAGCCTGCCCTTGGATGCCCCGGGGAAGGGCGCCGGGGGATGGGATGCCCCTGGCCAGGTCTGAGGGACCGACCCAGCTCGGGGCTGTCGGGGGCAGAGAGAGAACCCCCCTCCGCCCTTTCCCTT
Source organism: Diceros bicornis minor (assembly GCF_020826845.1). Taxonomy (NCBI): domain Eukaryota; kingdom Metazoa; phylum Chordata; class Mammalia; order Perissodactyla; family Rhinocerotidae; genus Diceros; species Diceros bicornis. The sequence continues at coordinate 121,509 of NW_026691205.1, read as the reverse complement.
CAGGTTCTTAGGGCTGGCCAAATCCTTCCCAAGACAGCTTGTCTGGAGAAAATCAGACCCAGCTGAAGAACATGTGTCCATGGGGGAAACCCGGGAAACTGAGTCTCCCCACACAATAGCAGAGATTCTCATCTTGCATCCTCTCCTGAGCTAATGACAAAGGTGGATGTCCCGGGTGGGCCTGTGGAATGGGAGAGGGGAGGAAGTCTATTGTCATGCAGAGGGACATGGAAAGACTTGTCTGAAGCTTATCCCTTGCACTGTTGACAGGTCGGGAAGGGACGGCACAGAGGTGAGCAGGAACCAACCGGCCTGTCTGTGGTGGGGCTGGCCCCGGGGCAGGCGTGGGGGTGATGGCTGGAAGTGGGATGGCGCGTGAGTTGGCACCAGCCAGCGGTGGAGGCAGAGACTCAGAGGTCAGGGATCTCTCTCTCTGTCTCTGTCTCTCTCTCTTTCGCTCAGGGATCTGAGGAGAGTAAGGTGGCGCCCCCTGCCCACCTCGCCTACCTCTCCATGGGCCCTTCTTTCTCTGGCCGCTCCGGGAGCCCTGCGGGCTTGGGTTCAACCCCCCACACACCGCACAGGCCAAGGGCGCATGCGTGACCGCCGGGGCCTAGGGCTGGCCTCGGGGGGGGGGGTCCTCAGTGAAGGCCCCGCCCTCCCTCCAGGCTCTGACCCAGCTGCAGCTCTTCCATCGCCGCCCTTCTGGACTCGGCTTCAGCTGTCTCCCTCCCCTCCCCCACTCCCACTCAGCTTGCAGGCCGCTTCCCTGCCTTGAAAGCATGGCTCTGGCCCTGAGGGCCACAGACCTATTGGGCTTCAAGCTCAAGGCTCTGCCTGGGCCTGCTGCTTCGGCCAGGGGCTCATTTTTTCCTGGAAAGACAAAACCATGGCCTCACCCCACGCCTGCACTTTGGCACGGCAGGCAGCCCAGATGTAGGAAAGGCTCTGTGGAGTCAGAAGTGCCGAGACAGGCAGATGGCACCAGAGGGTTTGGGGGCCAGGGCGCAACTGGGCTAGCCCCTCCTCCCGGGAGTCGGGGAGGCCCGGCCTTCCTAGTGCCCAGGCCACGTCTCCGGGGAGAAACCCGCCATGGAGGGCACGCGGGAGGCCCTCTGCCTGAGGTGGCAGGTGTCACGCCAGGGCCACTGCAAGCCTGGCTCGGCTTGCCTGCTTTCTCCAAAGGAGGCTGGCCGACCAGCCGAACCTGGCACCTGGGCCAGGCCCCTTCCAAGGGGACGAGTTCCAGAGGCTAGAGCCCTGGGGGCGGCTGCCAAGTCTCCTGGGGCGTGTGCTGGGCCCCCGTCAGAGGAGGAAGCAGCCTGGTAAACGGTGTGCCAGGCCTGAGATCTGGAGGCCTCCCACAGCCGGGTCCCTGTCCTGCCCAGGCCCCCCGAGGGAGGACGATGGTCGGGCAGTGGCGAGCGGGGTGGGGCTGGCGCCGAGCCTGCCCTTGGATGCCCCGGGGAAGGGCGCCGGGGGATGGGCTGCCCCTGGCCAGGTCTGAGGGACCGACCCAGCTCGGGGCTGTCGGGGGCAGAGAGAGAACCCCCCTCCGCCCTTTCCCTTCAGGTTCTTAGGGCTGGCCAAATCCTTCCCAAGACAGCTTGTCTGGAGAAAATCAGACCCAGCTGAAGAACATGTGTCCTTGGGGGAAACCCGGGAAACTGAGTCTCCCCACACAATAGCAGAGATTCTCATCTTGCATCCTCTCCTGAGCTAATGACAAAGGTGGATGTCCCGGGTGGGCCTGTGGAATGGGAGAGGGGAGGAAGTCTATTGTCATGCAGAGGGACATGGAAAGACTTGTCTGAAGCTTATCCCCTGCACTGGGGTCAGGTCGGGAAGGGACGGCACAGAGGTGAGCAGGAACCAACCGGCCTGTCTGTGGTGGGGCTGGCCCCGGGGCAGGCGTGGGGGTGATGGCTGGAAGTGGGATGGCGCGTGAGTTGGCACCAGCCAGCGGTGGAGGCAGAGACTCAGAGGTCAGGGATCTCTCTCTCTGTCTCTGTCTCTCTCTCTCTCCCTCAGGGATCTGAGGAGAGTAAGGTGGCGCCCCCTGCCCACCTCGCCTACCTCTCCATGGGCCCTTCTTTCTCTGGCCGCTCCGGGAGCCCTGCGGGCTTGGGTTCAACCCCCCACACACCGCACAGGCCAAGGGCGCATCCGTGACCGCCGGGGCCTAGGGCTGGCCTCGGGGGGGGGGGTCCTCAGTGAAGGCCCCGCCCTCCCTCCAGGCTCTGACCCAGCTGCAGCTCTTCCATCGCCGCCCTTCTGGACTCGGCTTCAGCTGTCTCCCTCCCCTCCCCCACTCCCACTCAGCTTGCAGGCCGCTTCCCTGCCTTGAAAGCATGGCTCTGGCCCTGAGGGCCACAGACCTACTGGGCTTCAAGCTCAAGGCTCTGCCTGGGCCTGCTGCTTCGGCCAGGGGCTCATTTTTTCCTGGAAAGACAAAACCATGGCCTCACCCCACGCCTGCACTTTGCCACGGCAGGCAGCCCAGATGTAGGAAAGGCTCTGTGGAGTCAGAAGTGCCGAGACAGGCAGATGGCACCAGAGGGTTTGGGGGCCAGGGCGCAACTGGGCTAGCCCCTCCTCCCGGGAGTCGGGGAGGCCCGGCCTTCCTAGTGCCCAGGCCACGGCTCCGGGGAGAAACCCGCCATGGAGGGCACGCGGGAGGCCCTCTGCCTGAGGTGGCAGGTGTCACGCCAGGGCCACTGCAAGCCTGGCTCGGCTTGCCTGCTTTCTCCAAAGGAGGCTGGCCGACCAGCCGAACCTGGCACCTGGGCCAGGCCCCTTCCAAGGGGACGAGTTCCAGAGGCTAGAGCCCTGGGGGCGGCTGCCAAGTCTCCTGGGGCGTGTGCTGGGCCCCCGTCAGAGGAGGAAGCAGCCTGGTAAACGGTGTGCCAGGCCTGAGATCTGGAGGCCTCCCACAGCCGGGTCCCTGTCCTGCCCAGGCCCCCCGAGGGAGGACGATGGTCGGGCAGTGGCGAGCGGGGTGGGGCTGGCGCCGAGCCTGCCCTTGGATGCCCCGGGGAAGGGCGCCGGGGGATGGGATGCCCCTGGCCAGGTATGAGGGACCGACCCAGCTCGGGGCTGTCGGGGGCAGAGAGAGAACCCCCCTCCGCCCTTTCCCTTCAGGTTCTTAGGGCTGGCCAAATCCTTCCCAAGACAGCTTGTCTGGAGAAAATCAGACCCAGCTGAAGAACATGTGTCCATGGGGGAAACCCGGGAAACTGAGTCTCCCCACACAATAGCAGAGATTCTCATCTTGCATCCTCTCCTGAGCTAATGACAAAGGTGGATGTCCCGGGTGGGCCTGTGGAATGGGAGAGGGGAGGAAGTCTATTGTCATGCAGAGGGACATGGAAAGACTTGTCTGAAGCTTATCCCCTGCACTGGGGTCAGGTCGGGAAGGGACGGCACAGAGGTGAGCAGGAACCAACCGGCCTGTCTGTGGTGGGGCTGGCCCCGGGGCAGGCGTGGGGGTGATGGCTGGAAGTGGGATGGCGCGTGAGTTGGCACCAGCCAGCGGTGGAGGCAGAGACTCAGAGGTCAGGGATCTCTCTCTCTGTCTCTGTCTCTCTCTCTCTCCCTCAGGGAGCTGAGGAGAGTAAGGTGGCGCCCCCTGCCCACCTCGCCTACCTCTCCATGGGCCCTTCTTTCTCTGGCCGCTCCGGGAGCCCTGCGGGCTTGGGTTCAACCCCCCACACACCGCACAGGCCAAGGGCGCATGCGCGACCGCCGGGGCCTAGGGCTGGCCTCGGGGGGGGGGGGTCCTCAGTGAAGGCCCCGCCCTCCCTCCAGGCTCTGACCCAGCTGCAGCTCTTCCATCGCCGCCCTTCTGGACTCGGCTTCAGCTGTCTCCCTCCCCTCCCCCACTCCCACTCAGCTTCCAGGCCGCTTCCCTGCCTTGAAAGCATGGCTCTGGCCCTGAGGGCCACAGACCTACTGGGCTTCAAGCTCAAGGCTCTGCCTGGGCCTGCTGCTTCGGCCAGGGGCTCATTTTTTCCTGGAAAGACAAAACCATGGCCTCACCCCACGCCTGCACTTTGCCACGGCAGGCAGCCCAGATGTAGGAAAGGCTCTGTGGAGTCAGAAGTGCCGAGACAGGCAGATGGCACCAGAGGGTTTGGGGGCCAGGGCGCAACTGGGCTAGCCCCTCCTCCCGGGAGTCGGGGAGGCCCGGCCTTCCTAGTGCCCAGGCCACGGCTCCGGGGAGAAACCCGCCATGGAGGGCACGCGGGAGGCCCTCTGCCTGAGGTGGCAGGTGTCACGCCAGGGCCACTGCAAGCCTGGCTCGGCTTGCCTGCTTTCTCCAAAGGAGGCTGGCCGACCAGCCGAACCTGGCACCTGGGCCAGGCCCCTTCCAAGGGGACGAGTTCCAGAGGCTAGAGCCCTGGGGGCGGCTGCCAAGTCTCCTGGGGCGTGTGCTGGGCCCCCGTCAGAGGAGGAAGCAGCCTGGTAAACGGTGTGCCAGGCCTGAGATCTGGAGGCCTCCCACAGCCGGGTCCCTGTCCTGCCCAGGCCCCCCGAGGGAGGACGATGGTCGGGCAGTGGCGAGCGGGTTGGGGCTGGCGCCGAGCCTGCCCTTGGATGCCCCGGGGAAGGGCGCCGGGGGATGGGATGCCCCTGGCCAGGTCTGAGGGACCGACCCAGCTCGGGGCTGTCGGGGGCAGAGAGAGAACCCCCCTCCGCCCTTTCCCTTCAGGTTCTTAGGGCTGGCCAAATCCTTCCCAAGACAGCTTGTCTGGAGAAAATCAGACCCAGCTGAAGAACATGTGTCCATGGGGGAAACCCGGGAAACTGAGTCTCCCCACACAATAGCAGAGATTCTCATCTTGCATCCTCTCCTGAGCTAATGACAAAGGTGGATGTCCCGGGTGGGCCTGTGGAATGGGAGAGGGGAGGAAGTCTATTGTCATGCAGAGGGACATGGAAAGACTTGTCTGAAGCTTATCCCTTGCACTGTTGACAGGTCGGGAAGGGACGGCACAGAGGTGAGCAGGAACCAACCGGCCTGTCTGTGGTGGGGCTGGCCCCGGGGCAGGCGTGGGGGTGATGGCTGGAAGTGGGATGGCGCGTGAGTTGGCACCAGCCAGCGGTGGAGGCAGAGACTCAGAGGTCAGGGATCTCTCTCTCTGTCTCTGTCTCTCTCTCTTTCCCTCAGGGATCTGAGGAGAGTAAGGTGGCGCCCCCTGCCCACCTCGCCTACCTCTCCATGGGCCCTTCTTTCTCTGGCCGCTCCGGGAGCCCTGCGGGCTTGGGTTCAACCCCCCACACACCGCACAGGCCAAGGGCGCATGCGTGACCGCCGGGGCCTAGGGCTGGCCTCGGGGGGGGGGGGTCCTCAGTGAAGGCCCCGCCCTCCCTCCAGGCTCTGACCCAGCTGCAGCTCTTCCATCGCCGCCCTTCTGGACTCGGCTTCAGCTGTCTCCCTCCCCTCCCCCACTCCCACTCAGCTTGCAGGCCGCTTCCCTGCCTTGAAAGCATGGCTCTGGCCCTGAGGGCCACAGACCTACTGGGCTTCAAGCTCAAGGCTCTGCCTGGGCCTGCTGCTTCGGCCAGGGGCTCATTTTTTCCTGGAAAGACAAAACCATGGCCTCACCCCACGCCTGCACTTTGCCACGGCAGGCAGCCCAGATGTAGGAAAGGCTCTGTGGAGTCAGAAGTGCCGAGACAGGCAGATGGCACCAGAGGGTTTGGGGGCCAGGGCGCAACTGGGCTAGCCCCTCCTCCCGGGAGTCGGGGAGGCCCGGCCTTCCTAGTGCCCAGGCCACGGCTCCGGGGAGAAACCCGCCATGGAGGGCACGCGGGAGGCCCTCTGCCTGAGGTGGCAGGTGTCACGCCAGGGCCACTGCAAGCCTGGCTCGGCTTGCCTGCTTTCTCCAAAGGAGGCTGGCCGACCAGCCGAACCTGGCACCTGGGCCAGGCCCCTTCCAAGGGGACGAGTTCCAGAGGCTAGAGCCCTGGGGGCGGCTGCCAAGTCTCCTGGGGCGTGTGCTGGGCCCCCGTCAGAGGAGGAAGCAGCCTGGTAAACGGTGTGCCAGGCCTGAGATCTGGAGGCCTCCCACAGCCGGGTCCCTGTCCTGCCCAGGCCCCCCGAGGGAGGACGATGGTCGGGCAGTGGCGAGCGGGTTGGGGCTGGCGCCGAGCCTGCCCTTGGATGCCCCGGGGAAGGGCGCCGGGGGATGGGATGCCCCTGGCCAGGTCTGAGGGACCGACCCAGCTCGGGGCTGTCGGGGGCAGAGAGAGAACCCCCCTCCGCCCTTTCCCTTCAGGTTCTTAGGGCTGGCCAAATCCTTCCCAAGACAGCTTGTCTGGAGAAAATCAGACCCAGCTGAAGAACATGTGTCCATGGGGGAAACCCGGGAAACTGAGTCTCCCCACACAATAGCAGAGATTCTCATCTTGCATCCTCTCCTGAGCTAATGACAAAGGTGGATGTCCCGGGTGGGCCTGTGGAATGGGAGAGGGGAGGAAGTCTATTGTCATGCAGAGGGACATGGAAAGACTTGTCTGAAGCTTATCCCTTGCACTGTTGACAGGTCGGGAAGGGACGGCACAGAGGTGAGCAGGAACCAACCGGCCTGTCTGTGGTGGGGCTGGCCCCGGGGCAGGCGTGGGGGTGATGGCTGGAAGTGGGATGGCGCGTGAGTTGGCACCAGCCAGCGGTGGAGGCAGAGACTCAGAGGTCAGGGATCTCTCTCTCTGTCTCTGTCTCTCTCTCTTTCCCTCAGGGATCTGAGGAGAGTAAGGTGGCGCCCCCTGCCCACCTCGCCTACCTCTCCATGGGCCCTTCTTTCTCTGGCCGCTCCGGGAGCCCTGCGGGCTTGGGTTCAACCCCCCACACACCGCACAGGCCAAGGGCGCATGCGTGACCGCCGGGGCCTAGGGCTGGCCTCGGGGGGGGGGGGGGTCCTCAGTGAAGGCCCCGCCCTCCCTCCAGGCTCTGACCCAGCTGCAGCTCTTCCATCGCCGCCCTTCTGGACTCGGCTTCAGCTGTCTCCCTCCCCTCCCCCACTCCCACTCAGCTTGCAGGCCGCTTCCCTGCCTTGAAAGCATGGCTCTGGCCCTGAGGGCCACAGACCTACTGGGCTTCAAGCTCAAGGCTCTGCCTGGGCCTGCTGCTTCGGCCAGGGGCTCATTTTTTCCTGGAAAGACAAAACCATGGCCTCACCCCACGCCTGCACTTTGCCACGGCAGGCAGCCCAGATGTAGGAAAGGCTCTGTGGAGTCAGAAGTGCCGAGACAGGCAGATGGCACCAGAGGGTTTGGGGGCCAGGGCGCAACTGGGCTAGCCCCTCCTCCCGGGAGTCGGGGAGGCCCGGCCTTCCTAGTGCCCAGGCCACGGCTCCGGGGAGAAACCCGCCATGGAGGGCACGCGGGAGGCCCTCTGCCTGAGGTGGCAGGTGTCACGCCAGGGCCACTGCAAGCCTGGCTCGGCTTGCCTGCTTTCTCCAAAGGAGGCTGGCCGACCAGCCGAACCTGGCACCTGGGCCAGGCCCCTTCCAAGGGGACGAGTTCCAGAGGCTAGAGCCCTGGGGGCGGCTGCCAAGTCTCCTGGGGCGTGTGCTGGGCCCCCGTCAGAGGAGGAAGCAGCCTGGTAAACGGTGTGCCAGGCCTGAGATCTGGAGGCCTCCCACAGCCGGGTCCCTGTCCTGCCCAGGCCCCCCGAGGGAGGACGATGGTCGGGCAGTGGCGAGCGGGTTGGGGCTGGCGCCGAGCCTGCCCTTGGATGCCCCGGGGAAGGGCGCCGGGGGATGGGATGCCCCTGGCCAGGTCTGAGGGACCGACCCAGCTCGGGGCTGTCGGGGGCAGAGAGAGAACCCCCCTCCGCCCTTTCCCTTCAGGTTCTTAGGGCTGGCCAAATCCTTCCCAAGACAGCTTGTCTGGAGAAAATCAGACCCAGCTGAAGAACATGTGTCCATGGGGGAAACCCGGGAAACTGAGTCTCCCCACACAATAGCAGAGATTCTCATCTTGCATCCTCTCCTGAGCTAATGACAAAGGTGGATGTCCCGGGTGGGCCTGTGGAATGGGAGAGGGGAGGAAGTCTATTGTCATGCAGAGGGACATGGAAAGACTTGTCTGAAGCTTATCCCTTGCACTGTTGACAGGTCGGGAAGGGACGGCACAGAGGTGAGCAGGAACCAACCGGCCTGTCTGTGGTGGGGCTGGCCCCGGGGCAGGCGTGGGGGTGATGGCTGGAAGTGGGATGGCGCGTGAGTTGGCACCAGCCAGCGGTGGAGGCAGAGACTCAGAGGTCAGGGATCTCTCTCTCTGTCTCTGTCTCTCTCTCTTTCCCTCAGGGATCTGAGGAGAGTAAGGTGGCGCCCCCTGCCCACCTCGCCTACCTCTCCATGGGCCCTTCTTTCTCTGGCCGCTCCGGGAGCCCTGCGGGCTTGGGTTCAACCCCCCACACACCGCACAGGCCAAGGGCGCATGCGTGACCGCCGGGGCCTAGGGCTGGCCTCGGGGGGGGGGGGTCCTCAGTGAAGGCCCCGCCCTCCCTCCAGGCTCTGACCCAGCTGCAGCTCTTCCATCGCCGCCCTTCTGGACTCGGCTTCAGCTGTCTCCCTCCCCTCCCCCACTCCCACTCAGCTTGCAGGCCGCTTCCCTGCCTTGAAAGCATGGCTCTGGCCCTGAGGGCCACAGACCTATTGGGCTTCAAGCTCAAGGCTCTGCCTGGGCCTGCTGCTTCGGCCAGGGGCTCATTTTTTCCTGGAAAGACAAAACCATGGCCTCACCCCACGCCTGCACTTTGGCACGGCAGGCAGCCCAGATGTAGGAAAGGCTCTGTGGAGTCAGAAGTGCCGAGACAGGCAGATGGCACCAGAGGGTTTGGGGGCCAGGGCGCAACTGGGCTAGCCCCTCCTCCCGGGAGTCGGGGAGGCCCGGCCTTCCTAGTGCCCAGGCCACGTCTCCGGGGAGAAACCCGCCATGGAGGGCACGCGGGAGGCCCTCTGCCTGAGGTGGCAGGTGTCACGCCAGGGCCACTGCAAGCCTGGCTCGGCTTGCCTGCTTTCTCCAAAGGAGGCTGGCCGACCAGCCGAACCTGGCACCTGGGCCAGGCCCCTTCCAAGGGGACGAGTTCCAGAGGCTAGAGTCCTGGGGGCGGCTGCCAAGTCTCCTGGGGCGTGTGCTGGGCCCCCGTCAGAGGAGGAAGCAGCCTGGTAAACGGTGTGCCAGGCCTGAGATCTGGAGGCCTCCCACAGCCGGGTCCCTGTCCTGCCCAGGCCCCCCGAGGGAGGACGATGGTCGGGCAGTGGCGAGCGGGGTGGGGCTGGCGCCGAGCCTGCCCTTGGATGCCCCGGGGAAGGGCGCCGGGGGATGGGCTGCCCCTGGCCAGGTCTGAGGGACCGACCCAGCTCGGGGCTGTCGGGGGCAGAGAGAGAACCCCCCTCCGCCCTTTCCCTTCAGGTTCTTAGGGCTGGCCAAATCCTTCCCAAGACAGCTTGTCTGGAGAAAATCAGACCCAGCTGAAGAACATGTGTCCTTGGGGGAAACCCGGGAAACTGAGTCTCCCCACACAATAGCAGAGATTCTCATCTTGCATCCTCTCCTGAGCTAATGACAAAGGTGGATGTCCCGGGTGGGCCTGTGGAATGGGAGAGGGGAGGAAGTCTATTGTCATGCAGAGGGACATGGAAAGACTTGTCTGAAGCTTATCCCCTGCACTGGGGTCAGGTCGGGAAGGGACGGCACAGAGGTGAGCAGGAACCAACCGGCCTGTCTGTGGTGGGGCTGGCCCCGGGGCAGGCGTGGGGGTGATGGCTGGAAGTGGGATGGCGCGTGAGTTGGCACCAGCCAGCGGTGGAGGCAGAGACTCAGAGGTCAGGGATCTCTCTCTCTGTCTCTGTCTCTCTCTCTCTCCCTCAGGGAGCTGAGGAGAGTAAGGTGGCGCCCCCTGCCCACCTCGCCTACCTCTCCATGGGCCCTTCTTTCTCTGGCCGCTCCGGGAGCCCTGCGGGCTTGGGTTCAACCCCCCACACACCGCACAGGCCAAGGGCGCATGCGCGACCGCCGGGGCCTAGGGCTGGCCTGGGGGGGGGGGTCCTCAGTGAAGGCCCCGCCCTCCCTCCAGGCTCTGACCCAGCTGCAGCTCTTCCATCGCCGCCCTTCTGGACTCGGCTTCAGCTGTCTCCCTCCCCTCCCCCACTCCCACTCAGCTTCCAGGCCGCTTCCCTGCCTTGAAAGCATGGCTCTGGCCCTGAGGGCCACAGACCTACTGGGCTTCAAGCTCAAGGCTCTGCCTGGGCCTGCTGCTTCGGCCAGGGGCTCATTTTTTCCTGGAAAGACAAAACCATGGCCTCACCCCACGCCTGCACTTTGCCACGGCAGGCAGCCCAGATGTAGGAAAGGCTCTGTGGAGTCAGAAGTGCCGAGACAGGCAGATGGCACCAGAGGGTTTGGGGGCCAGGGCGCAACTGGGCTAGCCCCTCCTCCCGGGAGTCGGGGAGGCCCGGCCTTCCTAGTGCCCAGGCCACGGCTCCGGGGAGAAACCCGCCATGGAGGGCACGCGGGAGGCCCTCTGCCTGAGGTGGCAGGTGTCACGCCAGGGCCACTGCAAGCCTGGCTCGGCTTGCCTGCTTTCTCCAAAGGAGGCTGGCCGACCAGCCGAACCTGGCACCTGGGCCAGGCCCCTTCCAAGGGGACGAGTTCCAGAGGCTAGAGCCCTGGGGGCGGCTGCCAAGTCTCCTGGGGCGTGTGCTGGGCCCCCGTCAGAGGAGGAAGCAGCCTGGTAAACGGTGTGCCAGGCCTGAGATCTGGAGGCCTCCCACAGCCGGGTCCCTGTCCTGCCCAGGCCCCCCGAGGGAGGACGATGGTCGGGCAGTGGCGAGCGGGGTGGGGCTGGCGCCGAGCCTGCCCTTGGATGCCCCGGGGAAGGGCGCCGGGGGATGGGATGCCCCTGGCCAGGTCTGAGGGACCGACCCAGCTCGGGGCTGTCGGGGGCAGAGAGAGAACCCCCCTCCGCCCTTTCCCTTCAGGTTCTTAGGGCTGGCCAAATCCTTCCCAAGACAGCTTGTCTGGAGAAAATCAGACCCAGCTGAAGAACATGTGTCCATGGGGGAAACCCGGGAAACTGAGTCTCCCCACACAATAGCAGAGATTCTCATCTTGCATCCTCTCCTGAGCTAATGACAAAGGTGGATGTCCCGGGTGGGCCTGTGGAATGGGAGAGGGGAGGAAGTCTATTGTCATGCAGAGGGACATGGAAAGACTTGTCTGAAGCTTATCCCTTGCACTGTTGACAGGTCGGGAAGGGACGGCACAGAGGTGAGCAGGAACCAACCGGCCTGTCTGTGGTGGGGCTGGCCCCGGGGCAGGCGTGGGGGTGATGGCTGGAAGTGGGATGGCGCGTGAGTTGGCACCAGCCAGCGGTGGAGGCAGAGACTCAGAGGTCAGGGATCTCTCTCTCTGTCTCTGTCTCTCTCTCTCTCCCTCAGGGATCTGAGGAGAGTAAGGTGGCGCCCCCTGCCCACCTCGCCTACCTCTCCATGGGCCCTTCTTTCTCTGGCCGCTCCGGGAGCCCTGCGGGCTTGGGTTCAACCCCCCACACACCGCACAGGCCAAGGGCGCATGCGTGACCGCCGGGGCCTAGGGCTGGCCTCGGGGGGGGGGGGGGTCCTCAGTGAAGGCCCCGCCCTCCCTCCAGGCTCTGACCCAGCTGCAGCTCTTCCATCGCCGCCCTTCTGGACTCGGCTTCAGCTGTCTCCCTCCCCTCCCCCACTCCCACTCAGCTTGCAGGCCGCTTCCCTGCCTTGAAAGCATGGCTCTGGCCCTGAGGGCCACAGACCTACTGGGCTTCAAGCTCAAGGCTCTGCCTGGGCCTGCTGCTTCGGCCAGGGGCTCATTTTTTCCTGGAAAGACAAAACCATGGCCTCACCCCACGCCTGCACTTTGGCACGGCAGGCAGCCCAGATGTAGGAAAGGCTCTGTGGAGTCAGAAGTGCCGAGACAGGCAGATGGCACCAGAGGGTTTGGGGGCCAGGGCGCAACTGGGCTAGCCCCTCCTCCCGGGAGTCGGGGAGGCCCGGCCTTCCTAGTGCCCAGGCCACGTCTCCGGGGAGAAACCCGCCATGGAGGGCACGCGGGAGGCCCTCTGCCTGAGGTGGCAGGTGTCACGCCAGGGCCACTGCAAGCCTGGCTCGGCTTGCCTGCTTTCTCCAAAGGAGGCTGGCCGACCAGCCGAACCTGGCACCTGGGCCAGGCCCCTTCCAAGGGGACGAGTTCCAGAGGCTAGAGCCCTGGGGGCGGCTGCCAAGTCTCCTGGGGCGTGTGCTGGGCCCCCGTCAGAGGAGGAAGCAGCCTGGTAAACGGTGTGCCAGGCCTGAGATCTGGAGGCCTCCCACAGCCGGGTCCCTGTCCTGCCCAGGCCCCCCGAGGGAGGACGATGGTCGGGCAGTGGCGAGCGGGGTGGGGCTGGCGCCGAGCCTGCCCTTGGATGCCCCGGGGAAGGGCGCCGGGGGATGGGCTGCCCCTGGCCAGGTCTGAGGGACCGACCCAGCTCGGGGCTGTCGGGGGCAGAGAGAGAACCCCCCTCCGCCCTTTCCCTTCAGGTTCTTAGGGCTGGCCAAATCCTTCCCAAGACAGCTTGTCTGGAGAAAATCAGACCCAGCTGAAGAACATGTGTCCTTGGGGGAAACCCGGGAAACTGAGTCTCCCCACACAATAGCAGAGATTCTCATCTTGCATCCTCTCCTGAGCTAATGACAAAGGTGGATGTCCCGGGTGGGCCTGTGGAATGGGAGAGGGGAGGAAGTCTATTGTCATGCAGAGGGACATGGAAAGACTTGTCTGAAGCTTATCCCCTGCACTGGGGTCAGGTCGGGAAGGGACGGCACAGAGGTGAGCAGGAACCAACCGGCCTGTCTGTGGTGGGGCTGGCCCCGGGGCAGGCGTGGGGGTGATGGCTGGAAGTGGGATGGCGCGTGAGTTGGCACCAGCCAGCGGTGGAGGCAGAGACTCAGAGGTCAGGGATCTCTCTCTCTGTCTCTGTCTCTCTCTCTCTCCCTCAGGGATCTGAGGAGAGTAAGGTGGCGCCCCCTGCCCACCTCGCCTACCTCTCCATGGGCCCTTCTTTCTCTGGCCGCTCCGGGAGCCCTGCAGGCTTGGGTTCAACCCCCCACACACCGCACAGGCCAAGGGCGCATCCGTGACAGCCGGGGCCTAGGGCTGGCCTCGGGGGGGGGGGGGTCCTCAGTGAAGGCCCCGCCCTCCCTCCAGGCTCTGACCCAGCTGCAGCTCTTCCATCGCCGCCCTTCTGGACTCGGCTTCAGCTGTCTCCCTCCCCTCCCCCACTCCCACTCAGCTTGCAGGCCGCTTCCCTGCCTTGAAAGCATGGCTCTGGCCCTGAGGGCCACAGACCTACTGGGCTTCAAGCTCAAGGCTCTGCCTGGGCCTGCTGCTTCGGCCAGGGGCTCATTTTTTCCTGGAAAGACAAAACCATGGCCTCACCCCACGCCTGCACTTTGCCACGGCAGGCAGCCCAGATGTAGGAAAGGCTCTGTGGAGTCAGAAGTGCCGAGACAGGCAGATGGCACCAGAGGGTTTGGGGGCCAGGGCGCAACTGGGCTAGCCCCTCCTCCCGGGAGTCGGGGAGGCCCGGCCTTCCTAGTGCCCAGGCCACGGCTCCGGGGAGAAACCCGCCATGGAGGGCACGCGGGAGGCCCTCTGCCTGAGGTGGCAGGTGTCACGCCAGGGCCACTGCAAGCCTGGCTCGGCTTGCCTGCTTTCTCCAAAGGAGGCTGGCCGACCAGCCGAACCTGGCACCTGGGCCAGGCCCCTTCCAAGGGGACGAGTTCCAGAGGCTAGAGCCCTGGGGGCGGCTGCCAAGTCTCCTGGGGCGTGTGCTGGGCCCCCGTCAGAGGAGGAAGCAGCCTGGTAAACGGTGTGCCAGGCCTGAGATCTGGAGGCCTCCCACAGCAGGGTCCCTGTCCTGCCCAGGCCCCCCGAGGGAGGACGATGGTCGGGCAGTGGCGAGCGGGGTGGGGCTGGCGCCGAGCCTGCCCTTGGATGCCCCGGGGAAGGGCGCCGGGGGATGGGCTGCCCCTGGCCAGGTCTGAGGGACCGACCCAGCTCGGGGCTGTCGGGGGCAGAGAGAGAACCCCCCTCCGCCCTTTCCCTTCAGGTTCTTAGGGCTGGCCAAATCCTTCCCAAGACAGCTTGTCTGGAGAAAATCAGACCCAGCTGAAGAACATGTGTCCTTGGGGGAAACCCGGGAAACTGAGTCTCCCCACACAATAGCAGAGATTCTCATCTTGCATCCTCTCCTGAGCTAATGACAAAGGTGGATGTCCCGGGTGGGCCTGTGGAATGGGAGAGGGGAGGAAGTCTATTGTCATGCAGAGGGACATGGAAAGACTTGTCTGAAGCTTATCCCCTGCACTGGGGTCAGGTCGGGAAGGGACGGCACAGAGGTGAGCAGGAACCAACCGGCCTGTCTGTGGTGGGGCTGGCCCCGGGGCAGGCGTGGGGGTGATGGCTGGAAGTGGGATGGCGCGTGAGTTGGCACCAGCCAGCGGTGGAGGCAGAGACTCAGAGGTCAGGGATCTCTCTCTCTGTCTCTGTCTCTCTCTCTCTCCCTCAGGGATCTGAGGAGAGTAAGGTGGCGCCCCCTGCCCACCTCGCCTACCTCTCCATGGGCCCTTCTTTCTCTGGCCGCTCCGGGAGCCCTGCAGGCTTGGGTTCAACCCCCCACACACCGCACAGGCCAAGGGCGCATCCGTGACAGCCGGGGCCTAGGGCTGGCCTCGGGGGGGGGGGGGGTCCTCAGTGAAGGCCCCGCCCTCCCTCCAGGCTCTGACCCAGCTGCAGCTCTTCCATCGCCGCCCTTCTGGACTCGGCTTCAGCTGTCTCCCTCCCCTCCCCCACTCCCACTCAGCTTGCAGGCCGCTTCCCTGCCTTGAAAGCATGGCTCTGGCCCTGAGGGCCACAGACCTACTGGGCTTCAAGCTCAAGGCTCTGCCTGGGCCTGCTGCTTCGGCCAGGGGCTCATTTTTTCCTGGAAAGACAAAACCATGGCCTCACCCCACGCCTGCACTTTGCCACGGCAGGCAGCCCAGATGTAGGAAAGGCTCTGTGGAGTCAGAAGTGCCGAGACAGGCAGATGGCACCAGAGGGTTTGGGGGCCAGGGCGCAACTGGGCTAGCCCCTCCTCCCGGGAGTCGGGGAGGCCCGGCCTTCCTAGTGCCCAGGCCACGGCTCCGGGGAGAAACCCGCCATGGAGGGCACGCGGGAGGCCCTCTGCCTGAGGTGGCAGGTGTCACGCCAGGGCCACTGCAAGCCTGGCTCGGCTTGCCTGCTTTCTCCAAAGGAGGCTGGCCGACCAGCCGAACCTGGCACCTGGGCCAGGCCCCTTCCAAGGGGACGAGTTCCAGAGGCTAGAGCCCTGGGGGCGGCTGCCAAGTCTCCTGGGGCGTGTGCTGGGCCCCCGTCAGAGGAGGAAGCAGCCTGGTAAACGGTGTGCCAGGCCTGAGATCTGGAGGCCTCCCACAGCCGGGTCCCTGTCCTGCCCAGGCCCCCCGAGGGAGGACGATGGTCGGGCAGTGGCGAGCGGGGTGGGGCTGGCGCCGAGCCTGCCCTTGGATGCCCCGGGGAAGGGCGCCGGGGGATGGGATGCCCCTGGCCAGGTATGAGGGACCGACCCAGCTCGGGGCTGTCGGGGGCAGAGAGAGAACCCCCCTCCGCCCTTTCCCTTCAGGTTCTTAGGGCTGGCCAAATCCTTCCCAAGACAGCTTGTCTGGAGAAAATCAGACCCAGCTGAAGAACATGTGTCCATGGGGGAAACCCGGGAAACTGAGTCTCCCCACACAATAGCAGAGATTCTCATCTTGCATCCTCTCCTGAGCTAATGACAAAGGTGGATGTCCCGGGTGGGCCTGTGGAATGGGAGAGGGGAGGAAGTCTATTGTCATGCAGAGGGACATGGAAAGACTTGTCTGAAGCTTATCCCTTGCACTGTTGACAGGTCGGGAAGGGACGGCACAGAGGTGAGCAGGAACCAACCGGCCTGTCTGTGGTGGGGCTGGCCCCGGGGCAGGCGTGGGGGTGATGGCTGGAAGTGGGATGGCGCGTGAGTTGGCACCAGCCAGCGGTGGAGGCAGAGACTCAGAGGTCAGGGATCTCTCTCTCTGTCTCTGTCTCTCTCTCTCTCCCTCAGGGAGCTGAGGAGAGTAAGGTGGCGCCCCCTGCCCACCTCGCCTACCTCTCCATGGGCCCTTCTTTCTCTGGCCGCTCCGGGAGCCCTGCGGGCTTGGGTTCAACCCCCCACACACCGCACAGGCCAAGCGCGCATGCGCGACCGCCAGGGCCTAGGGCTGGCCTCGGGGGGGGGGGGGTCCTCAGTGAATGCCCCGCCCTCCCTCCAGGCTCTGACCCAGCTGCAGCTCTTCCATCGCCGCCCTTCTGGACTCGGCTTCAGCTGTCTCCCTCCCCTCCCCCACTCCCACTCAGCTTGGAGGCCGCTTCCCTGCCTTGAAAGCATGGCTCTGGCCCTGAGGGCCACAGACCTACTGGGCTTCAAGCTCAAGGCTCTGCCTGGGCCTGCTGCTTCGGCCAGGGGCTCATTTTTTCCTGGAAAGACAAAACCATGGCCTCACCCCACGCCTGCACTTTGCCACGGCAGGCAGCCCAGATGTAGGAAAGGCTCTGTGGAGTCAGAAGTGCCGAGACAGGCAGATGGCACCAGAGGGTTTGGGGGCCAGGGCGCAACTGGGCTAGCCCCTCCTCCCGGGAGTCGGGGAGGCCCGGCCTTCCTAGTGCCCAGGCCACGGCTCCGGGGAGAAACCCGCCATGGAGGGCACGCGGGAGGCCCTCTGCCTGAGGTGGCAGGTGTCACGCCAGGGCCACTGCAAGCCTGGCTCGGCTTGCCTGCTTTCTCCAAAGGAGGCTGGCCGACCAGCCGAACCTGGCACCTGGGCCAGGCCCCTTCCAAGGGGACGAGTTCCAGAGGCTAGAGCCCTGGGGGCGGCTGCCAAGTCTCCTGGGGCGTGTGCTGGGCCCCCGTCAGAGGAGGAAGCAGCCTGGTAAACGGTGTGCCAGGCCTGAGATCTGGAGGCCTCCCACAGCCGGGTCCCTGTCCTGCCCAGGCCCCCCGAGGGAGGACGATGGTCGGGCAGTGGCGAGCGGGGTGGGGCTGGCGCCGAGCCTGCCCTTGGATGCCCCGGGGAAGGGCGCCGGGGGATGGGATGCCCCTGGCCAGGTCTGAGGGACCGACCCAGCTCGGGGCTGTCGGGGGCAGAGAGAGAACCCCCCTCCGCCCTTTCCCTTCAGGTTCTTAGGGCTGGCCAAATCCTTCCCAAGACAGCTTGTCTGGAGAAAATCAGACCCAGCTGAAGAACATGTGTCCATGGGGGAAACCCGGGAAACTGAGTCTCCCCACACAATAGCAGAGATTCTCATCTTGCATCCTCTCCTGAGCTAATGACAAAGGTGGATGTCCCGGGTGGGCCTGTGGAATGGGAGAGGGGAGGAAGTCTATTGTCATGCAGAGGGACATGGAAAGACTTGTCTGAAGCTTATCCCTTGCACTGTTGACAGGTCGGGAAGGGACGGCACAGAGGTGAGCAGGAACCAACCGGCCTGTCTGTGGTGGGGCTGGCCCCGGGGCAGGCGTGGGGGTGATGGCTGGAAGTGGGATGGCGCGTGAGTTGGCACCAGCCAGCGGTGGAGGCAGAGACTCAGAGGTCAGGGATCTCTCTCTCTGTCTCTGTCTCTCTCTCTCTCCCTCAGGGATCTGAGGAGAGTAAGGTGGCGCCCCCTGCCCACCTCGCCTACCTCTCCATGGGCCCTTCTTTCTCTGGCCGCTCCGGGAGCCCTGCGGGCTTGGGTTCAACCCCCCACACACCGCACAGGCCAAGGGCGCATGCGCGACCGCCAGGGCCTAGGGCTGGCCTCGGGGGGGGGGGTCCTCAGTGAATGCCCCGCCCTCCCTCCAGGCTCTGACCCAGCTGCAGCTCTTCCATCGCCGCCCTTCTGGACTCGGCTTCAGCTGTCTCCCTCCCCTCCCCCACTCCCACTCAGCTTGCAGGCCGCTTCCCTGCCTTGAAAGCATGGCTCTGGCCCTGAGGGCCACAGACCTACTGGGCTTCAAGCTCAAGGCTCTGCCTGGGCCTGCTGCTTCGGCCAGGGGCTCATTTTTTCCTGGAAA
Source organism: Diceros bicornis minor (assembly GCF_020826845.1). NCBI lineage: Eukaryota > Metazoa > Chordata > Mammalia > Perissodactyla > Rhinocerotidae > Diceros > Diceros bicornis. Next base: position 103,355 of record NW_026691205.1, on the reverse strand, counting down.
GACAAAACCATGGCCTCACCCCACGCCTGCACTTTGCCACGGCAGGCAGCCCAGATGTAGGAAAGGCTCTGTGGAGTCAGAAGTGCCGAGACAGGCAGATGGCACCAGAGGGTTTGGGGGCCAGGGCGCAACTGGGCTAGCCCCTCCTCCCGGGAGTCGGGGAGGCCCGGCCTTCCTAGTGCCCAGGCCACGGCTCCGGGGAGAAACCCGCCATGGAGGGCACGCGGGAGGCCCTCTGCCTGAGGTGGCAGGTGTCACGCCAGGGCCACTGCAAGCCTGGCTCGGCTTGCCTGCTTTCTCCAAAGGAGGCTGGCCGACCAGCCGAACCTGGCACCTGGGCCAGGCCCCTTCCAAGGGGACGAGTTCCAGAGGCTAGAGCCCTGGGGGCGGCTGCCAAGTCTCCTGGGGCGTGTGCTGGGCCCCCGTCAGAGGAGGAAGCAGCCTGGTAAACGGTGTGCCAGGCCTGAGATCTGGAGGCCTCCCACAGCCGGGTCCCTGTCCTGCCCAGGCCCCCCGAGGGAGGACGATGGTCGGGCAGTGGCGAGCGGGGTGGGGCTGGCGCCGAGCCTGCCCTTGGATGCCCCGGGGAAGGGCGCCGGGGGATGGGATGCCCCTGGCCAGGTCTGAGGGACCGACCCAGCTCGGGGCTGTCGGGGGCAGAGAGAGAACCCCCCTCCGCCCTTTCCCTTCAGGTTCTTAGGGCTGGCCAAATCCTTCCCAAGACAGCTTGTCTGGAGAAAATCAGACCCAGCTGAAGAACATGTGTCCATGGGGGAAACCCGGGAAACTGAGTCTCCCCACACAATAGCAGAGATTCTCATCTTGCATCCTCTCCTGAGCTAATGACAAAGGTGGATGTCCCGGGTGGGCCTGTGGAATGGGAGAGGGGAGGAAGTCTATTGTCATGCAGAGGGACATGGAAAGACTTGTCTGAAGCTTATCCCTTGCACTGTTGACAGGTCGGGAAGGGACGGCACAGAGGTGAGCAGGAACCAACCGGCCTGTCTGTGGTGGGGCTGGCCCCGGGGCAGGCGTGGGGGTGATGGCTGGAAGTGGGATGGCGCGTGAGTTGGCACCAGCCAGCGGTGGAGGCAGAGACTCAGAGGTCAGGGATCTCTCTCTCTGTCTCTGTCTCTCTCTCTCTCCCTCAGGGAGCTGAGGAGAGTAAGGTGGCGCCCCCTGCCCACCTCGCCTACCTCTCCATGGGCCCTTCTTTCTCTGGCCGCTCCGGGAGCCCTGCGGGCTTGGGTTCAACCCCCCACACACCGCACAGGCCAAGGGCGCATGCGCGACCGCCAGGGCCTAGGGCTGGCCTCGGGGGGGGGGGGGTCCTCAGTGAATGCCCCGCCCTCCCTCCAGGCTCTGACCCAGCTGCAGCTCTTCCATCGCCGCCCTTCTGGACTCGGCTTCAGCTGTCTCCCTCCCCTCCCCCACTCCCACTCAGCTTGCAGGCCGCTTCCCTGCCTTGAAAGCATGGCTCTGGCCCTGAGGGCCACAGACCTACTGGGCTTCAAGCTCAAGGCTCTGCCTGGGCCTGCTGCTTCGGCCAGGGGCTCATTTTTTCCTGGAAAGACAAAACCATGGCCTCACCCCACGCCTGCACTTTGCCACGGCAGGCAGCCCAGATGTAGGAAAGGCTCTGTGGAGTCAGAAGTGCCGAGACAGGCAGATGGCACCAGAGGGTTTGGGGGCCAGGGCGCAACTGGGCTAGCCCCTCCTCCCGGGAGTCGGGGAGGCCCGGCCTTCCTAGTGCCCAGGCCACGGCTCCGGGGAGAAACCCGCCATGGAGGGCACGCGGGAGGCCCTCTGCCTGAGGTGGCAGGTGTCACGCCAGGGCCACTGCAAGCCTGGCTCGGCTTGCCTGCTTTCTCCAAAGGAGGCTGGCCGACCAGCCGAACCTGGCACCTGGGCCAGGCCCCTTCCAAGGGGACGAGTTCCAGAGGCTAGAGCCCTGGGGGCGGCTGCCAAGTCTCCTGGGGCGTGTGCTGGGCCCCCGTCAGAGGAGGAAGCAGCCTGGTAAACGGTGTGCCAGGCCTGAGATCTGGAGGCCTCCCACAGCCGGGTCCCTGTCCTGCCCAGGCCCCCCGAGGGAGGACGATGGTCGGGCAGTGGCGAGCGGGGTGGGGCTGGCGCCGAGCCTGCCCTTGGATGCCCCGGGGAAGGGCGCCGGGGGATGGGCTGCCCCTGGCCAGGTCTGAGGGACCGACCCAGCTCGGGGCTGTCGGGGGCAGAGAGAGAACCCCCCTCCGCCCTTTCCCTTCAGGTTCTTAGGGCTGGCCAAATCCTTCCCAAGACAGCTTGTCTGGAGAAAATCAGACCCAGCTGAAGAACATGTGTCCATGGGGGAAACCCGGGAAACTGAGTCTCCCCACACAATAGCAGAGATTCTCATCTTGCATCCTCTCCTGAGCTAATGACAAAGGTGGATGTCCCGGGTGGGCCTGTGGAATGGGAGAGGGGAGGAAGTCTATTGTCATGCAGAGGGACATGGAAAGACTTGTCTGAAGCTTATCCCCTGCACTGGGGTCAGGTCGGGAAGGGACGGCACAGAGGTGAGCAGGAACCAACCGGCCTGTCTGTGGTGGGGCTGGCCCCGGGGCAGGCGTGGGGGTGATGGCTGGAAGTGGGATGGCGCGTGAGTTGGCACCAGCCAGCGGTGGAGGCAGAGACTCAGAGGTCAGGGATCTCTCTCTCTGTCTCTGTCTCTCTCTCTCTCCCTCAGGGAGCTGAGGAGAGTAAGGTGGCGCCCCCTGCCCACCTCGCCTACCTCTCCATGGGCCCTTCTTTCTCTGGCCGCTCCAGGAGCCCTGCGGGCTTGGGTTCAACCCCCCACACACCGCACAGGCCAAGGGCGCATGCGTGACCGCCGGGGCCTAGGGCTGGCCTCGGGGGGGGGGGTCCTCAGTGAAGGCCCCGCCCTCCCTCCAGGCTCTGACCCAGCTGCAGCTCTTCCATCGCCGCCCTTCTGGACTCGGCTTCAGCTGTCTCCCTCCCCTCCCCCACTCCCACTCAGCTTGCAGGCCGCTTCCCTGCCTTGAAAGCATGGCTCTGGCCCTGAGGGCCACAGACCTATTGGGCTTCAAGCTCAAGGCTCTGCCTGGGCCTGCTGCTTCGGCCAGGGGCTCATTTTTTCCTGGAAAGACAAAACCATGGCCTCACCCCACGCCTGCACTTTGCCACGGCAGGCAGCCCAGATGTAGGAAAGGCTCTGTGGAGTCAGAAGTGCCGAGACAGGCAGATGGCACCAGAGGGTTTGGGGGCCAGGGCGCAACTGGGCTAGCCCCTCCTCCCGGGAGTCGGGGAGGCCCGGCCTTCCTAGTGCCCAGGCCACGGCTCCGGGGAGAAACCCGCCATGGAGGGCACGCGGGAGGCCCTCTGCCTGAGGTGGCAGGTGTCACGCCAGGGCCACTGCAAGCCTGGCTCGGCTTGCCTGCTTTCTCCAAAGGAGGCTGGCCGACCAGCCGAACCTGGCACCTGGGCCAGGCCCCTTCCAAGGGGACGAGTTCCAGAGGCTAGAGCCCTGGGGGCGGCTGCCAAGTCTCCTGGGGCGTGTGCTGGGCCCCCGTCAGAGGAGGAAGCAGCCTGGTAAACGGTGTGCCAGGCCTGAGATCTGGAGGCCTCCCACAGCCGGGTCCCTGTCCTGCCCAGGCCCCCCGAGGGAGGACGATGGTCGGGCAGTGGCGAGCGGGGTGGGGCTGGCGCCGAGCCTGCCCTTGGATGCCCCGGGGAAGGGCGCCGGGGGATGGGCTGCCCCTGGCCAGGTCTGAGGGACCGACCCAGCTCGGGGCTGTCGGGGGCAGAGAGAGAACCCCCCTCCGCCCTTTCCCTTCAGGTTCTTAGGGCTGGCCAAATCCTTCCCAAGACAGCTTGTCTGGAGAAAATCAGACCCAGCTGAAGAACATGTGTCCATGGGGGAAACCCGGGAAACTGAGTCTCCCCACACAATAGCAGAGATTCTCATCTTGCATCCTCTCCTGAGCTAATGACAAAGGTGGATGTCCCGGGTGGGCCTGTGGAATGGGAGAGGGGAGGAAGTCTATTGTCATGCAGAGGGACATGGAAAGACTTGTCTGAAGCTTATCCCCTGCACTGGGGTCAGGTCGGGAAGGGACGGCACAGAGGTGAGCAGGAACCAACCGGCCTGTCTGTGGTGGGGCTGGCCCCGGGGCAGGCATGGGGGTGATGGCTGGAAGTGGGATGGCGCGTGAGTTGGCACCAGCCAGCGGTGGAGGCAGAGACTCAGAGGTCAGGGATCTCTCTCTCTGTCTCTGTCTCTCTCTCTCTCCCTCAGGGAGCTGAGGAGAGTAAGGTGGCGCCCCCTGCCCACCTCGCCTACCTCTCCATGGGCCCTTCTTTCTCTGGCCGCTCCGGGAGCCCTGCGGGCTTGGGTTCAACCCCCCACACACCGCACAGGCCAAGGGCGCATGCGTGACCGCCGGGGCCTAGGGCTGGCCTCGGGGGGGGGGGGGGTCCTCAGTGAAGGCCCCGCCCTCCCTCCAGGCTCTGACCCAGCTGCAGCTCTTCCATCGCCGCCCTTCTGGACTCGGCTTCAGCTGTCTCCCTCCCCTCCCCCACTCCCACTCAGCTTGCAGGCCGCTTCCCTGCCTTGAAAGCATGGCTCTGGCCCTGAGGGCCACAGACCTACTGGGCTTCAAGCTCAAGGCTCTGCCTGGGCCTGCTGCTTCGGCCAGGGGCTCATTTTTTCCTGGAAAGACAAAACCATGGCCTCACCCCACGCCTGCACTTTGCCACGGCAGGCAGCCCAGATGTAGGAAAGGCTCTGTGGAGTCAGAAGTGCCGAGACAGGCAGATGGCACCAGAGGGTTTGGGGGCCAGGGCGCAACTGGGCTAGCCCCTCCTCCCGGGAGTCGGGGAGGCCCGGCCTTCCTAGTGCCCAGGCCACGGCTCCGGGGAGAAACCCGCCATGGAGGGCACGCGGGAGGCCCTCTGCCTGAGGTGGCAGGTGTCACGCCAGGGCCACTGCAAGCCTGGCTCGGCTTGCCTGCTTTCTCCAAAGGAGGCTGGCCGACCAGCCGAACCTGGCACCTGGGCCAGGCCCCTTCCAAGGGGACGAGTTCCAGAGGCTAGAGCCCTGGGGGCGGCTGCCAAGTCTCCTGGGGCGTGTGCTGGGCCCCCGTCAGAGGAGGAAGCAGCCTGGTAAACGGTGTGCCAGGCCTGAGATCTGGAGGCCTCCCACAGCCGGGTCCCTGTCCTGCCCAGGCCCCCCGAGGGAGGACGATGGTCGGGCAGTGGCGAGCGGGCTGGGGCTGGCGCCGAGCCTGCCCTTGGATGCCCCGGGGAAGGGCGCCGGGGGATGGGATGCCCCTGGCCAGGTCTGAGGGACCGACCCAGCTCGGGGCTGTCGGGGGCAGAGAGAGAACCCCCCTCCGCCCTTTCCCTTCAGGTTCTTAGGGCTGGCCAAATCCTTCCCAAGACAGCTTGTCTGGAGAAAATCAGACCCAGCTGAAGAACATGTGTCCATGGGGGAAACCCGGGAAACTGAGTCTCCCCACACAATAGCAGAGATTCTCATCTTGCATCCTCTCCTGAGCTAATGACAAAGGTGGATGTCCCGGGTGGGCCTGTGGAATGGGAGAGGGGAGGAAGTCTATTGTCATGCAGAGGGACATGGAAAGACTTGTCTGAAGCTTATCCCCTGCACTGGGGTCAGGTCGGGAAGGGACGGCACAGAGGTGAGCAGGAACCAACCGGCCTGTCTGTGGTGGGGCTGGCCCCGGGGCAGGCGTGGGGGTGATGGATGGAAGTGGGATGGCGCGTGAGTTGGCACCAGCCAGCGGTGGAGGCAGAGACTCAGAGGTCAGGGATCTCTCTCTCTGTCTCTGTCTCTCTCTCTCTCCCTCAGGGAGCTGAGGAGAGTAAGGTGGCGCCCCCTGCCCACCTCGCCTACCTCTCCATGGGCCCTTCATTCTCTGGCCGCTCCGGGAGCCCTGCGGGCTTGGGTTCAACCCCCCACACACCGCACAGGCCAAGGGCGCATGCGTGACCGCCGGGGCCTAGGGCTGGCCTCGGGGGGGGGGGGGGGTCCTCAGTGAAGGCCCCGCCCTCCCTCCAGGCTCTGACCCAGCTGCAGCTCTTCCATCGCCGCCCTTCTGGACTCGGCTTCAGCTGTCTCCCTCCCCTCCCCCACTCCCACTCAGCTTGCAGGCCGCTTCCCTGCCTTGAAAGCATGGCTCTGGCCCTGAGGGCCACAGACCTATTGGGCTTCAAGCTCAAGGCTCTGCCTGGGCCTGCTGCTTCGGCCAGGGGCTCATTTTTTCCTGGAAAGACAAAACCATGGCCTCACCCCACGCCTGCACTTTGCCACGGCAGGCAGCCCAGATGTAGGAAAGGCTCTGTGGAGTCAGAAGTGCCGAGACAGGCAGATGGCACCAGAGGGTTTGGGGGCCAGGGCGCAACTGGGCTAGCCCCTCCTCCCGGGAGTCGGGGAGGCCCGGCCTTCCTAGTGCCCAGGCCACGGCTCCGGGGAGAAACCCGCCATGGAGGGCACGCGGGAGGCCCTCTGCCTGAGGTGGCAGGTGTCACGCCAGGGCCACTGCAAGCCTGGCTCGGCTTGCCTGCTTTCTCCAAAGGAGGCTGGCCGACCAGCCGAACCTGGCACCTGGGCCAGGCCCCTTCCAAGGGGACGAGTTCCAGAGGCTAGAGCCCTGGGGGCGGCTGCCAAGTCTCCTGGGGCGTGTGCTGGGCCCCCGTCAGAGGAGGAAGCAGCCTGGTAAACGGTGTGCCAGGCCTGAGATCTGGAGGCCTCCCACAGCCGGGTCCCTGTCCTGCCCAGGCCCCCCGAGGGAGGACGATGGTCGGGCAGTGGCGAGCGGGGTGGGGCTGGCGCCGAGCCTGCCCTTGGATGCCCCGGGGAAGGGCGCCGGGGGATGGGCTGCCCCTGGCCAGGTCTGAGGGACCGACCCAGCTCGGGGCTGTCGGGGGCAGAGAGAGAACCCCCCTCCGCCCTTTCCCTTCAGGTTCTTAGGGCTGGCCAAATCCTTCCCAAGACAGCTTGTCTGGAGAAAATCAGACCCAGCTGAAGAACATGTGTCCATGGGGGAAACCCGGGAAACTGAGTCTCCCCACACAATAGCAGAGATTCTCATCTTGCATCCTCTCCTGAGCTAATGACAAAGGTGGATGTCCCGGGTGGGCCTGTGGAATGGGAGAGGGGAGGAAGTCTATTGTCATGCAGAGGGACATGGAAAGACTTGTCTGAAGCTTATCCCCTGCACTGGGGTCAGGTCGGGAAGGGACGGCACAGAGGTGAGCAGGAACCAACCGGCCTGTCTGTGGTGGGGCTGGCCCCGGGGCAGGCGTGGGGGTGATGGCTGGAAGTGGGATGGCGCGTGAGTTGGCACCAGCCAGCGGTGGAGGCAGAGACTCAGAGGTCAGGGATCTCTCTCTCTGTCTCTGTCTCTCTCTCTCTCCCTCAGGGAGCTGAGGAGAGTAAGGTGGCGCCCCCTGCCCACCTCGCCTACCTCTCCATGGGCCCTTCTTTCTCTGGCCGCTCCGGGAGCCCTGCGGGCTTGGGTTCAACCCCCCACACACCGCACAGGCCAAGGGCGCATGCGTGACCACCGCCGGGGCCTAGGGCTGGCCTCGGGGGGGGGGGGGTCCTCAGTGAAGGCCCCGCCCTCCCTCCAGGCTCTGACCCAGCTGCAGCTCTTCCATCGCCGCCCTTCTGGACTCGGCTTCAGCTGTCTCCCTCCCCTCCCCCACTCCCACTCAGCTTGCAGGCCGCTTCCCTGCCTTGAAAGCATGGCTCTGGCCCTGAGGGCCACAGACCTACTGGGCTTCAAGCTCAAGGCTCTGCCTGGGCCTGCTGCTTCGGCCAGGGGCTCATTTTTTCCTGGAAAGACAAAACCATGGCCTCACCCCACGCCTGCACTTTGCCACGGCAGGCAGCCCAGATGTAGGAAAGGCTCTGTGGAGTCAGAAGTGCCGAGACAGGCAGATGGCACCAGAGGGTTTGGGGGCCAGGGCGCAACTGGGCTAGCCCCTCCTCCCGGGAGTCGGGGAGGCCCGGCCTTCCTAGTGCCCAGGCCACGGCTCCGGGGAGAAACCCGCCATGGAGGGCACGCGGGAGGCCCTCTGCCTGAGGTGGCAGGTGTCACGCCAGGGCCACTGCAAGCCTGGCTCGGCTTGCCTGCTTTCTCCAAAGGAGGCTGGCCGACCAGCCGAACCTGGCACCTGGGCCAGGCCCCTTCCAAGGGGACGAGTTCCAGAGGCTAGAGCCCTGGGGGCGGCTGCCAAGTCTCCTGGGGCGTGTGCTGGGCCCCCGTCAGAGGAGGAAGCAGCCTGGTAAACGGTGTGCCAGGCCTGAGATCTGGAGGCCTCCCACAGCCGGGTCCCTGTCCTGCCCAGGCCCCCCGAGGGAGGACGATGGTCGGGCAGTGGCGAGCGGGGTGGGGCTGGCGCCGAGCCTGCCCTTGGATGCCCCGGGGAAGGGCGCCGGGGGATGGGCTGCCCCTGGCCAGGTCTGAGGGACCGACCCAGCTCGGGGCTGTCGGGGGCAGAGAGAGAACCCCCCTCCGCCCTTTCCCTTCAGGTTCTTAGGGCTGGCCAAATCCTTCCCAAGACAGCTTGTCTGGAGAAAATCAGACCCAGCTGAAGAACATGTGTCCATGGGGGAAACCCGGGAAACTGAGTCTCCCCACACAATAGCAGAGATTCTCATCTTGCATCCTCTCCTGAGCTAATGACAAAGGTGGATGTCCCGGGTGGGCCTGTGGAATGGGAGAGGGGAGGAAGTCTATTGTCATGCAGAGGGACATGGAAAGACTTGTCTGAAGCTTATCCCTTGCACTGTTGACAGGTCGGGAAGGGACGGCACAGAGGTGAGCAGGAACCAACCGGCCTGTCTGTGGTGGGGCTGGCCCCGGGGCAGGCGTGGGGGTGATGGCTGGAAGTGGGATGGCGCGTGAGTTGGCACCAGCCAGCGGTGGAGGCAGAGACTCAGAGGTCAGGGATCTCTCTCTCTGTCTCTGTCTCTCTCTCTCTCCCTCAGGGAGCTGAGGAGAGTAAGGTGGCGCCCCCTGCCCACCTCGCCTACCTCTCCATGGGCCCTTCTTTCTCTGGCCGCTCCGGGAGCCCTGCGGGCTTGGGTTCAACCCCCCACACACCGCACAGGCCAAGGGCGCATGCGCGACCGCCGGGGCCTAGGGCTGGCCTCGGGGGGGGGGGGGGGTCCTCAGTGAAGGCCCCGCCCTCCCTCCAGGCTCTGACCCAGCTGCAGCTCTTCCATCGCCGCCCTTCTGGACTCGGCTTCAGCTGTCTCCCTCCCCTCCCCCACTCCCACTCAGCTTGCAGGCCGCTTCCCTGCCTTGAAAGCATGGCTCTGGCCCTGAGGGCCACAGACCTACTGGGCTTCAAGCTCAAGGCTCTGCCTGGGCCTGCTGCTTCGGCCAGGGGCTCATTTTTTCCTGGAAAGACAAAACCATGGCCTCACCCCACGCCTGCACTTTGCCACGGCAGGCAGCCCAGATGTAGGAAAGGCTCTGTGGAGTCAGAAGTGCCGAGACAGGCAGATGGCACCAGAGGGTTTGGGGGCCAGGGCGCAACTGGGCTAGCCCCTCCTCCCGGGAGTCGGGGAGGCCCGGCCTTCCTAGTGCCCAGGCCACGGCTCCGGGGAGAAACCCGCCATGGAGGGCACGCGGGAGGCCCTCTGCCTGAGGTGGCAGGTGTCACGCCAGGGCCACTGCAAGCCTGGCTCGGCTTGCCTGCTTTCTCCAAAGGAGGCTGGCCGACCAGCCGAACCTGGCACCTGGGCCAGGCCCCTTCCAAGGGGACGAGTTCCAGAGGCTAGAGCCCTGGGGGCGGCTGCCAAGTCTCCTGGGGCGTGTGCTGGGCCCCCGTCAGAGGAGGAAGCAGCCTGGTAAACGGTGTGCCAGGCCTGAGATCTGGAGGCCTCCCACAGCCGGGTCCCTGTCCTGCCCAGGCCCCCCGAGGGAGGACGATGGTCGGGCAGTGGCGAGCGGGGTGGGGCTGGCGCCGAGCCTGCCCTTGGATGCCCCGGGGAAGGGCGCCGGGGGATGGGCTGCCCCTGGCCAGGTCTGAGGGACCGACCCAGCTCGGGGCTGTCGGGGGCAGAGAGAGAACCCCCCTCCGCCCTTTCCCTTCAGGTTCTTAGGGCTGGCCAAATCCTTCCCAAGACAGCTTGTCTGGAGAAAATCAGACCCAGCTGAAGAACATGTGTCCATGGGGGAAACCCGGGAAACTGAGTCTCCCCACACAATAGCAGAGATTCTCATCTTGCATCCTCTCCTGAGCTAATGACAAAGGTGGATGTCCCGGGTGGGCCTGTGGAATGGGAGAGGGGAGGAAGTCTATTGTCATGCAGAGGGACATGGAAAGACTTGTCTGAAGCTTATCCCTTGCACTGTTGACAGGTCGGGAAGGGACGGCACAGAGGTGAGCAGGAACCAACCGGCCTGTCTGTGGTGGGGCTGGCCCCGGGGCAGGCGTGGGGGTGATGGCTGGAAGTGGGATGGCGCGTGAGTTGGCACCAGCCAGCGGTGGAGGCAGAGACTCAGAGGTCAGGGATCTCTCTCTCTGTCTCTGTCTCTCTCTCTCTCCCTCAGGGAGCTGAGGAGAGTAAGGTGGCGCCCCCTGCCCACCTCGCCTACCTCTCCATGGGCCCTTCTTTCTCGGGCCGCTCCGGGAGCCCTGCGGGCTTGGGTTCAACCCCCCACACACCGCACAGGCCAAGGGCGCATGCGCGACAGCCAGGGCCTAGGGCTGGCCTCGGGGGGGGGGGTCCTCAGTGAAGGCCCCGCCCTCCCTGCAGGCTCTGACCCAGCTGCAGCTCTTCCATCGCCGCCCTTCTGGACTCGGCTTCAGCTGTCTCCCTCCCCTCCCCCACTCCCACTCAGCTTGCAGGCCGCTTCCCTGCCTTGAAAGCATGGCTCTGGCCCTGAGGGCCACAGACCTACTGGGCTTCAAGCTCAAGGCTCTGCCTGGGCCTGCTGCTTCGGCCAGGGGCTCATTTTTTCCTGGAAAGACAAAACCATGGCCTCACCCCACGCCTGCACTTTGCCACGGCAGGCAGCCCAGATGTAGGAAAGGCTCTGTGGAGTCAGAAGTGCCGAGACAGGCAGATGGCACCAGAGGGTTTGGGGGCCAGGGCGCAACTGGGCTAGCCCCTCCTCCCGGGAGTCGGGGAGGCCCGGCCTTCCTAGTGCCCAGGCCACGGCTCTGGGGAGAAACCCGCCATGGAGGGCACGCGGGAGGCCCTCTGCCTGAGGTGGCAGGTGTCACGCCAGGGCCACTGCAAGCCTGGCTCGGCTTGCCTGCTTTCTCCAAAGGAGGCTGGCCGACCAGCCGAACCTGGCACCTGGGCCAGGCCCCTTCCAAGGGGACGAGTTCCAGAGGCTAGAGCCCTGGGGGCGGCTGCCAAGTCTCCTGGGGCGTGTGCTGGGCCCCCGTCAGAGGAGGAAGCAGCCTGGTAAACGGTGTGCCAGGCCTGAGATCTGGAGGCCTCCCACAGCCGGGTCCCTGTCCTGCCCAGGCCCCCCGAGGGAGGACGATGGTCTGGCAGTGGCGAGCGGGGTGGGGCTGGCGCCGAGCCTGCCCTTGGATGCCCCGGGGAAGGGCGCCGGGGGATGGGATGCCCCTGGCCAGGTCTGAGGGACCGACCCAGCTCGGGGCTGTCGGGGGCAGAGAGAGAACCCCCCTCCGCCCTTTCCCTTCAGGTTCTTAGGGCTGGCCAAATCCTTCCCAAGACAGCTTGTCTGGAGAAAATCAGACCCAGCTGAAGAACATGTGTCCATGGGGGAAACCCGGGAAACTGAGTCTCCCCACACAATAGCAGAGATTCTCATCTTGCATCCTCTCCTGAGCTAATGACAAAGGTGGATGTCCCGGGTGGGCCTGTGGAATGGGAGAGGGGAGGAAGTCTATTGTCATGCAGAGGGACATGGAAAGACTTGTCTGAAGCTTATCCCCTGCACTGGGGTCAGGTCGGGAAGGGACGGCACAGAGGTGAGCAGGAACCAACCTGCCTGTCTGTGGTGGGGCTGGCCCCGGGGCAGGCGTGGGGGTGATGGCTGGAAGTGGGATGGCGCGTGAGTTGGCACCAGCCAGCGGTGGAGGCAGAGACTCAGAGGTCAGGGATCTCTCTCTCTGTCTCTGTCTCTCTCTCTCTCCCTCAGGGAGCTGAGGAGAGTAAGGTGGCGCCCCCTGCCCACCTCGCCTACCTCTCCATGGGCCCTTCTTTCTCTGGCCGCTCCGGGAGCCCTGCGGGCTTGGGTTCAACCCCCCACACACCGCACAGGCCAAGGGCGCATGCGCGACCGCCGGGGCCTAGGGCTGGCCTCGGGGGGGGGGGGGTCCTCAGTGAAGGCCCCGCCCTCCCTCCAGACTCTGACCCAGCTGCAGCTCTTCCATCGCCGCCCTTCTGGACTCGGCTTCAGCTGTCTCCCTCCCCTCCCCCACTCCCACTCAGCTTGCAGGCCGCTTCCCTGCCTTGAAAGCATGGCTCTGGCCCTGAGGGCCACAGACCTACTGGGCTTCAAGCTCCAGGCTCTGCCTGGGCCTGCTGCTTCGGCCAGGGGCTCATTTTTTCCTGGAAAGACAAAACCATGGCCTCACCCCACGCCTGCACTTTGCCACGGCAGGCAGCCCAGATGTAGGAAAGGCTCTGTGGAGTCAGAAGTGCCGAGACAGGCAGATGGCACCAGAGGGTTTGGGGGCCAGGGCGCAACTGGGCTAGCCCCTCCTCCCGGGAGTCGGGGAGGCCCGGCCTTCCTAGTGCCCAGGCCACGGCTCCGGGGAGAAACCCGCCATGGAGGGCACGCGGGAGGCCCTCTGCCTGAGGTGGCAGGTGTCACGCCAGGGCCACTGCAAGCCTGGCTCGGCTTGCCTGCTTTCTCCAAAGGAGGCTGGCCGACCAGCCGAACCTGGCACCTGGGCCAGGCCCCTTCCAAGGGGACGAGTTCCAGAGGCTAGAGCCCTGGGGGCGGCTGCCAAGTCTCCTGGGGCGTGTGCTGGGCCCCCGTCAGAGGAGGAAGCAGCCTGGTAAACGGTGTGCCAGGCCTGAGATCTGGAGGCCTCCCACAGCCGGGTCCCTGTCCTGCCCAGGCCCCCCGAGGGAGGACGATGGTCGGGCAGTGGCGAGCGGGGTGGGGCTGGCGCCGAGCCTGCCCTTGGATGCCCCGGGGAAGGGCGCCGGGGGATGGGCTGCCCCTGGCCAGGTCTGAGGGACCGACCCAGCTCGGGGCTGTCGGGGGCAGAGAGAGAACCCCCCTCCGCCCTTTCCCTTCAGGTTCTTAGGGCTGGCCAAATCCTTCCCAAGACAGCTTGTCTGGAGAAAATCAGACCCAGCTGAAGAACATGTGTCCATGGGGGAAACCCGGGAAACTGAGTCTCCCCACACAATAGCAGAGATTCTCATCTTGCATCCTCTCCTGAGCTAATGACAAAGGTGGATGTCCCGGGTGGGCCTGTGGAATGGGAGAGGGGAGGAAGTCTATTGTCATGCAGAGGGACATGGAAAGACTTGTCTGAAGCTTATCCCTTGCACTGTTGACAGGTCGGGAAGGGACGGCACAGAGGTGAGCAGGAACCAACCGGCCTGTCTGTGGTGGGGCTGGCCCCGGGGCAGGCGTGGGGGTGATGGCTGGAAGTGGGATGGCGCGTGAGTTGGCACCAGCCAGCGGTGGAGGCAGAGACTCAGAGGTCAGGGATCTCTCTCTCTGTCTCTGTCTCTCTCTCTCTCCCTCAGGGAGCTGAGGAGAGTAAGGTGGCGCCCCCTGCCCACCTCGCCTACCTCTCCATGGGCCCTTCTTTCTCTGGCCGCTCCGGGAGCCCTGCGGGCTTGGGTTCAACCCCCCACACACCGCACAGGCCAAGGGCGCATGCGCGACAGCCAGGGCCTAGGGCTGGCCTCGGGGGTGGGGGGGGTCCTCAGTGAAGGCCCCGCCCTCCCTCCAGGCTCTGACCCAGCTGCAGCTCTTCCATCGCCGCCCTTCTGGACTCGGCTTCAGCTGTCTCCCTCCCCTCCCCCACTCCCACTCAGCTTGCAGGCCGCTTCCCTGCCTTGAAAGCATGGCTCTGGCCCTGAGGGCCACAGACCTACTGGGCTTCAAGCTCCAGGCTCTGCCTGGGCCTGCTGCTTCGGCCAGGGGCTCATTTTTTCCTGGAAAGACAAAACCATGGCCTCACCCCACGCCTGCACTTTGCCACGGCAGGCAGCCCAGATGTAGGAAAGGCTCTGTGGAGTCAGAAGTGCCGAGACAGGCAGATGGCACCAGAGGGTTTGGGGGCCAGGGCGCAACTGGGCTAGCCCCTCCTCCCGGGAGTCGGGGAGGCCCGGCCTTCCTAGTGCCCAGGCCACGGCTCCGGGGAGAAACCCGCCATGGAGGGCACGCGGGAGGCCCTCTGCCTGAGGTGGCAGGTGTCACGCCAGGGCCACTGCAAGCCTGGCTCGGCTTGCCTGCTTTCTCCAAAGGAGGCTGGCCGACCAGCCGAACCTGGCACCTGGGCCAGGCCCCTTCCAAGGGGACGAGTTCCAGAGGCTAGAGCCCTGGGGGCGGCTGCCAAGTCTCCTGGGGCGTGTGCTGGGCCCCCGTCAGAGGAGGAAGCAGCCTGGTAAACGGTGTGCCAGGCCTGAGATCTGGAGGCCTCCCACAGCCGGGTCCCTGTCCTGCCCAGGCCCCCCGAGGGAGGACGATGGTCGGGCAGTGGCGAGCGGGGTGGGGCTGGCGCCGAGCCTGCCCTTGGATGCCCCGGGGAAGGGCGCCGGGGGATGGGATGCCCCTGGCCAGGTCTGAGGGACCGACCCAGCTCGGGGCTGTCGGGGGCAGAGAGAGAACCACCCTCCGCCCTTTCCCTTCAGGTTCTTAGGGCTGGCCAAATCCTTCCCAAGACAGCTTGTCTGGAGAAAATCAGACCCAGCTGAAGAACATGTGTCCATGGGGGAAACCCGGGAAACTGAGTCTCCCCACACAATAGCAGAGATTCTCATCTTGCATCCTCTCCTGAGCTAATGACAAAGGTGGATGTCCCGGGTGGGCCTGTGGAATGGGAGAGGGGAGGAAGTCTATTGTCATGCAGAGGGACATGGAAAGACTTGTCTGAAGCTTATCCCCTGCACTGGGGTCAGGTCGGGAAGGGACGGCACAGAGGTGAGCAGGAACCAACCGGCCTGTCTGTGGTGGGGCTGGCCCCGGGGCAGGCGTGGGGGTGATGGCTGGAAGTGGGATGGCGCGTGAGTTGGCACCAGCCAGCGGTGGAGGCAGAGACTCAGAGGTCAGGGATCTCTCTCTCTGTCTCTGTCTCTCTCTCTCTCCCTCAGGGAGCTGAGGAGAGTAAGGTGGCGCCCCCTGCCCACCTCGCCTACCTCTCCATGGGCCCTTCTTTCTCTGGCCGCTCCGGGAGCCCTGCGGGCTTGGGTTCAACCCCCCACACACCGCACAGGCCAAGGGCACATGCGTGACCGCCGGGGCCTAGGGCTGGCCTCGGGGGGGGGGGGTCCTCAGTGAAGGCCCCGCCCTCCCTCCAGGCTCTGACCCAGCTGCAGCTCTTCCATCGCCGCCCTTCTGGACTCGGCTTCAGCTGTCTCCCTCCCCTCCCCCACTCCCACTCAGCTTGCAGGCCGCTTCCCTGCCTTGAAAGCATGGCTCTGGCCCTGAGGGCCACAGACCTACTGGGCTTCAAGCTCAAGGCTCTGCCTGGGCCTGCTGCTTCGGCCAGGGGCTCATTTTTTCCTGGAAAGACAAAACCATGGCCTCACCCCACGCCTGCACTTTGCCACGGCAGGCAGCCCAGATGTAGGAAAGGCTCTGTGGAGTCAGAAGTGCCGAGACAGGCAGATGGCACCAGAGGGTTTGGGGGCCAGGGCGCAACTGGGCTAGCCCCTCCTCCCGGGAGTCGGGGAGGCCCGGCCTTCCTAGTGCCCAGGCCACGGCTCCGGGGAGAAACCCGCCATGGAGGGCACGCGGGAGGCCCTCTGCCTGAGGTGGCAGGTGTCACGCCAGGGCCACTGCAAGCCTGGCTCGGCTTGCCTGCTTTCTCCAAAGGAGGCTGGCCGACCAGCCGAACCTGGCACCTGGGCCAGGCCCCTTCCAAGGGGACGAGTTCCAGAGGCTAGAGCCCTGGGGGCGGCTGCCAAGTCTCCTGGGGCGTGTGCTGGGCCCCCGTCAGAGGAGGAAGCAGCCTGGTAAACGGTGTGCCAGGCCTGAGATCTGGAGGCCTCCCACAGCCGGGTCCCTGTCCTGCCCAGGCCCCCCGAGGGAGGACGATGGTCGGGCAGTGGCGAGCGGGGTGGGGCTGGCGCCGAGCCTGCCCTTGGATGCCCCGGGGAAGGGCGCCGGGGGATGGGATGCCCCTGGCCAGGTCTGAGGGACCGACCCAGCTCGGGGCTGTCGGGGGCAGAGAGAGAACCCCCCTCCGCCCTTTCCCTTCAGGTTCTTAGGGCTGGCCAAATCCTTCCCAAGACAGCTTGTCTGGAGAAAATCAGACCCAGCTGAAGAACATGTGTCCATGGGGGAAACCCGGGAAACTGAGTCTCCCCACACAATAGCAGAGATTCTCATCTTGCATCCTCTCCTGAGCTAATGACAAAGGTGGATGTCCCGGGTGGGCCTGTGGAATGGGAGAGGGGAGGAAGTCTATTGTCATGCAGAGGGACATGGAAAGACTTGTCTGAAGCTTATCCCCTGCACTGGGGTCAGGTCGGGAAGGGACGGCACAGAGGTGAGCAGGAACCAACCGGCCTGTCTGTGGTGGGGCTGGCCCCGGGGCAGGCGTGGGGGTGATGGCTGGAAGTGGGATGGCGCGTGAGTTGGCACCAGCCAGCGGTGGAGGCAGAGACTCAGAGGTCAGGGATCTCTCTCTCTGTCTCTGTCTCTCTCTCTCTCCCTCAGGGAGCTGAGGAGAGTAAGGTGGCGCCCCCTGCCCACCTCGCCTACCTCTCCATGGGCCCTTCTTTCTCTGGCCGCTCCGGGAGCCCTGCGGGCTTGGGTTCAACCCCCCACACACCGCACAGGCCAAGGGCGCATGCGTGACCGCCGGGGCCTAGGGCTGGCCTCGGGGGGGGGGTCCTCAGTGAAGGCCCCGCCCTCCCTCCAGGCTCTGACCCAGCTGCAGCTCTTCCATCGCCGCCCTTCTGGACTCGGCTTCAGCTGTCTCCCTCCCCTCCCCCACTCCCACTCAGCTTGCAGGCCGCTTCCCTGCCTTGAAAGCATGGCTCTGGCCCTGAGGGCCACAGACCTACTGGGCTTCAAGCTCAAGGCTCTGCCTGGGCCTGCTGCTTCGGCCAGGGGCTCATTTTTTCCTGGAAAGACAAAACCATGGCCTCACCCCACGCCTGCACTTTGCCACGGCAGGCAGCCCAGATGTAGGAAAGGCTCTGTGGAGTCAGAAGTGCCGAGACAGGCAGATGGCACCAGAGGG
Source organism: Diceros bicornis minor (assembly GCF_020826845.1). Classification (NCBI taxonomy): domain Eukaryota; kingdom Metazoa; phylum Chordata; class Mammalia; order Perissodactyla; family Rhinocerotidae; genus Diceros; species Diceros bicornis. Next base: position 85,961 of record NW_026691205.1, on the reverse strand, counting down.
TTTGGGGGCCAGGGCGCAACTGGGCTAGCCCCTCCTCCCGGGAGTCGGGGAGGCCCGGCCTTCCTAGTGCCCAGGCCACGGCTCCGGGGAGAAACCCGCCATGGAGGGCACGCGGGAGGCCCTCTGCCTGAGGTGGCAGGTGTCACGCCAGGGCCACTGCAAGCCTGGCTCGGCTTGCCTGCTTTCTCCAAAGGAGGCTGGCCGACCAGCCGAACCTGGCACCTGGGCCAGGCCCCTTCCAAGGGGACGAGTTCCAGAGGCTAGAGCCCTGGGGGCGGCTGCCAAGTCTCCTGGGGCGTGTGCTGGGCCCCCGTCAGAGGAGGAAGCAGCCTGGTAAACGGTGTGCCAGGCCTGAGATCTGGAGGCCTCCCACAGCCGGGTCCCTGTCCTGCCCAGGCCCCCCGAGGGAGGACGATGGTCGGGCAGTGGCGAGCGGGGTGGGGCTGGCGCCGAGCCTGCCCTTGGATGCCCCGGGGAAGGGCGCCGGGGGATGGGATGCCCCTGGCCAGGTCTGAGGGACCGACCCAGCTCGGGGCTGTCGGGGGCAGAGAGAGAACCCCCCTCCGCCCTTTCCCTTCAGGTTCTTAGGGCTGGCCAAATCCTTCCCAAGACAGCTTGTCTGGAGAAAATCAGACCCAGCTGAAGAACATGTGTCCATGGGGGAAACCCGGGAAACTGAGTCTCCCCACACAATAGCAGAGATTCTCATCTTGCATCCTCTCCTGAGCTAATGACAAAGGTGGATGTCCCGGGTGGGCCTGTGGAATGGGAGAGGGGAGGAAGTCTATTGTCATGCAGAGGGACATGGAAAGACTTGTCTGAAGCTTATCCCCTGCACTGGGGTCAGGTCGGGAAGGGACGGCACAGAGGTGAGCAGGAACCAACCGGCCTGTCTGTGGTGGGGCTGGCCCCGGGGCAGGCGTGGGGGTGATGGCTGGAAGTGGGATGGCGCGTGAGTTGGCACCAGCCAGCGGTGGAGGCAGAGACTCAGAGGTCAGGGATCTCTCTCTCTGTCTCTGTCTCTCTCTCTCTCCCTCAGGGAGCTGAGGAGAGTAAGGTGGCGCCCCCTGCCCACCTCGCCTACCTCTCCATGGGCCCTTCTTTCTCTGGCCGCTCCGGGAGCCCTGCGGGCTTGGGTTCAACCCCCCACACACCGCACAGGCCAAGGGCGCATGCGCGACCGCCGGGGCCTAGGGCTGGCCTCGGGGGGGGGGGGGTCCTCAGTGAAGGCCCCGCCCTCCCTCCAGGCTCTGACCCAGCTGCAGCTCTTCCATCGCCGCCCTTCTGGACTCGGCTTCAGCTGTCTCCCTCCCCTCCCCCACTCCCACTCAGCTTCCAGGCCGCTTCCCTGCCTTGAAAGCATGGCTCTGGCCCTGAGGGCCACAGACCTACTGGGCTTCAAGCTCAAGGCTCTGCCTGGGCCTGCTGCTTCGGCCAGGGGCTCATTTTTTCCTGGAAAGACAAAACCATGGCCTCACCCCACGCCTGCACTTTGCCACGGCAGGCAGCCCAGATGTAGGAAAGGCTCTGTGGAGTCAGAAGTGCCGAGACAGGCAGATGGCACCAGAGGGTTTGGGGGCCAGGGCGCAACTGGGCTAGCCCCTCCTCCCGGGAGTCGGGGAGGCCCGGCCTTCCTAGTGCCCAGGCCACGGCTCCGGGGAGAAACCCGCCATGGAGGGCACGCGGGAGGCCCTCTGCCTGAGGTGGCAGGTGTCACGCCAGGGCCACTGCAAGCCTGGCTCGGCTTGCCTGCTTTCTCCAAAGGAGGCTGGCCGACCAGCCGAACCTGGCACCTGGGCCAGGCCCCTTCCAAGGGGACGAGTTCCAGAGGCTAGAGCCCTGGGGGCGGCTGCCAAGTCTCCTGGGGCGTGTGCTGGGCCCCCGTCAGAGGAGGAAGCAGCCTGGTAAACGGTGTGCCAGGCCTGAGATCTGGAGGCCTCCCACAGCCGGGTCCCTGTCCTGCCCAGGCCCCCCGAGGGAGGACGATGGTCGGGCAGTGGCGAGCGGGGTGGGGCTGGCGCCGAGCCTGCCCTTGGATGCCCCGGGGAAGGGCGCCGGGGGATGGGATGCCCCTGGCCAGGTCTGAGGGACCGACCCAGCTCGGGGCTGTCGGGGGCAGAGAGAGAACCCCCCTCCGCCCTTTCCCTTCAGGTTCTTAGGGCTGGCCAAATCCTTCCCAAGACAGCTTGTCTGGAGAAAATCAGACCCAGCTGAAGAACATGTGTCCATGGGGGAAACCCGGGAAACTGAGTCTCCCCACACAATAGCAGAGATTCTCATCTTGCATCCTCTCCTGAGCTAATGACAAAGGTGGATGTCCCGGGTGGGCCTGTGGAATGGGAGAGGGGAGGAAGTCTATTGTCATGCAGAGGGACATGGAAAGACTTGTCTGAAGCTTATCCCTTGCACTGTTGACAGGTCGGGAAGGGACGGCACAGAGGTGAGCAGGAACCAACCGGCCTGTCTGTGGTGGGGCTGGCCCCGGGGCAGGCGTGGGGGTGATGGCTGGAAGTGGGATGGCGCGTGAGTTGGCACCAGCCAGCGGTGGAGGCAGAGACTCAGAGGTCAGGGATCTCTCTCTCTGTCTCTGTCTCTCTCTCTTTCCCTCAGGGATCTGAGGAGAGTAAGGTGGCGCCCCCTGCCCACCTCGCCTACCTCTCCATGGGCCCTTCTTTCTCTGGCCGCTCCGGGAGCCCTGCGGGCTTGGGTTCAACCCCCCACACACCGCACAGGCCAAGGGCGCATGCGTGACCGCCGGGGCCTAGGGCTGGCCTCGGGGGGGGGGGTCCTCAGTGAAGGCCCCGCCCTCCCTCCAGGCTCTGACCCAGCTGCAGCTCTTCCATCGCCGCCCTTCTGGACTCGGCTTCAGCTGTCTCCCTCCCCTCCCCCACTCCCACTCAGCTTGCAGGCCGCTTCCCTGCCTTGAAAGCATGGCTCTGGCCCTGAGGGCCACAGACCTATTGGGCTTCAAGCTCAAGGCTCTGCCTGGGCCTGCTGCTTCGGCCAGGGGCTCATTTTTTCCTGGAAAGACAAAACCATGGCCTCACCCCACGCCTGCACTTTGGCACGGCAGGCAGCCCAGATGTAGGAAAGGCTCTGTGGAGTCAGAAGTGCCGAGACAGGCAGATGGCACCAGAGGGTTTGGGGGCCAGGGCGCAACTGGGCTAGCCCCTCCTCCCGGGAGTCGGGGAGGCCCGGCCTTCCTAGTGCCCAGGCCACGTCTCCGGGGAGAAACCCGCCATGGAGGGCACGCGGGAGGCCCTCTGCCTGAGGTGGCAGGTGTCACGCCAGGGCCACTGCAAGCCTGGCTCGGCTTGCCTGCTTTCTCCAAAGGAGTCTGGCCGACCAGCCGAACCTGGCACCTGGGCCAGGCCCCTTCCAAGGGGACGAGTTCCAGAGGCTAGAGCCCTGGGGGCGGCTGCCAAGTCTCCTGGGGCGTGTGCTGGGCCCCCGTCAGAGGAGGAAGCAGCCTGGTAAACGGTGTGCCAGGCCTGAGATCTGGAGGCCTCCCACAGCCGGGTCCCTGTCCTGCCCAGGCCCCCCGAGGGAGGACGATGGTCGGGCAGTGGCGAGCGGGGTGGGGCTGGCGCCGAGCCTGCCCTTGGATGCCCCGGGGAAGGGCGCCGGGGGATGGGCTGCCCCTGGCCAGGTCTGAGGGACCGACCCAGCTCGGGGCTGTCGGGGGCAGAGAGAGAACCCCCCTCCGCCCTTTCCCTTCAGGTTCTTAGGGCTGGCCAAATCCTTCCCAAGACAGCTTGTCTGGAGAAAATCAGACCCAGCTGAAGAACATGTGTCCTTGGGGGAAACCCGGGAAACTGAGTCTCCCCACACAATAGCAGAGATTCTCATCTTGCATCCTCTCCTGAGCTAATGACAAAGGTGGATGTCCCGGGTGGGCCTGTGGAATGGGAGAGGGGAGGAAGTCTATTGTCATGCAGAGGGACATGGAAAGACTTGTCTGAAGCTTATCCCCTGCACTGGGGTCAGGTCGGGAAGGGACGGCACAGAGGTGAGCAGGAACCAACCGGCCTGTCTGTGGTGGGGCTGGCCCCGGGGCAGGCGTGGGGGTGATGGCTGGAAGTGGGATGGCGCGTGAGTTGGCACCAGCCAGCGGTGGAGGCAGAGACTCAGAGGTCAGGGATCTCTCTCTCTGTCTCTGTCTCTCTCTCTCTCCCTCAGGGATCTGAGGAGAGTAAGGTGGCGCCCCCTGCCCACCTCGCCTACCTCTCCATGGGCCCTTCTTTCTCTGGCCGCTCCGGGAGCCCTGCGGGCTTGGGTTCAACCCCCCACACACCGCACAGGCCAAGGGCGCATCCGTGACCGCCGGGGCCTAGGGCTGGCCTCGGGGGGGGGGGGGGTCCTCAGTGAAGGCCCCGCCCTCCCTCCAGGCTCTGACCCAGCTGCAGCTCTTCCATCGCCGCCCTTCTGGACTCGGCTTCAGCTGTCTCCCTCCCCTCCCCCACTCCCACTCAGCTTGCAGGCCGCTTCCCTGCCTTGAAAGCATGGCTCTGGCCCTGAGGGCCACAGACCTACTGGGCTTCAAGCTCAAGGCTCTGCCTGGGCCTGCTGCTTCGGCCAGGGGCTCATTTTTTCCTGGAAAGACAAAACCATGGCCTCACCCCACGCCTGCACTTTGCCACGGCAGGCAGCCCAGATGTAGGAAAGGCTCTGTGGAGTCAGAAGTGCCGAGACAGGCAGATGGCACCAGAGGGTTTGGGGGCCAGGGCGCAACTGGGCTAGCCCCTCCTCCCGGGAGTCGGGGAGGCCCGGCCTTCCTAGTGCCCAGGCCACGGCTCCGGGGAGAAACCCGCCATGGAGGGCACGCGGGAGGCCCTCTGCCTGAGGTGGCAGGTGTCACGCCAGGGCCACTGCAAGCCTGGCTCGGCTTGCCTGCTTTCTCCAAAGGAGGCTGGCCGACCAGCCGAACCTGGCACCTGGGCCAGGCCCCTTCCAAGGGGACGAGTTCCAGAGGCTAGAGCCCTGGGGGCGGCTGCCAAGTCTCCTGGGGCGTGTGCTGGGCCCCCGTCAGAGGAGGAAGCAGCCTGGTAAACGGTGTGCCAGGCCTGAGATCTGGAGGCCTCCCACAGCCGGGTCCCTGTCCTGCCCAGGCCCCCTGAGGGAGGACGATGGTCGGGCAGTGGCGAGCGGGGTGGGGCTGGCGCCGAGCCTGCCCTTGGATGCCCCGGGGAAGGGCGCCGGGGGATGGGATGCCCCTGGCCAGGTATGAGGGACCGACCCAGCTCGGGGCTGTCGGGGGCAGAGAGAGAACCCCCCTCCGCCCTTTCCCTTCAGGTTCTTAGGGCTGGCCAAATCCTTCCCAAGACAGCTTGTCTGGAGAAAATCAGACCCAGCTGAAGAACATGTGTCCATGGGGGAAACCCGGGAAACTGAGTCTCCCCACACAATAGCAGAGATTCTCATCTTGCATCCTCTCCTGAGCTAATGACAAAGGTGGATGTCCCGGGTGGGCCTGTGGAATGGGAGAGGGGAGGAAGTCTATTGTCATGCAGAGGGACATGGAAAGACTTGTCTGAAGCTTATCCCCTGCACTGGGGTCAGGTCGGGAAGGGACGGCACAGAGGTGAGCAGGAACCAACCGGCCTGTCTGTGGTGGGGCTGGCCCCGGGGCAGGCGTGGGGGTGATGGCTGGAAGTGGGATGGCGCGTGAGTTGGCACCAGCCAGCGGTGGAGGCAGAGACTCAGAGGTCAGGGATCTCTCTCTCTGTCTCTGTCTCTCTCTCTCTCCCTCAGGGAGCTGAGGAGAGTAAGGTGGCGCCCCCTGCCCACCTCGCCTACCTCTCCATGGGCCCTTCTTTCTCTGGCCGCTCCGGGAGCCCTGCGGGCTTGGGTTCAACCCCCCACACACCGCACAGGCCAAGGGCGCATGCGCGACCGCCGGGGCCTAGGGCTGGCCTCGGGGGGGGGGGGGGTCCTCAGTGAAGGCCCCGCCCTCCCTCCAGGCTCTGACCCAGCTGCAGCTCTTCCATCGCCGCCCTTCTGGACTTGGCTTCAGCTGTCTCCCTCCCCTCCCCCACTCCCACTCAGCTTCCAGGCCGCTTCCCTGCCTTGAAAGCATGGCTCTGGCCCTGAGGGCCACAGACCTACTGGGCTTCAAGCTCAAGGCTCTGCCTGGGCCTGCTGCTTCGGCCAGGGGCTCATTTTTTCCTGGAAAGACAAAACCATGGCCTCACCCCACGCCTGCACTTTGCCACGGCAGGCAGCCCAGATGTAGGAAAGGCTCTGTGGAGTCAGAAGTGCCGAGACAGGCAGATGGCACCAGAGGGTTTGGGGGCCAGGGCGCAACTGGGCTAGCCCCTCCTCCCGGGAGTCGGGGAGGCCCGGCCTTCCTAGTGCCCAGGCCACGGCTCCGGGGAGAAACCCGCCATGGAGGGCACGCGGGAGGCCCTCTGCCTGAGGTGGCAGGTGTCACGCCAGGGCCACTGCAAGCCTGGCTCGGCTTGCCTGCTTTCTCCAAAGGAGGCTGGCCGACCAGCCGAACCTGGCACCTGGGCCAGGCCCCTTCCAAGGGGACGAGTTCCAGAGGCTAGAGCCCTGGGGGCGGCTGCCAAGTCTCCTGGGGCGTGTGCTGGGCCCCCGTCAGAGGAGGAAGCAGCCTGGTAAACGGTGTGCCAGGCCTGAGATCTGGAGGCCTCCCACAGCCGGGTCCCTGTCCTGCCCAGGCCCCCCGAGGGAGGACGATGGTCGGGCAGTGGCGAGCGGGGTGGGGCTGGCGCCGAGCCTGCCCTTGGATGCCCCGGGGAAGGGCGCCGGGGGATGGGATGCCCCTGGCCAGGTCTGAGGGACCGACCCAGCTCGGGGCTGTCGGGGGCAGAGAGAGAACCCCCCTCCGCCCTTTCCCTTCAGGTTCTTAGGGCTGGCCAAATCCTTCCCAAGACAGCTTGTCTGGAGAAAATCAGACCCAGCTGAAGAACATGTGTCCATGGGGGAAACCCGGGAAACTGAGTCTCCCCACACAATAGCAGAGATTCTCATCTTGCATCCTCTCCTGAGCTAATGACAAAGGTGGATGTCCCGGGTGGGCCTGTGGAATGGGAGAGGGGAGGAAGTCTATTGTCATGCAGAGGGACATGGAAAGACTTGTCTGAAGCTTATCCCTTGCACTGTTGACAGGTCGGGAAGGGACGGCACAGAGGTGAGCAGGAACCAACCGGCCTGTCTGTGGTGGGGCTGGCCCCGGGGCAGGCGTGGGGGTGATGGCTGGAAGTGGGATGGCGCGTGAGTTGGCACCAGCCAGCGGTGGAGGCAGAGACTCAGAGGTCAGGGATCTCTCTCTCTGTCTCTGTCTCTCTCTCTTTCCCTCAGGGATCTGAGGAGAGTAAGGTGGCGCCCCCTGCCCACCTCGCCTACCTCTCCATGGGCCCTTCTTTCTCTGGCCGCTCCGGGAGCCCTGCGGGCTTGGGTTCAACCCCCCACACACCGCACAGGCCAAGGGCGCATGCGTGACCGCCGGGGCCTAGGGCTGGCCTCGGGGGGGGGGGGTCCTCAGTGAAGGCCCCGCCCTCCCTCCAGGCTCTGACCCAGCTGCAGCTCTTCCATCGCCGCCCTTCTGGACTCGGCTTCAGCTGTCTCCCTCCCCTCCCCCACTCCCACTCAGCTTGCAGGCCGCTTCCCTGCCTTGAAAGCATGGCTCTGGCCCTGAGGGCCACAGACCTATTGGGCTTCAAGCTCAAGGCTCTGCCTGGGCCTGCTGCTTCGGCCAGGGGCTCATTTTTTCCTGGAAAGACAAAACCATGGCCTCACCCCACGCCTGCACTTTGGCACGGCAGGCAGCCCAGATGTAGGAAAGGCTCTGTGGAGTCAGAAGTGCCGAGACAGGCAGATGGCACCAGAGGGTTTGGGGGCCAGGGCGCAACTGGGCTAGCCCCTCCTCCCGGGAGTCGGGGAGGCCCGGCCTTCCTAGTGCCCAGGCCACGTCTCCGGGGAGAAACCCGCCATGGAGGGCACGCGGGAGGCCCTCTGCCTGAGGTGGCAGGTGTCACGCCAGGGCCACTGCAAGCCTGGCTCGGCTTGCCTGCTTTCTCCAAAGGAGGCTGGCCGACCAGCCGAACCTGGCACCTGGGCCAGGCCCCTTCCAAGGGGACGAGTTCCAGAGGCTAGAGTCCTGGGGGCGGCTGCCAAGTCTCCTGGGGCGTGTGCTGGGCCCCCGTCAGAGGAGGAAGCAGCCTGGTAAACGGTGTGCCAGGCCTGAGATCTGGAGGCCTCCCACAGCCGGGTCCCTGTCCTGCCCAGGCCCCCCGAGGGAGGACGATGGTCGGGCAGTGGCGAGCGGGGTGGGGCTGGCGCCGAGCCTGCCCTTGGATGCCCCGGGGAAGGGCGCCGGGGGATGGGCTGCCCCTGGCCAGGTCTGAGGGACCGACCCAGCTCGGGGCTGTCGGGGGCAGAGAGAGAACCCCCCTCCGCCCTTTCCCTTCAGGTTCTTAGGGCTGGCCAAATCCTTCCCAAGACAGCTTGTCTGGAGAAAATCAGACCCAGCTGAAGAACATGTGTCCTTGGGGGAAACCCGGGAAACTGAGTCTCCCCACACAATAGCAGAGATTCTCATCTTGCATCCTCTCCTGAGCTAATGACAAAGGTGGATGTCCCGGGTGGGCCTGTGGAATGGGAGAGGGGAGGAAGTCTATTGTCATGCAGAGGGACATGGAAAGACTTGTCTGAAGCTTATCCCCTGCACTGGGGTCAGGTCGGGAAGGGACGGCACAGAGGTGAGCAGGAACCAACCGGCCTCTCTGTGGTGGGGCTGGCCCCGGGGCAGGCGTGGGGGTGATGGCTGGAAGTGGGATGGCGCGTGAGTTGGCACCAGCCAGCGGTGGAGGCAGAGACTCAGAGGTCAGGGATCTCTCTCTCTGTCTCTGTCTCTCTCTCTCTCCCTCAGGGAGCTGAGGAGAGTAAGGTGGCGCCCCCTGCCCACCTCGCCTACCTCTCCATGGGCCCTTCTTTCTCTGGCCGCTCCGGGAGCCCTGCGGGCTTGGGTTCAACCCCCCACACACCGCACAGGCCAAGGGCGCATGCGCGACCCGCCGGGGCCTAGGGCTGGCCTGGGGGGGGGGGGGTCCTCAGTGAAGGCCCCGCCCTCCCTCCAGGCTCTGACCCAGCTGCAGCTCTTCCATCGCCGCCCTTCTGGACTCGGCTTCAGCTGTCTCCCTCCCCTCCCCCACTCCCACTCAGCTTGCAGGCCGCTTCCCTGCCTTGAAAGCATGGCTCTGGCCCTGAGGGCCACAGACCTACTGGGCTTCAAGCTCAAGGCTCTGCCTGGGCCTGCTGCTTCGGCCAGGGGCTCATTTTTTCCTGGAAAGACAAAACCATGGCCTCACCCCACGCCTGCACTTTGCCACGGCAGGCAGCCCAGATGTAGGAAAGGCTCTGTGGAGTCAGAAGTGCCGAGACAGGCAGATGGCACCAGAGGGTTTGGGGGCCAGGGCGCAACTGGGCTAGCCCCTCCTCCCGGGAGTCGGGGAGGCCCGGCCTTCCTAGTGCCCAGGCCACGTCTCCGGGGAGAAACCCGCCATGGAGGGCACGCGGGAGGCCCTCTGCCTGAGGTGGCAGGTGTCACGCCAGGGCCACTGCAAGCCTGGCTCGGCTTGCCTGCTTTCTCCAAAGGAGGCTGGCCGACCAGCCGAACCTGGCACCTGGGCCAGGCCCCTTCCAAGGGGACGAGTTCCAGAGGCTAGAGCCCTGGGGGCGGCTGCCAAGTCTCCTGGGGCGTGTGCTGGGCCCCCGTCAGAGGAGGAAGCAGCCTGGTAAACGGTGTGCCAGGCCTGAGATCTGGAGGCCTCCCACAGCCGGGTCCCTGTCCTGCCCAGGCCCCCCGAGGGAGGACGATGGTCGGGCAGTGGCGAGCGGGGTGGGGCTGGCGCCGAGCCTGCCCTTGGATGCCCCGGGGAAGGGCGCCGGGGGATGGGCTGCCCCTGGCCAGGTCTGAGGGACCGACCCAGCTCGGGGCTGTCGGGGGCAGAGAGAGAACCCCCCTCCGCCCTTTCCCTTCAGGTTCTTAGGGCTGGCCAAATCCTTCCCAAGACAGCTTGTCTGGAGAAAATCAGACCCAGCTGAAGAACATGTGTCCTTGGGGGAAACCCGGGAAACTGAGTCTCCCCACACAATAGCAGAGATTCTCATCTTGCATCCTCTCCTGAGCTAATGACAAAGGTGGATGTCCCGGGTGGGCCTGTGGAATGGGAGAGGGGAGGAAGTCTATTGTCATGCAGAGGGACATGGAAAGACTTGTCTGAAGCTTATCCCCTGCACTGGGGTCAGGTCGGGAAGGGACGGCACAGAGGTGAGCAGGAACCAACCGGCCTGTCTGTGGTGGGGCTGGCCCCGGGGCAGGCGTGGGGGTGATGGCTGGAAGTGGGATGGCGCGTGAGTTGGCACCAGCCAGCGGTGGAGGCAGAGACTCAGAGGTCAGGGATCTCTCTCTCTGTCTCTGTCTCTCTCTCTCTCCCTCAGGGATCTGAGGAGAGTAAGGTGGCGCCCCCTGCCCACCTCGCCTACCTCTCCATGGGCCCTTCTTTCTCTGGCCGCTCCGGGAGCCCTGCAGGCTTGGGTTCAACCCCCCACACACCGCACAGGCCAAGGGCGCATCCGTGACAGCCGGGGCCTAGGGCTGGCCTCGGGGGGGGGGGGGTCCTCAGTGAAGGCCCCGCCCTCCCTCCAGGCTCTGACCCAGCTGCAGCTCTTCCATCGCCGCCCTTCTGGACTCGGCTTCAGCTGTCTCCCTCCCCTCCCCCACTCCCACTCAGCTTGCAGGCCGCTTCCCTGCCTTGAAAGCATGGCTCTGGCCCTGAGGGCCACAGACCTACTGGGCTTCAAGCTCAAGGCTCTGCCTGGGCCTGCTGCTTCGGCCAGGGGCTCATTTTTTCCTGGAAAGACAAAACCATGGCCTCACCCCACGCCTGCACTTTGCCACGGCAGGCAGCCCAGATGTAGGAAAGGCTCTGTGGAGTCAGAAGTGCCGAGACAGGCAGATGGCACCAGAGGGTTTGGGGGCCAGGGCGCAACTGGGCTAGCCCCTCCTCCCGGGAGTCGGGGAGGCCCGGCCTTCCTAGTGCCCAGGCCACGGCTCCGGGGAGAAACCCGCCATGGAGGGCACGCGGGAGGCCCTCTGCCTGAGGTGGCAGGTGTCACGCCAGGGCCACTGCAAGCCTGGCTCGGCTTGCCTGCTTTCTCCAAAGGAGGCTGGCCGACCAGCCGAACCTGGCACCTGGGCCAGGCCCCTTCCAAGGGGACGAGTTCCAGAGGCTAGAGCCCTGGGGGCGGCTGCCAAGTCTCCTGGGGCGTGTGCTGGGCCCCCGTCAGAGGAGGAAGCAGCCTGGTAAACGGTGTGCCAGGCCTGAGATCTGGAGGCCTCCCACAGCAGGGTCCCTGTCCTGCCCAGGCCCCCCGAGGGAGGACGATGGTCGGGCAGTGGCGAGCGGGGTGGGGCTGGCGCCGAGCCTGCCCTTGGATGCCCCGGGGAAGGGCGCCGGGGGATGGGCTGCCCCTGGCCAGGTCTGAGGGACCGACCCAGCTCGGGGCTGTCGGGGGCAGAGAGAGAACCCCCCTCCGCCCTTTCCCTTCAGGTTCTTAGGGCTGGCCAAATCCTTCCCAAGACAGCTTGTCTGGAGAAAATCAGACCCAGCTGAAGAACATGTGTCCTTGGGGGAAACCCGGGAAACTGAGTCTCCCCACACAATAGCAGAGATTCTCATCTTGCATCCTCTCCTGAGCTAATGACAAAGGTGGATGTCCCGGGTGGGCCTGTGGAATGGGAGAGGGGAGGAAGTCTATTGTCATGCAGAGGGACATGGAAAGACTTGTCTGAAGCTTATCCCCTGCACTGGGGTCAGGTCGGGAAGGGACGGCACAGAGGTGAGCAGGAACCAACCGGCCTGTCTGTGGTGGGGCTGGCCCCGGGGCAGGCGTGGGGGTGATGGCTGGAAGTGGGATGGCGCGTGAGTTGGCACCAGCCAGCGGTGGAGGCAGAGACTCAGAGGTCAGGGATCTCTCTCTCTGTCTCTGTCTCTCTCTCTCTCCCTCAGGGATCTGAGGAGAGTAAGGTGGCGCCCCCTGCCCACCTCGCCTACCTCTCCATGGGCCCTTCTTTCTCTGGCCGCTCCGGGAGCCCTGCAGGCTTGGGTTCAACCCCCCACACACCGCACAGGCCAAGGGCGCATCCGTGACAGCCGGGGCCTAGGGCTGGCCTCGGGGGGGGGGGGGGGTCCTCAGTGAAGGCCCCGCCCTCCCTCCAGGCTCTGACCCAGCTGCAGCTCTTCCATCGCCGCCCTTCTGGACTCGGCTTCAGCTGTCTCCCTCCCCTCCCCCACTCCCACTCAGCTTGCAGGCCGCTTCCCTGCCTTGAAAGCATGGCTCTGGCCCTGAGGGCCACAGACCTACTGGGCTTCAAGCTCAAGGCTCTGCCTGGGCCTGCTGCTTCGGCCAGGGGCTCATTTTTTCCTGGAAAGACAAAACCATGGCCTCACCCCACGCCTGCACTTTGCCACGGCAGGCAGCCCAGATGTAGGAAAGGCTCTGTGGAGTCAGAAGTGCCGAGACAGGCAGATGGCACCAGAGGGTTTGGGGGCCAGGGCGCAACTGGGCTAGCCCCTCCTCCCGGGAGTCGGGGAGGCCCGGCCTTCCTAGTGCCCAGGCCACGGCTCCGGGGAGAAACCCGCCATGGAGGGCACGCGGGAGGCCCTCTGCCTGAGGTGGCAGGTGTCACGCCAGGGCCACTGCAAGCCTGGCTCGGCTTGCCTGCTTTCTCCAAAGGAGGCTGGCCGACCAGCCGAACCTGGCACCTGGGCCAGGCCCCTTCCAAGGGGACGAGTTCCAGAGGCTAGAGCCCTGGGGGCGGCTGCCAAGTCTCCTGGGGCGTGTGCTGGGCCCCCCGTCAGAGGAGGAAGCAGCCTGGTAAACGGTGTGCCAGGCCTGAGATCTGGAGGCCTCCCACAGCCGGGTCCCTGTCCTGCCCAGGCCCCCCGAGGGAGGACGATGGTCGGGCAGTGGCGAGCGGGGTGGGGCTGGCGCCGAGCCTGCCCTTGGATGCCCCGGGGAAGGGCGCCGGGGGATGGGATGCCCCTGGCCAGGTATGAGGGACCGACCCAGCTCGGGGCTGTCGGGGGCAGAGAGAGAACCCCCCTCCGCCCTTTCCCTTCAGGTTCTTAGGGCTGGCCAAATCCTTCCCAAGACAGCTTGTCTGGAGAAAATCAGACCCAGCTGAAGAACATGTGTCCATGGGGGAAACCCGGGAAACTGAGTCTCCCCACACAATAGCAGAGATTCTCATCTTGCATCCTCTCCTGAGCTAATGACAAAGGTGGATGTCCCGGGTGGGCCTGTGGAATGGGAGAGGGGAGGAAGTCTATTGTCATGCAGAGGGACATGGAAAGACTTGTCTGAAGCTTATCCCTTGCACTGTTGACAGGTCGGGAAGGGACGGCACAGAGGTGAGCAGGAACCAACCGGCCTGTCTGTGGTGGGGCTGGCCCCGGGGCAGGCGTGGGGGTGATGGCTGGAAGTGGGATGGCGCGTGAGTTGGCACCAGCCAGCGGTGGAGGCAGAGACTCAGAGGTCAGGGATCTCTCTCTCTGTCTCTGTCTCTCTCTCTCTCCCTCAGGGAGCTGAGGAGAGTAAGGTGGCGCCCCCTGCCCACCTCGCCTACCTCTCCATGGGCCCTTCTTTCTCTGGCCGCTCCGGGAGCCCTGCGGGCTTGGGTTCAACCCCCCACACACCGCACAGGCCAAGCGCGCATGCGCGACCGCCAGGGCCTAGGGCTGGCCTCGGGGGGGGGGGGGTCCTCAGTGAATGCCCCGCCCTCCCTCCAGGCTCTGACCCAGCTGCAGCTCTTCCATCGCCGCCCTTCTGGACTCGGCTTCAGCTGTCTCCCTCCCCTCCCCCACTCCCACTCAGCTTGGAGGCCGCTTCCCTGCCTTGAAAGCATGGCTCTGGCCCTGAGGGCCACAGACCTACTGGGCTTCAAGCTCAAGGCTCTGCCTGGGCCTGCTGCTTCGGCCAGGGGCTCATTTTTTCCTGGAAAGACAAAACCATGGCCTCACCCCACGCCTGCACTTTGCCACGGCAGGCAGCCCAGATGTAGGAAAGGCTCTGTGGAGTCAGAAGTGCCGAGACAGGCAGATGGCACCAGAGGGTTTGGGGGCCAGGCGCAACTGGGCTAGCCCCTCCTCCCGGGAGTCGGGGAGGCCCGGCCTTCCTAGTGCCCAGGCCACGGCTCCGGGGAGAAACCCGCCATGGAGGGCACGCGGGAGGCCCTCTGCCTGAGGTGGCAGGTGTCACGCCAGGGCCACTGCAAGCCTGGCTCGGCTTGCCTGCTTTCTCCAAAGGAGGCTGGCCGACCAGCCGAACCTGGCACCTGGGCCAGGCCCCTTCCAAGGGGACGAGTTCCAGAGGCTAGAGCCCTGGGGGCGGCTGCCAAGTCTCCTGGGGCGTGTGCTGGGCCCCCGTCAGAGGAGGAAGCAGCCTGGTAAACGGTGTGCCAGGCCTGAGATCTGGAGGCCTCCCACAGCCGGGTCCCTGTCCTGCCCAGGCCCCCCGAGGGAGGACGATGGTCGGGCAGTGGCGAGCGGGGTGGGGCTGGCGCCGAGCCTGCCCTTGGATGCCCCGGGGAAGGGCGCCGGGGGATGGGATGCCCCTGGCCAGGTCTGAGGGACCGACCCAGCTCGGGGCTGTCGGGGGCAGAGAGAGAACCCCCCTCCGCCCTTTCCCTTCAGGTTCTTAGGGCTGGCCAAATCCTTCCCAAGACAGCTTGTCTGGAGAAAATCAGACCCAGCTGAAGAACATGTGTCCATGGGGGAAACCCGGGAAACTGAGTCTCCCCACACAATAGCAGAGATTCTCATCTTGCATCCTCTCCTGAGCTAATGACAAAGGTGGATGTCCCGGGTGGGCCTGTGGAATGGGAGAGGGGAGGAAGTCTATTGTCATGCAGAGGGACATGGAAAGACTTGTCTGAAGCTTATCCCTTGCACTGTTGACAGGTCGGGAAGGGACGGCACAGAGGTGAGCAGGAACCAACCGGCCTGTCTGTGGTGGGGCTGGCCCCGGGGCAGGCGTGGGGGTGATGGCTGGAAGTGGGATGGCGCGTGAGTTGGCACCAGCCAGCGGTGGAGGCAGAGACTCAGAGGTCAGGGATCTCTCTCTCTGTCTCTGTCTCTCTCTCTCTCCCTCAGGGATCTGAGGAGAGTAAGGTGGCGCCCCCTGCCCACCTCGCCTACCTCTCCATGGGCCCTTCTTTCTCTGGCCGCTCCGGGAGCCCTGCGGGCTTGGGTTCAACCCCCCACACACCGCACAGGCCAAGGGCGCATGCGCGACCGCCAGGGCCTAGGGCTGGCCTCGGGGGGGGGGGGTCCTCAGTGAATGCCCCGCCCTCCCTCCAGGCTCTGACCCAGCTGCAGCTCTTCCATCGCCGCCCTTCTGGACTCGGCTTCAGCTGTCTCCCTCCCCTCCCCCACTCCCACTCAGCTTGCAGGCCGCTTCCCTGCCTTGAAAGCATGGCTCTGGCCCTGAGGGCCACAGACCTACTGGGCTTCAAGCTCAAGGCTCTGCCTGGGCCTGCTGCTTCGGCCAGGGGCTCATTTTTTCCTGGAAAGACAAAACCATGGCCTCACCCCACGCCTGCACTTTGCCACGGCAGGCAGCCCAGATGTAGGAAAGGCTCTGTGGAGTCAGAAGTGCCGAGACAGGCAGATGGCACCAGAGGGTTTGGGGGCCAGGGCGCAACTGGGCTAGCCCCTCCTCCCGGGAGTCGGGGAGGCCCGGCCTTCCTAGTGCCCAGGCCACGGCTCCGGGGAGAAACCCGCCATGGAGGGCACGCGGGAGGCCCTCTGCCTGAGGTGGCAGGTGTCACGCCAGGGCCACTGCAAGCCTGGCTCGGCTTGCCTGCTTTCTCCAAAGGAGGCTGGCCGACCAGCCGAACCTGGCACCTGGGCCAGGCCCCTTCCAAGGGGTCGAGTTCCAGAGGCTAGAGCCCTGGGGGCGGCTGCCAAGTCTCCTGGGGCGTGTGCTGGGCCCCCGTCAGAGGAGGAAGCAGCCTGGTAAACGGTGTGCCAGGCCTGAGATCTGGAGGCCTCCCACAGCCGGGTCCCTGTCCTGCCCAGGCCCCCCGAGGGAGGACGATGGTCGGGCAGTGGCGAGCGGGGTGGGGCTGGCGCCGAGCCTGCCCTTGGATGCCCCGGGGAAGGGCGCCGGGGGATGGGATGCCCCTGGCCAGGTCTGAGGGACCGACCCAGCTCGGGGCTGTCGGGGGCAGAGAGAGAACCCCCCTCCGCCCTTTCCCTTCAGGTTCTTAGGGCTGGCCAAATCCTTCCCAAGACAGCTTGTCTGGAGAAAATCAGACCCAGCTGAAGAACATGTGTCCATGGGGGAAACCCGGGAAACTGAGTCTCCCCACACAATAGCAGAGATTCTCATCTTGCATCCTCTCCTGAGCTAATGACAAAGGTGGATGTCCCGGGTGGGCCAGTGGAATGGGAGAGGGGAGGAAGTCTATTGTCATGCAGAGGGACATGGAAAGACTTGTCTGAAGCTTATCCCTTGCACTGTTGACAGGTCGGGAAGGGACGGCACAGAGGTGAGCAGGAACCAACCGGCCTGTCTGTGGTGGGGCTGGCCCCGGGGCAGGCGTGGGGGTGATGGCTGGAAGTGGGATGGCGCGTGAGTTGGCACCAGCCAGCGGTGGAGGCAGAGACTCAGAGGTCAGGGATCTCTCTCTCTGTCTCTGTCTCTCTCTCTCTCCCTCAGGGAGCTGAGGAGAGTAAGGTGGCGCCCCCTGCCCACCTCGCCTACCTCTCCATGGGCCCTTCTTTCTCTGGCCGCTCCGGGAGCCCTGCGGGCTTGGGTTCAACCCCCCACACACCGCACAGGCCAAGGGCGCATGCGCGACCGCCAGGGCCTAGGGCTGGCCTCGGGGGGGGGGGGGGTCCTCAGTGAATGCCCCGCCCTCCCTCCAGGCTCTGACCCAGCTGCAGCTCTTCCATCGCCGCCCTTCTGGACTCGGCTTCAGCTGTCTCCCTCCCCTCCCCCACTCCCACTCAGCTTGCAGGCCGCTTCCCTGCCTTGAAAGCATGGCTCTGGCCCTGAGGGCCACAGACCTACTGAGCTTCAAGCTCAAGGCTCTGCCTGGGCCTGCTGCTTCGGCCAGGGGCTCATTTTTTCCTGGAAAGACAAAACCATGGCCTCACCCCACGCCTGCACTTTGCCACGGCAGGCAGCCCAGATGTAGGAAAGGCTCTGTGGAGTCAGAAGTGCCGAGACAGGCAGATGGCACCAGAGGGTTTGGGGGCCAGGACGCAACTGGGCTAGCCCCTCCTCCCGGGAGTCGGGGAGGCCCGGCCTTCCTAGTGCCCAGGCCACGGCTCCGGGGAGAAACCCGCCATGGAGGGCACGCGGGAGGCCCTCTGCCTGAGGTGGCAGGTGTCACGCCAGGGCCACTGCAAGCCTGGCTCGGCTTGCCTGCTTTCTCCAAAGGAGGCTGGCCGACCAGACCGAACCTGGCACCTGGGCCAGGCCCCTTCCAAGGGGACGAGTTCCAGAGGCTAGAGCCCTGGGGGCGGCTGCCAAGTCTCCTGGGGCGTGTGCTGGGCCCCCGTCAGAGGAGGAAGCAGCCTGGTAAACGGTGTGCCAGGCCTGAGATCTGGAGGCCTCCCACAGCCGGGTCCCTGTCCTGCCCAGGCCCCCCGAGGGAGGACGATGGTCGGGCAGTGGCGAGCGGGGTGGGGCTGGCGCCGAGCCTGCCCTTGGATGCCCCGGGGAAGGGCGCCGGGGGATGGGATGCCCCTGGCCAGGTCTGAGGGACCGACCCAGCTCGGGGCTGTCGGGGGCAGAGAGAGAACCCCCCTCCGCCCTTTCCCTTCAGGTTCTTAGGGCTGGCCAAATCCTTCCCAAGACAGCTTGTCTGGAGAAAATCAGACCCAGCTGAAGAACATGTGTCCATGGGGGAAACCCGGGAAACTGAGTCTCCCCCACACAATAGCAGAGATTCTCATCTTGCATCCTCTCCTGAGAATGACAAAGGTGGATGTCCCGGGTGGGCCAGTGGAATGGGAGAGGGGAGGAAGTCTATTGTCATGCAGAGGGACATGGAAAGACTTGTCTGAAGCTTATCCCTTGCACTGTTGACAGGTCGGGAAGGGACGGCACAGAGGTGAGCAGGAACCAACCGGCCTGTCTGTGGTGGGGCTGGCCCCGGGGCAGGCGTGGGGGTGATGGCTGGAAGTGGGATGGCGCGTGAGTTGGCACCAGCCAGCGGTGGAGGCAGAGACTCAGAGGTCAGGGATCTCTCTCTCTGTCTCTGTCTCTCTCTCTCTCCCTCAGGGAGCTGAGGAGAGTAAGGTGGCGCCCCCTGCCCACCTCGCCTACCTCTCCATGGGCCCTTCTTTCTCTGGCCGCTCCGGGAGCCCTGCGGGCTTGGGTTCAACCCCCCACACACCGCACAGGCCAAGGGCGCATGCGCGACCGCCAGGGCCTAGGGCTGGCCTCGGGGGGGGGGGGGGTCCTCAGTGAATGCCCCGCCCTCCCTCCAGGCTCTGACCCAGCTGCAGCTCTTCCATCGCCGCCCTTCTGGACTCGGCTTCAGCTGTCTCCCTCCCCTCCCCCACTCCCACTCAGCTTGCAGGCCGCTTCCCTGCCTTGAAAGCATGGCTCTGGCCCTGAGGGCCACAGACCTACTGAGCTTCAAGCTCAAGGCTCTGCCTGGGCCTGCTGCTTCGGCCAGGGGCTCATTTTTTCCTGGAAAGACAAAACCATGGCCTCACCCCACGCCTGCACTTTGCCACGGCAGGCAGCCCAGATGTAGGAAAGGCTCTGTGGAGTCAGAAGTGCCGAGACAGGCAGATGGCACCAGAGGGTTTGGGGGCCAGGGCGCAACTGGGCTAGCCCCTCCTCCCGGGAGTCGGGGAGGCCCGGCCTTCCTAGTGCCCAGGCCACGGCTCCGGGGAGAAACCCGCCATGGAGGGCACGCGGGAGGCCCTCTGCCTGAGGTGGCAGGTGTCACGCCAGGGCCACTGCAAGCCTGGCTCGGCTTGCCTGCTTTCTCCAAAGGAGGCTGGCCGACCAGCCGAACCTGGCACCTGGGCCAGGCCCCTTCCAAGGGGACGAGTTCCAGAGGCTAGAGCCCTGGGGGCGGCTGCCAAGTCTCCTGGGGCGTGTGCTGGGCCCCCGTCAGAGGAGGAAGCAGCCTGGTAAACGGTGTGCCAGGCCTGAGATCTGGAGGCCTCCCACAGCCGGGTCCCTGTCCTGCCCAGGCCCCCCGAGGGAGGACGATGGTCGGGCAGTGGCGAGCGGGGTGGGGCTGGCGCCGAGCCTGCCCTTGGATGCCCCGGGGAAGGGCGCCGGGGGATGGGCTGCCCCTGGCCAGGTCTGAGGGACCGACCCAGCTCGGGGCTGTCGGGGGCAGAGAGAGAACCCCCCTCCGCCCTTTCCCTTCAGGTTCTTAGGGCTGGCCAAATCCTTCCCAAGACAGCTTGTCTGGAGAAAATCAGACCCAGCTGAAGAACATGTGTCCATGGGGGAAACCCGGGAAACTGAGTCTCCCCACACAATAGCAGAGATTCTCATCTTGCATCCTCTCCTGAGCTAATGACAAAGGTGGATGTCCCGGGTGGGCCTGTGGAATGGGAGAGGGGAGGAAGTCTATTGTCATGCAGAGGGACATGGAAAGACTTGTCTGAAGCTTATCCCCTGCACTGGGGTCAGGTCGGGAAGGGACGGCACAGAGGTGAGCAGGAACCAACCGGCCTGTCTGTGGTGGGGCTGGCCCCGGGGCAGGCGTGGGGGTGATGGCTGGAAGTGGGATGGCGCGTGAGTTGGCACCAGCCAGCGGTGGAGGCAGAGACTCAGAGGTCAGGGATCTCTCTCTCTGTCTCTGTCTCTCTCTCTCTCCCTCAGGGAGCTGAGGAGAGTAAGGTGGCGCCCCCTGCCCACCTCGCCTACCTCTCCATGGGCCCTTCTTTCTCTGGCCGCTCCAGGAGCCCTGCGGGCTTGGGTTCAACCCCCCACACACCGCACAGGCCAAGGGCGCATGCGTGACCGCCGGGGCCTAGGGCTGGCCTCGGGGGGGGGGGGGGTCCTCAGTGAAGGCCCCGCCCTCCCTCCAGGCTCTGACCCAGCTGCAGCTCTTCCATCGCCGCCCTTCTGGACTCGGCTTCAGCTGTCTCCCTCCCCTCCCCCACTCCCACTCAGCTTGCAGGCCGCTTCCCTGCCTTGAAAGCATGGCTCTGGCCCTGAGGGCCACAGACCTATTGGGCTTCAAGCTCAAGGCTCTGCCTGGGCCTGCTGCTTCGGCCAGGGGCTCATTTTTTCCTGGAAAGACAAAACCATGGCCTCACCCCACGCCTGCACTTTGCCACGGCAGGCAGCCCAGATGTAGGAAAGGCTCTGTGGAGTCAGAAGTGCCGAGACAGGCAGATGGCACCAGAGGGTTTGGGGGCCAGGGCGCAACTGGGCTAGCCCCTCCTCCCGGGAGTCGGGGAGGCCCGGCCTTCCTAGTGCCCAGGCCACGGCTCCGGGGAGAAACCCGCCATGGAGGGCACGCGGGAGGCCCTCTGCCTGAGGTGGCAGGTGTCACGCCAGGGCCACTGCAAGCCTGGCTCGGCTTGCCTGCTTTCTCCAAAGGAGGCTGGCCGACCAGCCGAACCTGGCACCTGGGCCAGGCCCCTTCCAAGGGGACGAGTTCCAGAGGCTAGAGCCCTGGGGGCGGCTGCCAAGTCTCCTGGGGCGTGTGCTGGGCCCCCGTCAGAGGAGGAAGCAGCCTGGTAAACGGTGTGCCAGGCCTGAGATCTGGAGGCCTCCCACAGCCGGGTCCCTGTCCTGCCCAGGCCCCCCGAGGGAGGACGATGGTCGGGCAGTGGCGAGCGGGGTGGGGCTGGCGCCGAGCCTGCCCTTGGATGCCCCGGGGAAGGGCGCCGGGGGATGGGCTGCCCCTGGCCAGGTCTGAGGGACCGACCCAGCTCGGGGCTGTCGGGGGCAGAGAGAGAACCCCCCTCCGCCCTTTCCCTTCAGGTTCTTAGGGCTGGCCAAATCCTTCCCAAGACAGCTTGTCTGGAGAAAATCAGACCCAGCTGAAGAACATGTGTCCATGGGGGAAACCCGGGAAACTGAGTCTCCCCACACAATAGCAGAGATTCTCATCTTGCATCCTCTCCTGAGCTAATGACAAAGGTGGATGTCCCGGGTGGGCCTGTGGAATGGGAGAGGGGAGGAAGTCTATTGTCATGCAGAGGGACATGGAAAGACTTGTCTGAAGCTTATCCCCTGCACTGGGGTCAGGTCGGGAAGGGACGGCACAGAGGTGAGCAGGAACCAACCGGCCTGTCTGTGGTGGGGCTGGCCCCGGGGCAGGCATGGGGGTGATGGCTGGAAGTGGGATGGCGCGTGAGTTGGCACCAGCCAGCGGTGGAGGCAGAGACTCAGAGGTCAGGGATCTCTCTCTCTGTCTCTGTCTCTCTCTCTCTCCCTCAGGGAGCTGAGGAGAGTAAGGTGGCGCCCCCTGCCCACCTCGCCTACCTCTCCATGGGCCCTTCTTTCTCTGGCCGCTCCGGGAGCCCTGCGGGCTTGGGTTCAACCCCCCACACACCGCACAGGCCAAGGGCGCATGCGTGACCGCCGGGGCCTAGGGCTGGCCTCGGGGGGGGGGGGGGTCCTCAGTGAAGGCCCCGCCCTCCCTCCAGGCTCTGACCCAGCTGCAGCTCTTCCATCGCCGCCCTTCTGGACTCGGCTTCAGCTGTCTCCCTCCCCTCCCCCACTCCCACTCAGCTTGCAGGCCGCTTCCCTGCCTTGAAAGCATGGCTCTGGCCCTGAGGGCCACAGACCTACTGGGCTTCAAGCTCAAGGCTCTGCCTGGGCCTGCTGCTTCGGCCAGGGGCTCATTTTTTCCTGGAAAGACAAAACCATGGCCTCACCCCACGCCTGCACTTTGCCACGGCAGGCAGCCCAGATGTAGGAAAGGCTCTGTGGAGTCAGAAGTGCCGAGACAGGCAGATGGCACCAGAGGGTTTGGGGGCCAGGGCGCAACTGGGCTAGCCCCTCCTCCCGGGAGTCGGGGAGGCCCGGCCTTCCTAGTGCCCAGGCCACGGCTCCGGGGAGAAACCCGCCATGGAGGGCACGCGGGAGGCCCTCTGCCTGAGGTGGCAGGTGTCACGCCAGGGCCACTGCAAGCCTGGCTCGGCTTGCCTGCTTTCTCCAAAGGAGGCTGGCCGACCAGCCGAACCTGGCACCTGGGCCAGGCCCCTTCCAAGGGGACGAGTTCCAGAGGCTAGAGCCCTGGGGGCGGCTGCCAAGTCTCCTGGGGCGTGTGCTGGGCCCCCGTCAGAGGAGGAAGCAGCCTGGTAAACGGTGTGCCAGGCCTGAGATCTGGAGGCCTCCCACAGCCGGGTCCCTGTCCTGCCCAGGCCCCCCGAGGGAGGACGATGGTCGGGCAGTGGCGAGCGGGCTGGGGCTGGCGCCGAGCCTGCCCTTGGATGCCCCGGGGAAGGGCGCCGGGGGATGGGATGCCCCTGGCCAGGTCTGAGGGACCGACCCAGCTCGGGGCTGTCGGGGGCAGAGAGAGAACCCCCCTCCGCCCTTTCCCTTCAGGTTCTTAGGGCTGGCCAAATCCTTCCCAAGACAGCTTGTCTGGAGAAAATCAGACCCAGCTGAAGAACATGTGTCCATGGGGGAAACCCGGGAAACTGAGTCTCCCCACACAATAGCAGAGATTCTCATCTTGCATCCTCTCCTGAGCTAATGACAAAGGTGGATGTCCCGGGTGGGCCTGTGGAATGGGAGAGGGGAGGAAGTCTATTGTCATGCAGAGGGACATGGAAAGACTTGTCTGAAGCTTATCCCCTGCACTGGGGTCAGGTCGGGAAGGGACGGCACAGAGGTGAGCAGGAACCAACCGGCCTGTCTGTGGTGGGGCTGGCCCCGGGGCAGGCGTGGGGGTGATGGATGGAAGTGGGATGGCGCGTGAGTTGGCACCAGCCAGCGGTGGAGGCAGAGACTCAGAGGTCAGGGATCTCTCTCTCTGTCTCTGTCTCTCTCTCTCTCCCTCAGGGAGCTGAGGAGAGTAAGGTGGCGCCCCCTGCCCACCTCGCCTACCTCTCCATGGGCCCTTCATTCTCTGGCCGCTCCGGGAGCCCTGCGGGCTTGGGTTCAACCCCCCACACACCGCACAGGCCAAGGGCGCATGCGTGACCGCCGGGGCCTAGGGCTGGCCTCGGGGGGGGGGGGGGGTCCTCAGTGAAGGCCCCGCCCTCCCTCCAGGCTCTGACCCAGCTGCAGCTCTTCCATCGCCGCCCTTCTGGACTCGGCTTCAGCTGTCTCCCTCCCCTCCCCCACTCCCACTCAGCTTGCAGGCCGCTTCCCTGCCTTGAAAGCATGGCTCTGGCCCTGAGGGCCACAGACCTATTGGGCTTCAAGCTCAAGGCTCTGCCTGGGCCTGCTGCTTCGGCCAGGGGCTCATTTTTTCCTGGAAAGACAAAACCATGGCCTCACCCCACGCCTGCACTTTGCCACGGCAGGCAGCCCAGATGTAGGAAAGGCTCTGTGGAGTCAGAAGTGCCGAGACAGGCAGATGGCACCAGAGGGTTTGGGGGCCAGGGCGCAACTGGGCTAGCCCCTCCTCCCGGGAGTCGGGGAGGCCCGGCCTTCCTAGTGCCCAGGCCACGGCTCCGGGGAGAAACCCGCCATGGAGGGCACGCGGGAGGCCCTCTGCCTGAGGTGGCAGGTGTCACGCCAGGGCCACTGCAAGCCTGGCTCGGCTTGCCTGCTTTCTCCAAAGGAGGCTGGCCGACCAGCCGAACCTGGCACCTGGGCCAGGCCCCTTCCAAGGGGACGAGTTCCAGAGGCTAGAGCCCTGGGGGCGGCTGCCAAGTCTCCTGGGGCGTGTGCTGGGCCCCCGTCAGAGGAGGAAGCAGCCTGGTAAACGGTGTGCCAGGCCTGAGATCTGGAGGCCTCCCACAGCCGGGTCCCTGTCCTGCCCAGGCCCCCCCGAGGGAGGACGATGGTCGGGCAGTGGCGAGCGGGGTGGGGCTGGCGCCGAGCCTGCCCTTGGATGCCCCGGGGAAGGGCGCCGGGGGATGGGCTGCCCCTGGCCAGGTCTGAGGGACCGACCCAGCTCGGGGCTGTCGGGGGCAGAGAGAGAACCCCCCTCCGCCCTTTCCCTTCAGGTTCTTAGGGCTGGCCAAATCCTTCCCAAGACAGCTTGTCTGGAGAAAATCAGACCCAGCTGAAGAACATGTGTCCATGGGGGAAACCCGGGAAACTGAGTCTCCCCACACAATAGCAGAGATTCTCATCTTGCATCCTCTCCTGAGCTAATGACAAAGGTGGATGTCCCGGGTGGGCCTGTGGAATGGGAGAGGGGAGGAAGTCTATTGTCATGCAGAGGGACATGGAAAGACTTGTCTGAAGCTTATCCCCTGCACTGGGGTCAGGTCGGGAAGGGACGGCACAGAGGTGAGCAGGAACCAACCGGCCTGTCTGTGGTGGGGCTGGCCCCGGGGCAGGCGTGGGGGTGATGGCTGGAAGTGGGATGGCGCGTGAGTTGGCACCAGCCAGCGGTGGAGGCAGAGACTCAGAGGTCAGGGATCTCTCTCTCTGTCTCTGTCTCTCTCTCTCTCCCTCAGGGAGCTGAGGAGAGTAAGGTGGCGCCCCCTGCCCACCTCGCCTACCTCTCCATGGGCCCTTCTTTCTCTGGCCGCTCCGGGAGCCCTGCGGGCTTGGGTTCAACCCCCCACACACCGCACAGGCCAAGGGCGCATGCGTGACCGCCGGGGCCTAGGGCTGGCCTCGGGGGGGGGGGGGGTCCTCAGTGAAGGCCCCGCCCTCCCTCCAGGCTCTGACCCAGCTGCAGCTCTTCCATCGCCGCCCTTCTGGACTCGGCTTCAGCTGTCTCCCTCCCCTCCCCCACTCCCACTCAGCTTGCAGGCCGCTTCCCTGCCTTGAAAGCATGGCTCTGGCCCTGAGGGCCACAGACCTACTGGGCTTCAAGCTCAAGGCTCTGCCTGGGCCTGCTGCTTCGGCCAGGGGCTCATTTTTTCCTGGAAAGACAAAACCATGGCCTCACCCCACGCCTGCACTTTGCCACGGCAGGCAGCCCAGATGTAGGAAAGGCTCTGTGGAGTCAGAAGTGCCGAGACAGGCAGATGGCACCAGAGGGTTTGGGGGCCAGGGCGCAACTGGGCTAGCCCCTCCTCCCGGGAGTCGGGGAGGCCCGGCCTTCCTAGTGCCCAGGCCACGGCTCCGGGGAGAAACCCGCCATGGAGGGCACGCGGGAGGCCCTCTGCCTGAGGTGGCAGGTGTCACGCCAGGGCCACTGCAAGCCTGGCTCGGCTTGCCTGCTTTCTCCAAAGGAGGCTGGCCGACCAGCCGAACCTGGCACCTGGGCCAGGCCCCTTCCAAGGGGACGAGTTCCAGAGGCTAGAGCCCTGGGGGCGGCTGCCAAGTCTCCTGGGGCGTGTGCTGGGCCCCCGTCAGAGGAGGAAGCAGCCTGGTAAACGGTGTGCCAGGCCTGAGATCTGGAGGCCTCCCACAGCCGGGTCCCTGTCCTGCCCAGGCCCCCCGAGGGAGGACGATGGTCGGGCAGTGGCGAGCGGGGTGGGGCTGGCGCCGAGCCTGCCCTTGGATGCCCCGGGGAAGGGCGCCGGGGGATGGGCTGCCCCTGGCCAGGTCTGAGGGACCGACCCAGCTCGGGGCTGTCGGGGGCAGAGAGAGAACCCCCCTCCGCCCTTTCCCTTCAGGTTCTTAGGGCTGGCCAAATCCTTCCCAAGACAGCTTGTCTGGAGAAAATCAGACCCAGCTGAAGAACATGTGTCCATGGGGGAAACCCGGGAAACTGAGTCTCCCCACACAATAGCAGAGATTCTCATCTTGCATCCTCTCCTGAGCTAATGACAAAGGTGGATGTCCCGGGTGGGCCTGTGGAATGGGAGAGGGGAGGAAGTCTATTGTCATGCAGAGGGACATGGAAAGACTTGTCTGAAGCTTATCCCTTGCACTGTTGACAGGTCGGGAAGGGACGGCACAGAGGTGAGCAGGAACCAACCGGCCTGTCTGTGGTGGGGCTGGCCCCGGGGCAGGCGTGGGGGTGATGGCTGGAAGTGGGATGGCGCGTGAGTTGGCACCAGCCAGCGGTGGAGGCAGAGACTCAGAGGTCAGGGATCTCTCTCTCTGTCTCTGTCTCTCTCTCTCTCCCTCAGGGAGCTGAGGAGAGTAAGGTGGCGCCCCCTGCCCACCTCGCCTACCTCTCCATGGGCCCTTCTTTCTCGGGCCGCTCCGGGAGCCCTGC
Source organism: Diceros bicornis minor (assembly GCF_020826845.1). NCBI lineage: Eukaryota > Metazoa > Chordata > Mammalia > Perissodactyla > Rhinocerotidae > Diceros > Diceros bicornis. The sequence goes on along the minus strand of NW_026691205.1, from coordinate 59,689 downwards.
GGGCTTGGGTTCAACCCCCCACACACCGCACAGGCCAAGGGCGCATGCGCGACAGCCAGGGCCTAGGGCTGGCCTCGGGGGGGGGGGGGTCCTCAGTGAAGGCCCCGCCCTCCCTGCAGGCTCTGACCCAGCTGCAGCTCTTCCATCGCCGCCCTTCTGGACTCGGCTTCAGCTGTCTCCCTCCCCTCCCCCACTCCCACTCAGCTTGCAGGCCGCTTCCCTGCCTTGAAAGCATGGCTCTGGCCCTGAGGGCCACAGACCTACTGGGCTTCAAGCTCAAGGCTCTGCCTGGGCCTGCTGCTTCGGCCAGGGGCTCATTTTTTCCTGGAAAGACAAAACCATGGCCTCACCCCACGCCTGCACTTTGCCACGGCAGGCAGCCCAGATGTAGGAAAGGCTCTGTGGAGTCAGAAGTGCCGAGACAGGCAGATGGCACCAGAGGGTTTGGGGGCCAGGGCGCAACTGGGCTAGCCCCTCCTCCCGGGAGTCGGGGAGGCCCGGCCTTCCTAGTGCCCAGGCCACGGCTCCGGGGAGAAACCCGCCATGGAGGGCACGCGGGAGGCCCTCTGCCTGAGGTGGCAGGTGTCACGCCAGGGCCACTGCAAGCCTGGCTCGGCTTGCCTGCTTTCTCCAAAGGAGGCTGGCCGACCAGCCGAACCTGGCACCTGGGCCAGGCCCCTTCCAAGGGGACGAGTTCCAGAGGCTAGAGCCCTGGGGGCGGCTGCCAAGTCTCCTGGGGCGTGTGCTGGGCCCCCGTCAGAGGAGGAAGCAGCCTGGTAAACGGTGTGCCAGGCCTGAGATCTGGAGGCCTCCCACAGCCGGGTCCCTGTCCTGCCCAGGCCCCCCGAGGGAGGACGATGGTCTGGCAGTGGCGAGCGGGGTGGGGCTGGCGCCGAGCCTGCCCTTGGATGCCCCGGGGAAGGGCGCCGGGGGATGGGATGCCCCTGGCCAGGTCTGAGGGACCGACCCAGCTCGGGGCTGTCGGGGGCAGAGAGAGAACCCCCCTCCGCCCTTTCCCTTCAGGTTCTTAGGGCTGGCCAAATCCTTCCCAAGACAGCTTGTCTGGAGAAAATCAGACCCAGCTGAAGAACATGTGTCCATGGGGGAAACCCGGGAAACTGAGTCTCCCCACACAATAGCAGAGATTCTCATCTTGCATCCTCTCCTGAGCTAATGACAAAGGTGGATGTCCCGGGTGGGCCTGTGGAATGGGAGAGGGGAGGAAGTCTATTGTCATGCAGAGGGACATGGAAAGACTTGTCTGAAGCTTATCCCCTGCACTGGGGTCAGGTCGGGAAGGGACGGCACAGAGGTGAGCAGGAACCAACCTGCCTGTCTGTGGTGGGGCTGGCCCCGGGGCAGGCGTGGGGGTGATGGCTGGAAGTGGGATGGCGCGTGAGTTGGCACCAGCCAGCGGTGGAGGCAGAGACTCAGAGGTCAGGGATCTCTCTCTCTGTCTCTGTCTCTCTCTCTCTCCCTCAGGGAGCTGAGGAGAGTAAGGTGGCGCCCCCTGCCCACCTCGCCTACCTCTCCATGGGCCCTTCTTTCTCTGGCCGCTCCGGGAGCCCTGCGGGCTTGGGTTCAACCCCCCACACACCGCACAGGCCAAGGGCGCATGCGCGACCGCCGGGGCCTAGGGCTGGCCTCGGGGGGGGGGGGGTCCTCAGTGAAGGCCCCGCCCTCCCTCCAGACTCTGACCCAGCTGCAGCTCTTCCATCGCCGCCCTTCTGGACTCGGCTTCAGCTGTCTCCCTCCCCTCCCCCACTCCCACTCAGCTTGCAGGCCGCTTCCCTGCCTTGAAAGCATGGCTCTGGCCCTGAGGGCCACAGACCTACTGGGCTTCAAGCTCCAGGCTCTGCCTGGGCCTGCTGCTTCGGCCAGGGGCTCATTTTTTCCTGGAAAGACAAAACCATGGCCTCACCCCACGCCTGCACTTTGCCACGGCAGGCAGCCCAGATGTAGGAAAGGCTCTGTGGAGTCAGAAGTGCCGAGACAGGCAGATGGCACCAGAGGGTTTGGGGGCCAGGGCGCAACTGGGCTAGCCCCTCCTCCCGGGAGTCGGGGAGGCCCGGCCTTCCTAGTGCCCAGGCCACGGCTCCGGGGAGAAACCCGCCATGGAGGGCACGCGGGAGGCCCTCTGCCTGAGGTGGCAGGTGTCACGCCAGGGCCACTGCAAGCCTGGCTCGGCTTGCCTGCTTTCTCCAAAGGAGGCTGGCCGACCAGCCGAACCTGGCACCTGGGCCAGGCCCCTTCCAAGGGGACGAGTTCCAGAGGCTAGAGCCCTGGGGGCGGCTGCCAAGTCTCCTGGGGCGTGTGCTGGGCCCCCGTCAGAGGAGGAAGCAGCCTGGTAAACGGTGTGCCAGGCCTGAGATCTGGAGGCCTCCCACAGCCGGGTCCCTGTCCTGCCCAGGCCCCCCGAGGGAGGACGATGGTCGGGCAGTGGCGAGCGGGGTGGGGCTGGCGCCGAGCCTGCCCTTGGATGCCCCGGGGAAGGGCGCCGGGGGATGGGCTGCCCCTGGCCAGGTCTGAGGGACCGACCCAGCTCGGGGCTGTCGGGGGCAGAGAGAGAACCCCCCTCCGCCCTTTCCCTTCAGGTTCTTAGGGCTGGCCAAATCCTTCCCAAGACAGCTTGTCTGGAGAAAATCAGACCCAGCTGAAGAACATGTGTCCATGGGGGAAACCCGGGAAACTGAGTCTCCCCACACAATAGCAGAGATTCTCATCTTGCATCCTCTCCTGAGCTAATGACAAAGGTGGATGTCCCGGGTGGGCCTGTGGAATGGGAGAGGGGAGGAAGTCTATTGTCATGCAGAGGGACATGGAAAGACTTGTCTGAAGCTTATCCCTTGCACTGTTGACAGGTCGGGAAGGGACGGCACAGAGGTGAGCAGGAACCAACCGGCCTGTCTGTGGTGGGGCTGGCCCCGGGGCAGGCGTGGGGGTGATGGCTGGAAGTGGGATGGCGCGTGAGTTGGCACCAGCCAGCGGTGGAGGCAGAGACTCAGAGGTCAGGGATCTCTCTCTCTGTCTCTGTCTCTCTCTCTCTCCCTCAGGGAGCTGAGGAGAGTAAGGTGGCGCCCCCTGCCCACCTCGCCTACCTCTCCATGGGCCCTTCTTTCTCTGGCCGCTCCGGGAGCCCTGCGGGCTTGGGTTCAACCCCCCACACACCGCACAGGCCAAGGGCGCATGCGCGACAGCCAGGGCCTAGGGCTGGCCTCGGGGGTGGGGGGGGGTCCTCAGTGAAGGCCCCGCCCTCCCTCCAGGATCTGACCCAGCTGCAGCTCTTCCATCGCCGCCCTTCTGGACTCGGCTTCAGCTGTCTCCCTCCCCTCCCCCACTCCCACTCAGCTTGCAGGCCGCTTCCCTGCCTTGAAAGCATGGCTCTGGCCCTGAGGGCCACAGACCTACTGGGCTTCAAGCTCAAGGCTCTGCCTGGGCCTGCTGCTTCGGCCAGGGGCTCATTTTTTCCTGGAAAGACAAAACCATGGCCTCACCCCACGCCTGCACTTTGCCACGGCAGGCAGCCCAGATGTAGGAAAGGCTCTGTGGAGTCAGAAGTGCCGAGACAGGCAGATGGCACCAGAGGGTTTGGGGGCCAGGGCGCAACTGGGCTAGCCCCTCCTCCCGGGAGTCGGGGAGGCCCGGCCTTCCTAGTGCCCAGGCCACGGCTCCGGGGAGAAACCCGCCATGGAGGGCACGCGGGAGGCCCTCTGCCTGAGGTGGCAGGTGTCACGCCAGGGCCACTGCAAGCCTGGCTCGGCTTGCCTGCTTTCTCCAAAGGAGGCTGGCCGACCAGCCGAACCTGGCACCTGGGCCAGGCCCCTTCCAAGGGGACGAGTTCCAGAGGCTAGAGCCCTGGGGGCGGCTGCCAAGTCTCCTGGGGCGTGTGCTGGGCCCCCGTCAGAGGAGGAAGCAGCCTGGTAAACGGTGTGCCAGGCCTGAGATCTGGAGGCCTCCCACAGCCGGGTCCCTGTCCTGCCCAGGCCCCCCGAGGGAGGACGATGGTCGGGCAGTGGCGAGCGGGGTGGGGCTGGCGCCGAGCCTGCCCTTGGATGCCCCGGGGAAGGGCGCCGGGGGATGGGATGCCCCTGGCCAGGTCTGAGGGACCGACCCAGCTCGGGGCTGTCGGGGGCAGAGAGAGAACCACCCTCCGCCCTTTCCCTTCAGGTTCTTAGGGCTGGCCAAATCCTTCCCAAGACAGCTTGTCTGGAGAAAATCAGACCCAGCTGAAGAACATGTGTCCATGGGGGAAACCCGGGAAACTGAGTCTCCCCACACAATAGCAGAGATTCTCATCTTGCATCCTCTCCTGAGCTAATGACAAAGGTGGATGTCCCGGGTGGGCCTGTGGAATGGGAGAGGGGAGGAAGTCTATTGTCATGCAGAGGGACATGGAAAGACTTGTCTGAAGCTTATCCCCTGCACTGGGGTCAGGTCGGGAAGGGACGGCACAGAGGTGAGCAGGAACCAACCGGCCTGTCTGTGGTGGGGCTGGCCCCGGGGCAGGCGTGGGGGTGATGGCTGGAAGTGGGATGGCGCGTGAGTTGGCACCAGCCAGCGGTGGAGGCAGAGACTCAGAGGTCAGGGATCTCTCTCTCTGTCTCTGTCTCTCTCTCTCTCCCTCAGGGAGCTGAGGAGAGTAAGGTGGCGCCCCCTGCCCACCTCGCCTACCTCTCCATGGGCCCTTCTTTCTCTGGCCGCTCCGGGAGCCCTGCGGGCTTGGGTTCAACCCCCCACACACCGCACAGGCCAAGGGCACATGCGTGACCGCCGGGGCCTAGGGCTGGCCTCGGGGGGGGGGGGTCCTCAGTGAAGGCCCCGCCCTCCCTCCAGGCTCTGACCCAGCTGCAGCTCTTCCATCGCCGCCCTTCTGGACTCGGCTTCAGCTGTCTCCCTCCCCTCCCCCACTCCCACTCAGCTTGCAGGCCGCTTCCCTGCCTTGAAAGCATGGCTCTGGCCCTGAGGGCCACAGACCTACTGGGCTTCAAGCTCAAGGCTCTGCCTGGGCCTGCTGCTTCGGCCAGGGGCTCATTTTTTCCTGGAAAGACAAAACCATGGCCTCACCCCACGCCTGCACTTTGCCACGGCAGGCAGCCCAGATGTAGGAAAGGCTCTGTGGAGTCAGAAGTGCCGAGACAGGCAGATGGCACCAGAGGGTTTGGGGGCCAGGGCGCAACTGGGCTAGCCCCTCCTCCCGGGAGTCGGGGAGGCCCGGCCTTCCTAGTGCCCAGGCCACGGCTCCGGGGAGAAACCCGCCATGGAGGGCACGCGGGAGGCCCTCTGCCTGAGGTGGCAGGTGTCACGCCAGGGCCACTGCAAGCCTGGCTCGGCTTGCCTGCTTTCTCCAAAGGAGGCTGGCCGACCAGCCGAACCTGGCACCTGGGCCAGGCCCCTTCCAAGGGGACGAGTTCCAGAGGCTAGAGCCCTGGGGGCGGCTGCCAAGTCTCCTGGGGCGTGTGCTGGGCCCCCGTCAGAGGAGGAAGCAGCCTGGTAAACGGTGTGCCAGGCCTGAGATCTGGAGGCCTCCCACAGCCGGGTCCCTGTCCTGCCCAGGCCCCCCGAGGGAGGACGATGGTCGGGCAGTGGCGAGCGGGGTGGGGCTGGCGCCGAGCCTGCCCTTGGATGCCCCGGGGAAGGGCGCCGGGGGATGGGATGCCCCTGGCCAGGTCTGAGGGACCGACCCAGCTCGGGGCTGTCGGGGGCAGAGAGAGAACCCCCCTCCGCCCTTTCTCTTCAGGTTCTTAGGGCTGGCCAAATCCTTCCCAAGACAGCTTGTCTGGAGAAAATCAGACCCAGCTGAAGAACATGTGTCCATGGGGGAAACCCGGGAAACTGAGTCTCCCCACACAATAGCAGAGATTCTCATCTTGCATCCTCTCCTGAGCTAATGACAAAGGTGGATGTCCCGGGTGGGCCTGTGGAATGGGAGAGGGGAGGAAGTCTATTGTCATGCAGAGGGACATGGAAAGACTTGTCTGAAGCTTATCCCCTGCACTGGGGTCAGGTCGGGAAGGGACGGCACAGAGGTGAGCAGGAACCAACCGGCCTGTCTGTGGTGGGGCTGGCCCCGGGGCAGGCGTGGGGGTGATGGCTGGAAGTGGGATGGCGCGTGAGTTGGCACCAGCCAGCGGTGGAGGCAGAGACTCAGAGGTCAGGGATCTCTCTCTCTGTCTCTGTCTCTCTCTCTCTCCCTCAGGGAGCTGAGGAGAGTAAGGTGGCGCCCCCTGCCCACCTGGCCTACCTCTCCATGGGCCCTTCTTTCTCTGGCCGCTCCGGGAGCCCTGCGGGCTTGGGTTCAACCCCCCACACACCGCACAGGCCAAGGGCGCATGCGCGACCGCCCGGGCCTAGGGCTGGCCTCGGGGGGGGGGCGGGGGGGTCCTCAGTGAAGGCCCCGCCCTCCCTCCAGGCTCTGACCCAGCTGCAGCTCTTCCATCGCCGCCCTTCTGGACTCGGCTTCAGCTGTCTCCCTCCCCTCCCCCACTCCCACTCAGCTTGCAGGCCGCTTCCCTGCCTTGAAAGCATGGCTCTGGCCCTGAGGGCCACAGACCTACTGGGCTTCAAGCTCAAGGCTCTGCCTGGGCCTGCTGCTTCGGCCAGGGGCTCATTTTTTCCTGGAAAGACAAAACCATGGCCTCACCCCACGCCTGCACTTTGCCACGGCAGGCAGCCCAGATGTAGGAAAGGCTCTGTGGAGTCAGAAGTGCCGAGACAGGCAGATGGCACCAGAGGGTTTGGGGGCCAGGGCGCAACTGGGCTAGCCCCTCCTCCCGGGAGTCGGGGAGGCCCGGCCTTCCTAGTGCCCAGGCCACGGCTCCGGGGAGAAACCCGCCATGGAGGGCACGCGGGAGGCCCTCTGCCTGAGGTGGCAGGTGTCACGCCAGGGCCACTGCAAGCCTGGCTCGGCTTGCCTGCTTTCTCCAAAGGAGGCTGGCCGACCAGCCGAACCTGGCACCTGGGCCAGGCCCCTTCCAAGGGGACGAGTTCCAGAGGCTAGAGCCCTGGGGGCGGCTGCCAAGTCTCCTGGGGCGTGTGCTGGGCCCCCGTCAGAGGAGGAAGCAGCCTGGTAAACGGTGTGCCAGGCCTGAGATCTGGAGGCCTCCCACAGCCGGGTCCCTGTCCTGCCCAGGCCCCCCGAGGGAGGACGATGGTCGGGCAGTGGCGAGCGGGGTGGGGCTGGCGCCGAGCCTGCCCTTGGATGCCCCGGGGAAGGGCGCCGGGGGATGGGCTGCCCCTGGCCAGGTCTGAGGGACCGACCCAGCTCGGGGCTGTCGGGGGCAGAGAGAGAACCCCCCTCCGCCCTTTCCCTTCAGGTTCTTAGGGCTGGCCAAATCCTTCCCAAGACAGCTTGTCTGGAGAAAATCAGACCCAGCTGAAGAACATGTGTCCATGGGGGAAACCCGGGAAACTGAGTCTCCCCACACAATAGCAGAGATTCTCATCTTGCATCCTCTCCTGAGCTAATGACAAAGGTGGATGTCCCGGGTGGGCCTGTGGAATGGGAGAGGGGAGGAAGTCTATTGTCATGCAGAGGGACATGGAAAGACTTGTCTGAAGCTTATCCCCTGCACTGGGGTCAGGTCGGGAAGGGACGGCACAGAGGTGAGCAGGAACCAACCGGCCTGTCTGTGGTGGGGCTGGCCCCGGGGCAGGCGTGGGGGTGATGGCTGGAAGTGGGATGGCGCGTGAGTTGGCACCAGCCAGCGGTGGAGGCAGAGACTCAGAGGTCAGGGATCTCTCTCTCTGTCTCTGTCTCTCTCTCTCTCCCTCAGGGAGCTGAGGAGAGTAAGGTGGCGCCCCCTGCCCACCTCGCCTACCTCTCCATGGGCCCTTCTTTCTCTGGCCGCTCCGGGAGCCCTGCGGGCTTGGGTTCAACCCCCCACACACCGCACAGGCCAAGGGCGCATGCGTGACCGCCGGGGCCTAGGGCTGGCCTCGGGGGGGGGGGTCCTCAGTGAAGGCCCCGCCCTCCCTCCAGGCTCTGACCCAGCTGCAGCTCTTCCATCGCCGCCCTTCTGGACTCGGCTTCAGCTGTCTCCCTCCCCTCCCCCACTCCCACTCATCTTGCAGGCCACTTCCCTGCCTTGAAAGCATGGCTCTGGCCCTGAGGAACACAGACCTACTGGGCTTCAAGCTCAAGGCTCTGCCTGGGCCTGCTGCTTCGGCCAGGGGCTCATTTTTTCCTGGAAAGACAAAGCCATGGCCTCACCCCACGCCTGCACTTTGCCACGGCAGGCAGCCCACATGTAGGAAAGGCTCTGTGGAGTCAGAAGTGCCGAGACAGGCAGATGGCACCAGAGGGTTTGGGGGCCAGGGCGCAACTGGGCTAGCCCCTCCTCCCGGGAGTCGGGGAGGCCCGGCCTTCCTAGTGCCCAGGCCACGGCTCCGGGGAGAAACCCGCCATGGAGGGCACGCGGGAGGCCCTCTGCCTGAGGTGGCAGGTGTCACGCCAGGGCCACTGCAAGCCTGGCTCGGCTTGCCTGCTTTCTCCAAAGGAGGCTGGCCGACCAGCCGAACCTGGCACCTGGGCCAGGCCCCTTCCAAGGGGACGAGTTCCAGAGGCTTGGGCCCTGGGGGCGGCTGCCAAGTCTCCTGGGGCGTGTGCTGGGCCCCCGTCAGAGGAGGAAGCAGCCTGGTAAACGGTGTGCCAGGCCTGAGATCTGGAGGCCTCCCACAGCCGGGTCCCTGTCCTGCCCAGGCCCCCCGAGGGAGGACGATGGTCGGGCAGTGGCGAGCGGGGTGGGGCTGGCGCCGAGCCTGCCCTTGGATGCCCCGGGGAAGGGCGCCGGGGGATGGGATGCCCCTGGCCAGGTCTGAGGGACCGACCCAGCTCGGGGCTGTCGGGGGCAGAGAGAGAACCCCCCTCCGCCCTTTCCCTTCAGGTTCTTAGGGCTGGCCAAATCCTTCCCAAGACAGCTTGTCTGGAGAAAATCAGACCCAGCTGAAGAACATGTGTCCATGGGGGAAACCCGGGAAACTGAGTCTCCCCACACAATAGCAGAGATTCTCATCTTGCATCCTCTCCTGAGCTAATGACAAAGGTGGATGTCCCGGGTGGGCCTGTGGAATGGGAGAGGGGAGGAAGTCTATTGTCATGCAGAGGGACATGGAAAGACTTGTCTGAAGCTTATCCCCTGCACTGGGGTCAGGTCAGGAAGGGACGGCACAGAGGTGAGCAGGAACCAACCGGCCTGTCTGTGGTGGGGCTGGCCCCGGGGCAGGCGTGGGGGTGATGGCTGGAAGTGGGATGGCGCGTGAGTTGGCACCAGCCAGCGGTGGAGGCAGAGACTCAGAGGTCAGGGATCTCTCTCTCTGTCTCTGTCTCTCTCTCTCTCCCTCAGGGAGCTGAGGAGAGTAAGGTGGCGCCCCCTGCCCACCTCGCCTACCTCTCCATGGGCCCTTCTTTCTCTGGCCGCTCCGGGAGCCCTGCGGGCTTGGGTTCAACCCCCCACACACCGCACAGGCCAAGGGCGCATGCGCGACCGCCGGGGCCTAGGGCTGGCCTCGGGGGGGGGGGGGTCCTCAGTGAAGGCCCCGCCCTCCCTGCAGGCTCTGACCCAGCTGCAGCTCTTCCATCGCAGCCCTTCTGGACTCGGCTTCAGCTGTCTCCCTCCCCTCCCCCACTCCCACTCAGCTTGCAGGCCGCTTCCCTGCCTTGAAAGCATGGCTCTGGCCCTGAGGGCCACAGACCTACTGGGCTTCAAGCTCAAGGCTCTGCCTGGGCCTGCTGCTTCGGCCAGGGGCTCATTTTTTCCTGGAAAGACAAAGCCATGGCCTCACCCCACGCCTGCACTTTGCCACGGCAGGCAGCCCACATGTAGGAAAGGCTCTGTGGAGTCAGAAGTGCCGAGACAGGCAGATGGCACCAGAGGGTTTGGGGGCCAGGGCGCAACTGGGCTAGCCCCTCCTCCCGGGAGTCGGGGAGGCCCGGCCTTCCTAGTGCCCAGGCCACGGCTCCGGGGAGAAACCCGCCATGGAGGGCACGCGGGAGGCCCTCTGCCTGAGGTGGCAGGTGTCACGCCAGGGCCACTGCAAGCCTGGCTCGGCTTGCCTGCTTTCTCCAAAGGAGGCTGGCCGACCAGCCGAACCTGGCACCTGGGCCAGGCCCCTTCCAAGGGGACGAGTTCCAGAGGCTTGGGCCCTGGGGGCGGCTGCCAAGTCTCCTGGGGCGTGTGCTGGGCCCCCGTCAGAGGAGGAAGCAGCCTGGTAAACGGTGTGCCAGGCCTGAGATCTGGAGGCCTCCCACAGCCGGGTCCCTGTCCTGCCCAGGCCCCCCGAGGGAGGACGATGGTCGGGCAGTGGCGAGCGGGGTGGGGCTGGCGCCGAGCCTGCCCTTGGATGCCCCGGGGAAGGGCGCCGGGGGATGGGATGCCCCTGGCCAGGTCTGAGGGACCGACCCAGCTCGGGGCTGTCGGGGGCAGAGAGAGAACCCCCCTCCGCCCTTTCCCTTCAGGTTCTTAGGGCTGGCCAAATCCTTCCCAAGACAGCTTGTCTGGAGAAAATCAGACCCAGCTGAAGAACATGTGTCCATGGGGGAAACCCGGGAAACTGAGTCTCCCCACACAATAGCAGAGATTCTCATCTTGCATCCTCTCCTGAGCTAATGACAAAGGTGGATGTCCCGGGTGGGCCTGTGGAATGGGAGAGGGGAGGAAGTCTATTGTCATGCAGAGGGACATGGAAAGACTTGTCTGAAGCTTATCCCCTGCACTGGGGTCAGGTCGGGAAGGGACGGCACAGAGGTGAGCAGGAACCAACCGGCCTGTCTGTGGTGGGGCTGGCCCCGGGGCAGGCGTGGGGGTGATGGCTGGAAGTGGGATGGCGCGTGAGTTGGCACCAGCCAGCGGTGGAGGCAGAGACTCAGAGGTCAGGGATCTCTCTCTCTGTCTCTGTCTCTCTCTCTCTCCCTCAGGGAGCTGAGGAGAGTAAGGTGGCGCCCCCTGCCCACCTCGCCTACCTCTCCATGGGCCCTTCTTTCTCTGGCCGCTCCGGGAGCCCTGCGGGCTTGGGTTCAACCCCCCACACACCGCACAGGCCAAGGGCGCATGCGCGACCGCCGGGGCCTAGGGCTGGCCTCGGGGGGGGGGGGTCCTCAGTGAAGGCCCCGCCCTCCCTGCAGGCTCTGACCCAGCTGAAGCTCTTCCATCGCAGCCCTTCTGGACTCGGCTTCAGCTGTCTCCCTCCCCTCCCCCACTCCCACTCAGCTTGCAGGCCGCTTCCCTGCCTTGAAAGCATGGCTCTGGCCCTGAGGGCCACAGACCTACTGGGCTTCAAGCTCAAGGCTCTGCCTGGGCCTGCTGCTTCGGCCAGGGGCTCATTTTTTCCTGGAAAGACAAAACCATGGCCTCACCCCACGCCTGCACTTTGCCACGGCAGGCAGCCCAGATGTAGGAAAGGCTCTGTGGAGTCAGAAGTGCCGAGACAGGCAGATGGCACCAGAGGGTTTGGGGGCCAGGGCGCAACTGGGCTAGCCCCTCCTCCCGGGAGTCGGGGAGGCCCGGCCTTCCTAGTGCCCAGGCCACGGCTCCGGGGAGAAACCCGCCATGGAGGGCACGCGGGAGGCCCTCTGCCTGAGGTGGCAGGTGTCACGCCAGGGCCACTGCAAGCCTGGCTCGGCTTGCCTGCTTTCTCCAAAGGAGGCTGGCCGACCAGCCGAACCTGGCACCTGGGCCAGGCCCCTTCCAAGGGGACGAGTTCCAGAGGCTAGGGCCCTGGGGGCGGCTGCCAAGTCTCCTGGGGCGTGTGCTGGGCCCCCGTCAGAGGAGGAAGCAGCCTGGTAAACGGTGTGCCAGGCCTGAGATCTGGAGGCCTCCCACAGCCGGGTCCCTGTCCTGCCCAGGCCCCCCGAGGGAGGACGATGGTCGGGCAGTGGCGAGCGGGGTGGGGCTGGCGCCGAGCCTGCCCTTGGATGCCCCGGGGAAGGGCGCCGGGGGATGGGATGCCCCTGGCCAGGTCTGAGGGACCGACCCAGCTCGGGGCTGTCGGGGGCAGAGAGAGAACCCCCCTCCGCCCTTTCCCTTCAGGTTCTTAGGGCTGGCCAAATCCTTCCCAAGACAGCTTGTCTGGAGAAAATCAGACCCAGCTGAAGAACATGTGTCCATGGGGGAAACCCGGGAAACTGAGTCTCCCCACACAATAGCAGAGATTCTCATCTTGCATCCTCTCCTGAGCTAATGACAAAGGTGGATGTCCCGGGTGGGCCTGTGGAATGGGAGAGGGGAGGAAGTCTATTGTCATGCAGAGGGACATGGAAAGACTTGTCTGAAGCTTATCCCCTGCACTGGGGTCAGGTCGGGAAGGGACGGCACAGAGGTGAGCAGGAACCAACCGGCCTGTCTGTGGTGGGGCTGGCCCCGGGGCAGGCGTGGGGGTGATGGCTGGAAGTGGGATGGCGCGTGAGTTGGCACCAGCCAGCGGTGGAGGCAGAGACTCAGAGGTCAGGGATCTCTCTCTCTGTCTCTGTCTCTCTCTCTCTCCCTCAGGGAGCTGAGGAGAGTAAGGTGGCGCCCCCTGCCCACCTCGCCTACCTCTCCATGGGCCCTTCTTTCTCTGGCCGCTCCGGGAGCCCTGCGGGCTTGGGTTCAACCCCCCACACACCGCACAGGCCAAGGGCGCATGCGCGACCGCCGGGGCCTAGGGCTGGCCTCGGGGGGGGGGGGGGTCCTCAGTGAAGGCCCCGCCCTCCCTGCAGGCTCTGACCCAGCTGCAGCTCTTCCATCGCAGCCCTTCTGGACTCGGCTTCAGCTGTCTCCCTCCCCTCCCCCACTCCCACTCAGCTTGCAGGCCGCTTCCCTGCCTTGAAAGCATGGCTCTGGCCCTGAGGGCCACAGACCTACTGGGCTTCAAGCTCAAGGCTCTGCCTGGGCCTGCTGCTTCGGCCAGGGGCTCATTTTTTCCTGGAAAGACAAAACCATGGCCTCACCCCACGCCTGCACTTTGCCACGGCAGGCAGCCCAGATGTAGGAAAGGCTCTGTGGAGTCAGAAGTGCCGAGACAGGCAGATGGCACCAGAGGGTTTGGGGGCCAGGGCGCAACTGGGCTAGCCCCTCCTCCCGGGAGTCGGGGAGGCCCGGCCTTCCTAGTGCCCAGGCCACGGCTCCGGGGAGAAACCCGCCATGGAGGGCACGCGGGAGGCCCTCTGCCTGAGGTGGCAGGTGTCACGCCAGGGCCACTGCAAGCCTGGCTCGGCTTGCCTGCTTTCTCCAAAGGAGGCTGGCCGACCAGCCGAACCTGGCACCTGGGCCAGGCCCCTTCCAAGGGGACGAGTTCCAGAGGCTAGGGCCCTGGGGGCGGCTGCCAAGTCTCCTGGGGCGTGTGCTGGGCCCCCGTCAGAGGAGGAAGCAGCCTGGTAAACGGTGTGCCAGGCCTGAGATCTGGAGGCCTCCCACAGCCGGGTCCCTGTCCTGCCCAGGCCCCCCGAGGGAGGACGATGGTCGGGCAGTGGCGAGCGGGGTGGGGCTGGCGCCGAGCCTGCCCTTGGATGCCCCGGGGAAGGGCGCCGGGGGATGGGATGCCCCTGGCCAGGTCTGAGGGACCGACCCAGCTCGGGGCTGTCGGGGGCAGAGAGAGAACCCCCCTCCGCCCTTTCCCTTCAGGTTCTTAGGGCTGGCCAAATCCTTCCCAAGACAGCTTGTCTGGAGAAAATCAGACCCAGCTGAAGAACATGTGTCCATGGGGGAAACCCGGGAAACTGAGTCTCCCCACACAATAGCAGAGATTCTCATCTTGCATCCTCTCCTGAGCTAATGACAAAGGTGGATGTCCCGGGTGGGCCTGTGGAATGGGAGAGGGGAGGAAGTCTATTGTCATGCAGAGGGACATGGAAAGACTTGTCTGAAGCTTATCCCCTGCACTGGGGTCAGGTCGGGAAGGGACGGCACAGAGGTGAGCAGGAACCAACCGGCCTGTCTGTGGTGGGGCTGGCCCCGGGGCAGGCGTGGGGGTGATGGCTGGAAGTGGGATGGCGCGTGAGTTGGCACCAGCCAGCGGTGGAGGCAGAGACTCAGAGGTCAGGGATCTCTCTCTCTGTCTCTGTCTCTCTCTCTCTCCCTCAGGGAGCTGAGGAGAGTAAGGTGGCGCCCCCTGCCCACCTCGCCTACCTCTCCATGGGCCCTTCTTTCTCTGGCCGCTCCGGGAGCCCTGCGGGCTTGGGTTCAACCCCCCACACACCGCACAGGCCAAGGGCGCATGCGCGACCGCCGGGGCCTAGGGCTGGCCTCGGGGGGGGGGGGTCCTCAGTGAAGGCCCCGCCCTCCCTCCAGGCTCTGACCCAGCTGCAGCTCTTCCATCGCCGCCCTTCTGGACTCGGCTTCAGCTGTCTCCCTCCCCTCCCCCACTCCCACTCAGCTTGCAGGCCGCTTCCCTGCCTTGAAAGCATGGCTCTGGCCCTGAGGGCCACAGACCTACTGGGCTTCAAGCTCAAGGCTCTGCCTGGGCCTGCTGCTTCGGCCAGGGGCTCATTTTTTCCTGGAAAGACAAAACCATGGCCTCACCCCACGCCTGCACTTTGCCACGGCAGGCAGCCCAGATGTAGGAAAGGCTCTGTGGAGTCAGAAGTGCCGAGACAGGCAGATGGCACCAGAGGGTTTGGGGGCCAGGGCGCAACTGGGCTAGCCCCTCCTCCCGGGAGTCGGGGAGGCCCGGCCTTCCTAGTGCCCAGGCCACGGCTCCGGGGAGAAACCCGCCATGGAGGGCACGCGGGAGGCCCTCTGCCTGAGGTGGCAGGTGTCACGCCAGGGCCACTGCAAGCCTGGCTCGGCTTGCCTGCTTTCTCCAAAGGAGGCTGGCCGACCAGCCGAACCTGGCACCTGGGCCAGGCCCCTTCCAAGGGGACGAGTTCCAGAGGCTAGAGCCCTGGGGGCGGCTGCCAAGTCTCCTGGGGCGTGTGCTGGGCCCCCGTCAGAGGAGGAAGCAGCCTGGTAAACGGTGTGCCAGGCCTGAGATCTGGAGGCCTCCCACAGCCGGGTCCCTGTCCTGCCCAGGCCCCCCGAGGGAGGACGATGGTCGGGCAGTGGCGAGCGGGTTGGGGCTGGCGCCGAGCCTGCCCTTGGATGCCCCGGGGAAGGGCGCCGGGGGATGGGATGCCCCTGGCCAGGTCTGAGGGACCGACCCAGCTCGGGGCTGTCGGGGGCAGAGAGAGAACCCCCCTCCGCCCTTTCCCTTCAGGTTCTTAGGGCTGGCCAAATCCTTCCCAAGACAGCTTGTCTGGAGAAAATCAGACCCAGCTGAAGAACATGTGTCCATGGGGGAAACCCGGGAAACTGAGTCTCCCCACACAATAGCAGAGATTCTCATCTTGCATCCTCTCCTGAGCTAATGACAAAGGTGGATGTCCCGGGTGGGCCTGTGGAATGGGAGAGGGGAGGAAGTCTATTGTCATGCAGAGGGACATGGAAAGACTTGTCTGAAGCTTATCCCTTGCACTGTTGACAGGTCGGGAAGGGACGGCACAGAGGTGAGCAGGAACCAACCGGCCTGTCTGTGGTGGGGCTGGCCCCGGGGCAGGCGTGGGGGTGATGGCTGGAAGTGGGATGGCGCGTGAGTTGGCACCAGCCAGCGGTGGAGGCAGAGACTCAGAGGTCAGGGATCTCTCTCTCTGTCTCTGTCTCTCTCTCTTTCCCTCAGGGATCTGAGGAGAGTAAGGTGGCGCCCCCTGCCCACCTCGCCTACCTCTCCATGGGCCCTTCTTTCTCTGGCCGCTCCGGGAGCCCTGCGGGCTTGGGTTCAACCCCCCACACACCGCACAGGCCAAGGGCGCATGCGTGACCGCCGGGGCCTAGGGCTGGCCTCGGGGGGGGGGGGGTCCTCAGTGAAGGCCCCGCCCTCCCTCCAGGCTCTGACCCAGCTGCAGCTCTTCCATCGCCGCCCTTCTGGACTCGGCTTCAGCTGTCTCCCTCCCCTCCCCCACTCCCACTCAGCTTGCAGGCCGCTTCCCTGCCTTGAAAGCATGGCTCTGGCCCTGAGGGCCACAGACCTACTGGGCTTCAAGCTCAAGGCTCTGCCTGGGCCTGCTGCTTCGGCCAGGGGCTCATTTTTTCCTGGAAAGACAAAACCATGGCCTCACCCCACGCCTGCACTTTGCCACGGCAGGCAGCCCAGATGTAGGAAAGGCTCTGTGGAGTCAGAAGTGCCGAGACAGGCAGATGGCACCAGAGGGTTTGGGGGCCAGGGCGCAACTGGGCTAGCCCCTCCTCCCGGGAGTCGGGGAGGCCCGGCCTTCCTAGTGCCCAGGCCACGGCTCCGGGGAGAAACCCGCCATGGAGGGCACGCGGGAGGCCCTCTGCCTGAGGTGGCAGGTGTCACGCCAGGGCCACTGCAAGCCTGGCTCGGCTTGCCTGCTTTCTCCAAAGGAGGCTGGCCGACCAGCCGAACCTGGCACCTGGGCCAGGCCCCTTCCAAGGGGACGAGTTCCAGAGGCTAGAGCCCTGGGGGCGGCTGCCAAGTCTCCTGGGGCGTGTGCTGGGCCCCCGTCAGAGGAGGAAGCAGCCTGGTAAACGGTGTGCCAGGCCTGAGATCTGGAGGCCTCCCACAGCCGGGTCCCTGTCCTGCCCAGGCCCCCCGAGGGAGGACGATGGTCGGGCAGTGGCGAGCGGGTTGGGGCTGGCGCCGAGCCTGCCCTTGGATGCCCCGGGGAAGGGCGCCGGGGGATGGGATGCCCCTGGCCAGGTCTGAGGGACCGACCCAGCTCGGGGCTGTCGGGGGCAGAGAGAGAACCCCCCTCCGCCCTTTCCCTTCAGGTTCTTAGGGCTGGCCAAATCCTTCCCAAGACAGCTTGTCTGGAGAAAATCAGACCCAGCTGAAGAACATGTGTCCATGGGGGAAACCCGGGAAACTGAGTCTCCCCACACAATAGCAGAGATTCTCATCTTGCATCCTCTCCTGAGCTAATGACAAAGGTGGATGTCCCGGGTGGGCCTGTGGAATGGGAGAGGGGAGGAAGTCTATTGTCATGCAGAGGGACATGGAAAGACTTGTCTGAAGCTTATCCCTTGCACTGTTGACAGGTCGGGAAGGGACGGCACAGAGGTGAGCAGGAACCAACCGGCCTGTCTGTGGTGGGGCTGGCCCCGGGGCAGGCGTGGGGGTGATGGCTGGAAGTGGGATGGCGCGTGAGTTGGCACCAGCCAGCGGTGGAGGCAGAGACTCAGAGGTCAGGGATCTCTCTCTCTGTCTCTGTCTCTCTCTCTTTCCCTCAGGGATCTGAGGAGAGTAAGGTGGCGCCCCCTGCCCACCTCGCCTACCTCTCCATGGGCCCTTCTTTCTCTGGCCGCTCCGGGAGCCCTGCGGGCTTGGGTTCAACCCCCCACACACCGCACAGGCCAAGGGCGCATGCGTGACCGCCGGGGCCTAGGGCTGGCCTCGGGGGGGGGGGGGTCCTCAGTGAAGGCCCCGCCCTCCCTCCAGGCTCTGACCCAGCTGCAGCTCTTCCATCGCCGCCCTTCTGGACTCGGCTTCAGCTGTCTCCCTCCCCTCCCCCACTCCCACTCAGCTTGCAGGCCGCTTCCCTGCCTTGAAAGCATGGCTCTGGCCCTGAGGGCCACAGACCTACTGGGCTTCAAGCTCAAGGCTCTGCCTGGGCCTGCTGCTTCGGCCAGGGGCTCATTTTTTCCTGGAAAGACAAAACCATGGCCTCACCCCACGCCTGCACTTTGCCACGGCAGGCAGCCCAGATGTAGGAAAGGCTCTGTGGAGTCAGAAGTGCCGAGACAGGCAGATGGCACCAGAGGGTTTGGGGGCCAGGGCGCAACTGGGCTAGCCCCTCCTCCCGGGAGTCGGGGAGGCCCGGCCTTCCTAGTGCCCAGGCCACGGCTCCGGGGAGAAACCCGCCATGGAGGGCACGCGGGAGGCCCTCTGCCTGAGGTGGCAGGTGTCACGCCAGGGCCACTGCAAGCCTGGCTCGGCTTGCCTGCTTTCTCCAAAGGAGGCTGGCCGACCAGCCGAACCTGGCACCTGGGCCAGGCCCCTTCCAAGGGGACGAGTTCCAGAGGCTAGAGCCCTGGGGGCGGCTGCCAAGTCTCCTGGGGCGTGTGCTGGGCCCCCGTCAGAGGAGGAAGCAGCCTGGTAAACGGTGTGCCAGGCCTGAGATCTGGAGGCCTCCCACAGCCGGGTCCCTGTCCTGCCCAGGCCCCCCGAGGGAGGACGATGGTCGGGCAGTGGCGAGCGGGTTGGGGCTGGCGCCGAGCCTGCCCTTGGATGCCCCGGGGAAGGGCGCCGGGGGATGGGATGCCCCTGGCCAGGTCTGAGGGACCGACCCAGCTCGGGGCTGTCGGGGGCAGAGAGAGAACCCCCCTCCGCCCTTTCCCTTCAGGTTCTTAGGGCTGGCCAAATCCTTCCCAAGACAGCTTGTCTGGAGAAAATCAGACCCAGCTGAAGAACATGTGTCCATGGGGGAAACCCGGGAAACTGAGTCTCCCCACACAATAGCAGAGATTCTCATCTTGCATCCTCTCCTGAGCTAATGACAAAGGTGGATGTCCCGGGTGGGCCTGTGGAATGGGAGAGGGGAGGAAGTCTATTGTCATGCAGAGGGACATGGAAAGACTTGTCTGAAGCTTATCCCTTGCACTGTTGACAGGTCGGGAAGGGACGGCACAGAGGTGAGCAGGAACCAACCGGCCTGTCTGTGGTGGGGCTGGCCCCGGGGCAGGCGTGGGGGTGATGGCTGGAAGTGGGATGGCGCGTGAGTTGGCACCAGCCAGCGGTGGAGGCAGAGACTCAGAGGTCAGGGATCTCTCTCTCTGTCTCTGTCTCTCTCTCTTTCCCTCAGGGATCTGAGGAGAGTAAGGTGGCGCCCCCTGCCCACCTCGCCTACCTCTCCATGGGCCCTTCTTTCTCTGGCCGCTCCGGGAGCCCTGCGGGCTTGGGTTCAACCCCCCACACACCGCACAGGCCAAGGGCGCATGCGTGACCGCCGGGGCCTAGGGCTGGCCTCGGGGGGGGGGGGGGGTCCTCAGTGAAGGCCCCGCCCTCCCTCCAGGCTCTGACCCAGCTGCAGCTCTTCCATCGCCGCCCTTCTGGACTCGGCTTCAGCTGTCTCCCTCCCCTCCCCCACTCCCACTCAGCTTGCAGGCCGCTTCCCTGCCTTGAAAGCATGGCTCTGGCCCTGAGGGCCACAGACCTATTGGGCTTCAAGCTCAAGGCTCTGCCTGGGCCTGCTGCTTCGGCCAGGGGCTCATTTTTTCCTGGAAAGACAAAACCATGGCCTCACCCCACGCCTGCACTTTGGCACGGCAGGCAGCCCAGATGTAGGAAAGGCTCTGTGGAGTCAGAAGTGCCGAGACAGGCAGATGGCACCAGAGGGTTTGGGGGCCAGGGCGCAACTGGGCTAGCCCCTCCTCCCGGGAGTCGGGGAGGCCCGGCCTTCCTAGTGCCCAGGCCACGTCTCCGGGGAGAAACCCGCCATGGAGGGCACGCGGGAGGCCCTCTGCCTGAGGTAGCAGGTGTCACGCCAGGGCCACTGCAAGCCTGGCTCGGCTTGCCTGCTTTCTCCAAAGGAGGCTGGCCGACCAGCCGAACCTGGCACCTGGGCCAGGCCCCTTCCAAGGGGACGAGTTCCAGAGGCTAGAGTCCTGGGGGCGGCTGCCAAGTCTCCTGGGGCGTGTGCTGGGCCCCCGTCAGAGGAGGAAGCAGCCTGGTAAACGGTGTGCCAGGCCTGAGATCTGGAGGCCTCCCACAGCCGGGTCCCTGTCCTGCCCAGGCCCCCCGAGGGAGGACGATGGTCGGGCAGTGGCGAGCGGGGTGGGGCTGGCGCCGAGCCTGCCCTTGGATGCCCCGGGGAAGGGCGCCGGGGGATGGGCTGCCCCTGGCCAGGTCTGAGGGACCGACCCAGCTCGGGGCTGTCGGGGGCAGAGAGAGAACCCCCCTCCGCCCTTTCCCTTCAGGTTCTTAGGGCTGGCCAAATCCTTCCCAAGACAGCTTGTCTGGAGAAAATCAGACCCAGCTGAAGAACATGTGTCCTTGGGGGAAACCCGGGAAACTGAGTCTCCCCACACAATAGCAGAGATTCTCATCTTGCATCCTCTCCTGAGCTAATGACAAAGGTGGATGTCCCGGGTGGGCCTGTGGAATGGGAGAGGGGAGGAAGTCTATTGTCATGCAGAGGGACATGGAAAGACTTGTCTGAAGCTTATCCCCTGCACTGGGGTCAGGTCGGGAAGGGACGGCACAGAGGTGAGCAGGAACCAACCGGCCTGTCTGTGGTGGGGCTGGCCCCGGGGCAGGCGTGGGGGTGATGGCTGGAAGTGGGATGGCGCGTGAGTTGGCACCAGCCAGCGGTGGAGGCAGAGACTCAGAGGTCAGGGATCTCTCTCTCTGTCTCTGTCTCTCTCTCTCTCCCTCAGGGAGCTGAGGAGAGTAAGGTGGCGCCCCCTGCCCACCTCGCCTACCTCTCCATGGGCCCTTCTTTCTCTGGCCGCTCCGGGAGCCCTGCGGGCTTGGGTTCAACCCCCCACACACCGCACAGGCCAAGGGCGCATGCGCGACCGCCGGGGCCTAGGGCTGGCCTGGGGGGGGGGGGTCCTCAGTGAAGGCCCCGCCCTCCCTCCAGGCTCTGACCCAGCTGCAGCTCTTCCATCGCCGCCCTTCTGGACTCGGCTTCAGCTGTCTCCCTCCCCTCCCCCACTCCCACTCAGCTTGCAGGCCGCTTCCCTGCCTTGAAAGCATGGCTCTGGCCCTGAGGGCCACAGACCTACTGGGCTTCAAGCTCAAGGCTCTGCCTGGGCCTGCTGCTTCGGCCAGGGGCTCATTTTTTCCTGGAAAGACAAAGCCATGGCCTCACCCCACGCCTGCACTTTTCCACGGCAGGCAGCCCACATGTAGGAAAGGCTCTGTGGAGTCAGAAGTGCCGAGACAGGCAGATGGCACCAGAGGGTTTGGGGGCCAGGGCGCAACTGGGCTAGCCCCTCCTCCCGGGAGTCGGGGAGGCCCGGCCTTCCTAGTGCCCAGGCCACGGCTCCGGGGAGAAACCCGCCATGGAGGGCACGCGGGAGGCCCTCTGCCTGAGGTGGCAGGTGTCACGCCAGGGCCACTGCAAGCCTGGCTCGGCTTGCCTGCTTTCTCCAAAGGAGGCTGGCCGACCAGCCGAACCTGGCACCTGGGCCAGGCCCCTTCCAAGGGGACGAGTTCCAGAGGCTTGGGCCCTGGGGGCGGCTGCCAAGTCTCCTGGGGCGTGTGCTGGGCCCCCGTCAGAGGAGGAAGCAGCCTGGTAAACGGTGTGCCAGGCCTGAGATCTGGAGGCCTCCCACAGCCGGGTCCCTGTCCTGCCCAGGCCCCCCGAGGGAGGACGATGGTCGGGCAGTGGCGAGCGGGGTGGGGCTGGCGCCGAGCCTGCCCTTGGATGCCCCGGGGAAGGGCGCCGGGGGATGGGATGCCCCTGGCCAGGTCTGAGGGACCGACCCAGCTCGGGGCTGTCGGGGGCAGAGAGAGAACCCCCCTCCGCCCTTTCCCTTCAGGTTCTTAGGGCTGGCCAAATCCTTCCCAAGACAGCTTGTCTGGAGAAAATCAGACCCAGCTGAAGAACATGTGTCCATGGGGGAAACCCGGGAAACTGAGTCTCCCCACACAATAGCAGAGATTCTCATCTTGCATCCTCTCCTGAGCTAATGACAAAGGTGGATGTCCCGGGTGGGCCTGTGGAATGGGAGAGGGGAGGAAGTCTATTGTCATGCAGAGGGACATGGAAAGACTTGTCTGAAGCTTATCCCTTGCACTGTTGACAGGTCGGGAAGGGACGGCACAGAGGTGAGCAGGAACCAACCGGCCTGTCTGTGGTGGGGCTGGCCCCGGGGCAGGCGTGGGGGTGATGGCTGGAAGTGGGATGGCGCGTGAGTTGGCACCAGCCAGCGGTGGAGGCAGAGACTCAGAGGTCAGGGATCTCTCTCTCTGTCTCTGTCTCTCTCTCTCTCCCTCAGGGAGCTGAGGAGAGTAAGGTGGCGCCCCCTGCCCACCTCGCCTACCTCTCCATGGGCCCTTCTTTCTCTGGCCGCTCCGGGAGCCCTGCGGGTTTGGGTTCAACCCCCCACACACCGCACAGGCCAAGGGCGCATGCGTGACCGCCGGGGCCTAGGGCTGGCCTCGGGGGGGGGGGGGGGTCCTCAGTGAAGGCCCCGCCCTCCCTGCAGGCTCTGACCCAGCTGCAGCTCTTCCATCGCCGCCCTTCTGGACTCGGCTTCAGCTGTCTCCCTCCCCTCCCCCACTCCCACTCAGCTTGCAGGCCGCTTCCCTGCCTTGAAAGCATGGCTCTGGCCCTGAGGGCCACAGACCTACTGGGCTTCAAGCTCAAGGCTCTGCCTGGGCCTGCTGCTTCGGCCAGGGACTCATTTTTTCCTGGAAAGACAAAACCATGGCCTCACCACACGCCTGCACTTTGCCACGGCAGGCAGCCCAGATGTAGGAAAGGCTCTGTGGAGTCAGAAGTGCCGAGACAGGCAGATGGCACCAGAGGGTTTGGGGGCCAGGGCGCAACTGGGCTAGCCCCTCCTCCCGGGAGTCGGGGAGGCCCGGCCTTCCTAGTGCCCAGGCCACGGCTCCGGGGAGAAACCCGCCATGGAGGGCACGCGGGAGGCCCTCTGCCTGAGGTGGCAGGTGTCACGCCAGGGCCACTGCAAGCCTGGCTCGGCTTGCCTGCTTTCTCCAAAGGAGGCTGGCCGACCAGCCGAACCTGGCACCTGGGCCAGGCCCCTTCCAAGGGGACGAGTTCCAGAGGCTAGAGCCCTGGGGGCGGCTGCCAAGTCTCCTGGGGCGTGTGCTGGGCCCCCGTCAGAGGAGGAAGCAGCCTGGTAAACGGTGTGCCAGGCCTGAGATCTGGAGGCCTCCCACAGCCGGGTCCCTGTCCTGCCCAGGCCCCCCGAGGGAGGACGATGGTCGGGCAGTGGCGAGCGGGGTGGGGCTGGCGCCGAGCCTGCCCTTGGATGCCCCGGGGAAGGGCGCCGGGGGATGGGCTGCCCCTGGCCAGGTCTGAGGGACCGACCCAGCTCGGGGCTCTCGGGGGCAGAGAGAGAACCCCCCTCCGCCCTTTCCCTTCAGGTTCTTAGGGCTGGCCAAATCCTTCCCAAGACAGCTTGTCTGGAGAAAATCAGACCCAGCTGAAGAACATGTGTCCATGGGGGAAACCCGGGAAACTGAGTCTCCCCACACAATAGCAGAGATTCTCATCTTGCATCCTCTCCTGAGCTAATGACAAAGGTGGATGTCCCGGGTGGGCCTGTGGAATGGGAGAGGGGAGGAAGTCTATTGTCATGCAGAGGGACATGGAAAGACTTGTCTGAAGCTTATCCCCTGCACTGGGGTCAGGTCGGGAAGGGACGGCACAGAGGTGAGCAGGAACCAACCGGCCTGTCTGTGGTGGGGCTGGCCCCGGGGCAGGCGTGGGGGTGATGGCTGGAAGTGGGATGGCGCGTGAGTTGGCACCAGCCAGCGGTGGAGGCAGAGACTCAGAGGTCAGGGATCTCTCTCTCTGTCTCTGTCTCTCTCTCTCTCCCTCAGGGAGCTGAGGAGAGTAAGGTGGCGCCCCTGCCCACCTCGCCTACCTCTCCATGGGCCCTTCTTTCTCTGGCCGCTCCGGGAGCCCTGCGGGCTTGGGTTCAACCCCCCACACACCGCACAGGCCAAGGGCGCATGCGCGACCGCCGGGGCCTAGGGCTGGCCTCGGGGGGGGGGGGGGTCCTCAGTGAAGGCCCCGCCCTCCCTGCAGGCTCTGACCCAGCTGCAGCTCTTCCATCGCCGCCCTTCTGGACTCGGCTTCAGCTGTCTCCCTCCCCTCCCCCACTCCCACTCAGCTTGCAGGCCGCTTCCCTGCCTTGAAAGCATGGCTCTGGCCCTGAGGGCCACAGACCTACTGGGCTTCAAGCTCAAGGCTCTGCCTGGGCCTGCTGCTTCGGCCAGGGGCTCATTTTTTCCTGGAAAGACAAAACCATGGCCTCACCCCCACGCCTGCACTTTGCCACGGCAGGCAGCCCAGATGTAGGAAAGGCTCTGTGGAGTCAGAAGTGCCGAGACAGGCAGATGGCACCAGAGGGTTTGGGGGCCAGGGCGCAAGTGGGCTAGCCCCTCCTCCCGGGAGTCGGGGAGGCCCGGCCTTCCTAGTGCCCAGGCCACGGCTCCGGGGAGAAACCCGCCATGGAGGGCACGCGGGAGGCCCTCTGCCTGAGGTGGCAGGTGTCACGCCAGGGCCACTGCAAGCCTGGCTCGGCTTGCCTGCTTTCTCCAAAGGAGGCTGGCCGACCAGCCGAACCTGGCACCTGGGCCAGGCCCCTTCCAAGGGGACGAGTTCCAGAGGCTAGAGCCCTGGGGGCGGCTGCCAAGTCTCCTGGGGCGTGTGCTGGGCCCCCGTCAGAGGAGGAAGCAGCCTGGTAAACGGTGTGCCAGGCCTGAGATCTGGAGGCCTCCCACAGCCGGGTCCCTGTCCTGCCCAGGCCCCCCGAGGGAGGACGATGGTCGGGCAGTGGCGAGCGGGGTGGGGCTGGCGCCGAGCCTGCCCTTGGATGCCCCGGGGAAGGGCGCCGGGGGATGGGCTGCCCCTGGCCAGGTCTGAGGGACCGACCCAGCTCGGGGCTCTCGGGGGCAGAGAGAGAACCCCCCTCCGCCCTTTCCCTTCAGGTTCTTAGGGCTGGCCAAATCCTTCCCAAGACAGCTTGTCTGGAGAAAATCAGACCCAGCTGAAGAACATGTGTCCATGGGGGAAACCCGGGAAACTGAGTCTCCCCACACAATAGCAGAGATTCTCATCTTGCATCCTCTCCTGAGCTAATGACAAAGGTGGATGTCCCGGGTGGGCCTGTGGAATGGGAGAGGGGAGGAAGTCTATTGTCATGCAGAGGGACATGGAAAGACTTGTCTGAAGCTTATCCCCTGCACTGGGGTCAGGTCGGGAAGGGACGGCACAGAGGTGAGCAGGAACCAACCGGCCTGTCTGTGGTGGGGCTGGCCCCGGGGCAGGCGTGGGGGTGATGGCTGGAAGTGGGATGGCGCGTGAGTTGGCACCAGCCAGCGGTGGAGGCAGAGACTCAGAGGTCAGGGATCTCTCTCTCTGTCTCTGTCTCTCTCTCTCTCCCTCAGGGAGCTGAGGAGAGTAAGGTGGCGCCCCTGCCCACCTCGCCTACCTCTCCATGGGCCCTTCTTTCTCTGGCCGCTCCGGGAGCCCTGCGGGCTTGGGTTCAACCCCCCACACACCGCACAGGCCAAGGGCGCATGCGCGACCGCCGGGGCCTAGGGCTGGCCTCGGGGGGGGGGGGGTCCTCAGTGAAGGCCCCGCCCTCCCTGCAGGCTCTGACCCAGCTGCAGCTCTTCCATCGCCGCCCTTCTGGACTCGGCTTCAGCTGTCTCCCTCCCCTCCCCCACTCCCACTCAGCTTGCAGGCCGCTTCCCTGCCTTGAAAGCATGGCTCTGGCCCTGAGGGCCACAGACCTACTGGGCTTCAAGCTCAAGGCTCTGCCTGGGCCTGCTGCTTCGGCCAGGGGCTCATTTTTTCCTGGAAAGACAAAACCATGGCCTCACCCCCACGCCTGCACTTTGCCACGGCAGGCAGCCCAGATGTAGGAAAGGCTCTGTGGAGTCAGAAGTGCCGAGACAGGCAGATGGCACCAGAGGGTTTGGGGGCCAGGGCGCAAGTGGGCTAGCCCCTCCTCCCGGGAGTCGGGGAGGCCCGGCCTTCCTAGTGCCCAGGCCACGGCTCCGGGGAGAAACCCGCCATGGAGGGCACGCGGGAGGCCCTCTGCCTGAGGTGGCAGGTGTCACGCCAGGGCCACTGCAAGCCTGGCTCGGCTTGCCTGCTTTCTCCAAAGGAGGCTGGCCGACCAGCCGAACCTGGCACCTGGGCCAGGCCCCTTCCAAGGGGACGAGTTCCAGAGGATAGAGCCCTGGGGGCGGCTGCCAAGTCTCCTGGGGCGTGTGCTGGGCCCCCGTCAGAGGAGGAAGCAGCCTGGTAAACGGTGTGCCAGGCCTGAGATCTGGAGGCCTCCCACAGCCGGGTCCCTGTCCTGCCCAGGCCCCCCGAGGGAGGACGATGGTCGGGCAGTGGCGAGCGGGGTGGGGCTGGCGCCGAGCCTGCCCTTGGATGCCCCGGGGAAGGGCGCCGGGGGATGGGATGCCCCTGGCCAGGTCTGAGGGACCGACCCAGCTCGGGGCTGTCGGGGGCAGAGAGAGAACCCCCCTCCGCCCTTTCCCTTCAGGTTCTTAGGGCTGGCCAAATCCTTCCCAAGACAGCTTGTCTGGAGAAAATCAGACCCAGCTGAAGAACATGTGTCCATGGGGGAAACCCGGGAAACTGAGTCTCCCCACACAATAGCAGAGATTCTCATCTTGCATCCTCTCCTGAGCTAATGACAAAGGTGGATGTCCCGGGTGGGCCTGTGGAATGGGAGAGGGGAGGAAGTCTATTGTCATGCAGAGGGACATGGAAAGACTTGTCTGAAGCTTATCCCCTGCACTGGGGTCAGGTCGGGAAGGGACGGCACAGAGGTGAGCAGGAACCAACCGGCCTGTCTGTGGTGGGGCTGGCCCCGGGGCAGGCGTGGGGGTGATGGCTGGAAGTGGGATGGCGCGTGAGTTGGCACCAGCCAGCGGTGGAGGCAGAGACTCAGAGGTCAGGGATCTCTCTCTCTGTCTCTGTCTCTCTCTCTCTCCCTCAGGGAGCTGAGGAGAGTAAGGTGGCGCCCCCTGCCCACCTCGCCTACCTCTCCATGGGCCCTTCTTTCTCTGGCCGCTCCGGGAGCCCTGCGGGCTTGGGTTCAACCCCCCACACACCGCACAGGCCAAGGGCGCATGCGCGACCGCCGGGGCCTAGGGCTGGCCTCGGGGGGGGGGGGGGGGGTCCTCAGTGAAGGCCCCGCCCTCCCTGCAGGCTCTGACCCAGCTGCAGCTCTTCCATCGCAGCCCTTCTGGACTCGGCTTCAGCTGTCTCCCTCCCCTCCCCCACTCCCACTCAGCTTGCAGGCCGCTTCCCTGCCTTGAAAGCATGGCTCTGGCCCTGAGGGCCACAGACCTACTGGGCTTCAAGCTCAAGGCTCTGCCTGGGCCTGCTGCTTCGGCCAGGGACTCATTTTTTCCTGGAAAGACAAAACCATGGCCTCACCACACGCCTGCACTTTGCCACGGCAGGCAGCCCAGATGTAGGAAAGGCTCTGTGGAGTCAGAAGTGCCGAGACAGGCAGATGGCACCAGAGGGTTTGGGGGCCAGGGCGCAACTGGGCTAGCCCCTCCTCCCGGGAGTCGGGGAGGCCCGGCCTTCCTAGTGCCCAGGCCACGGCTCCGGGGAGAAACCCGCCATGGAGGGCACGCGGGAGGCCCTCTGCCTGAGGTGGCAGGTGTCACGCCAGGGCCACTGCAAGCCTGGCTCGGCTTGCCTGCTTTCTCCAAAGGAGGCTGGCCGACCAGCCGAACCTGGCACCTGGGCCAGGCCCCTTCCAAGGGGACGAGTTCCAGAGGCTAGAGCCCTGGGGGCGGCTGCCAAGTCTCCTGGGGCGTGTGCTGGGCCCCCGTCAGAGGAGGAAGCAGCCTGGTAAACGGTGTGCCAGGCCTGAGATCTGGAGGCCTCCCACAGCCGGGTCCCTGTCCTGCCCAGGCCCCCCGAGGGAGGACGATGGTCGGGCAGTGGCGAGCGGGGTGGGGCTGGCGCCGAGCCTGCCCTTGGATGCCCCGGGGAAGGGCGCCGGGGGATGGGATGCCCCTGGCCAGGTCTGAGGGACCGACCCAGCTCGGGGCTGTCGGGGGCAGAGAGAGAACCCCCCTCCGCCCTTTCCCTTCAGGTTCTTAGGGCTGGCCAAATCCTTCCCAAGACAGCTTGTCTGGAGAAAATCAGACCCAGCTGAAGAACATGTGTCCATGGGGGAAACCCGGGAAACTGAGTCTCCCCACACAATAGCAGAGATTCTCATCTTGCATCCTCTCCTGAGCTAATGACAAAGGTGGATGTCCCGGGTGGGCCTGTGGAATGGGAGAGGGGAGGAAGTCTATTGTCATGCAGAGGGACATGGAAAGACTTGTCTGAAGCTTATCCCCTGCACTGGGGTCAGGTCGGGAAGGGACGGCACAGAGGTGAGCAGGAACCAACCGGCCTGTCTGTGGTGGGGCTGGCCCCGGGGCAGGCGTGGGGGTGATGGCTGGAAGTGGGATGGCGCGTGAGTTGGCACCAGCCAGCGGTGGAGGCAGAGACTCAGAGGTCAGGGATCTCTCTCTCTGTCTCTGTCTCTCTCTCTCTCCCTCAGGGAGCTGAGGAGAGTAAGGTGGCGCCCCTGCCCACCTCGCCTACCTCTCCATGGGCCCTTCTTTCTCTGGCCGCTCCGGGAGCCCTGCGGGCTTGGGTTCAACCCCCCACACACCGCACAGGCCAAGGGCGCATGCGCGACCGCCGGGGCCTAGGGCTGGCCTCGGGGGGGGGGGGGGTCCTCAGTGAAGGCCCCGCCCTCCCTGCAGGCTCTGACCCAGCTGCAGCTCTTCCATCGCCGCCCTTCTGGACTCGGCTTCAGCTGTCTCCCTCCCCTCCCCCACTCCCACTCAGCTTGCAGGCCGCTTCCCTGCCTTGAAAGCATGGCTCTGGCCCTGAGGGCCACAGACCTACTGGGCTTCAAGCTCAAGGCTCTGCCTGGGCCTGCTGCTTCGGCCAGGGGCTCATTTTTTCCTGGAAAGACAAAACCATGGCCTCACCCCCACGCCTGCACTTTGCCACGGCAGGCAGCCCAGATGTAGGAAAGGCTCTGTGGAGTCAGAAGTGCCGAGACAGGCAGATGGCACCAGAGGGTTTGGGGGCCAGGGCGCAACTGGGCTAGCCCCTCCTCCCGGGAGTCGGGGAGGCCCGGCCTTCCTAGTGCCCAGGCCACGGCTCCGGGGAGAAACCCGCCATGGAGGGCACGCGGGAGGCCCTCTGCCTGAGGTGGCAGGTGTCACGCCAGGGCCACTGCAAGCCTGGCTCGGCTTGCCTGCTTTCTCCAAAGGAGGCTGGCCGACCAGCCGAACCTGGCACCTGGGCCAGGCCCCTTCCAAGGGGACGAGTTCCAGAGGATAGAGCCCTGGGGGCGGCTGCCAAGTCTCCTGGGGCGTGTGCTGGGCCCCCCGTCAGAGGAGGAAGCAGCCTGGTAAACGGTGTGCCAGGCCTGAGATCTGGAGGCCTCCCACAGCCGGGTCCCTGTCCTGCCCAGGCCCCCCGAGGGAGGACGATGGTCGGGCAGTGGCGAGCGGGGTGGGGCTGGCGCCGAGCCTGCCCTTGGATGCCCCGGGGAAGGGCGCCGGGGGATGGGATGCCCCTGGCCAGGTCTGAGGGACCGACCCAGCTCGGGGCTGTCGGGGGCAGAGAGAGAACCCCCCTCCGCCCTTTCCCTTCAGGTTCTTAGGGCTGGCCAAATCCTTCCCAAGACAGCTTGTCTGGAGAAAATCAGACCCAGCTGAAGAACATGTGTCCATGGGGGAAACCCGGGAAACTGAGTCTCCCCACACAATAGCAGAGATTCTCATCTTGCATCCTCTCCTGAGCTAATGACAAAGGTGGATGTCCCGGGTGGGCCTGTGGAATGGGAGAGGGGAGGAAGTCTATTGTCATGCAGAGGGACATGGAAAGACTTGTCTGAAGCTTATCCCCTGCACTGGGGTCAGGTCGGGAAGGGACGGCACAGAGGTGAGCAGGAACCAACCGGCCTGTCTGTGGTGGGGCTGGCCCCGGGGCAGGCGTGGGGGTGATGGCTGGAAGTGGGATGGCGCGTGAGTTGGCACCAGCCAGCGGTGGAGGCAGAGACTCAGAGGTCAGGGATCTCTCTCTCTGTCTCTGTCTCTCTCTCTCTCCCTCAGGGAGCTGAGGAGAGTAAGGTGGCGCCCCCTGCCCACCTCGCCTACCTCTCCATGGGCCCTTCTTTCTCTGGCCGCTCCGGGAGCCCTGCGGGCTTGGGTTCAACCCCCCACACACCGCACAGGCCAAGGGCGCATGCGCGACCGCCGGGGCCTAGGGCTGGCCTCGGGGGGGGGGGGTCCTCAGTGAAGGCCCCGCCCTCCCTCCAGGCTCTGACCCAGCTGCAGCTCTTCCATCGCCGCCCTTCTGGACTCGGCTTCAGCTGTCTCCCTCCCCTCCCCCACTCCCACTCAGCTTGCAGGCCGCTTCCCTGCCTTGAAAGCATGGCTCTGGCCCTGAGGGCCACAGACCTACTGGGCTTCAAGCTCAAGGCTCTGCCTGGGCCTGCTGCTTCGGCCAGGGGCTCATTTTTTCCTGGAAAGACAAAGCCATGGCCTCACCCCACGCCTGCACTTTGCCACGGCAGGCAGCCCACATGTAGGAAAGGCTCTGTGGAGTCAGAAGTGCCGAGACAGGCAGATGGCACCAGAGGGTTTGGGGCCAGGGCGCAACTGGGCTAGCCCCTCCTCCCGGGAGTCGGGGAGGCCCGGCCTTCCTAGTGCCCAGGCCACGGCTCCGGGGAGAAACCCGCCATGGAGGGCACGCGGGAGGCCCTCTGCCTGAGGTGGCAGGTGTCACGCCAGGGCCACTGCAAGCCTGGCTCGGCTTGCCTGCTTTCTCCAAAGGAGGCTGGCCGACCAGCCGAACCTGGCACCTGGGCCAGGCCCCTTCCAAGGGGACGAGTTCCAGAGGCTTGGGCCCTGGGGGCGGCTGCCAAGTCTCCTGGGGCGTGTGCTGGGCCCCCGTCAGAGGAGGAAGCAGCCTGGTAAACGGTGTGCCAGGCCTGAGATCTGGAGGCCTCCCACAGCCGGGTCCCTGTCCTGCCCAGGCCCCCCGAGGGAGGACGATGGTCGGGCAGTGGCGAGCGGGGTGGGGCTGGCGCCGAGCCTGCCCTTGGATGCCCCGGGGAAGGGCGCCGGGGGATGGGATGCCCCTGGCCAGGTCTGAGGGACCGACCCAGCTCGGGGCTGTCGGGGGCAGAGAGAGAACCCCCCTCCGCCCTTTCCCTTCAGGTTCTTAGGGCTGGCCAAATCCTTCCCAAGACAGCTTGTCTGGAGAAAATCAGACCCAGCTGAAGAACATGTGTCCATGGGGGAAACCCGGGAAACTGAGTCTCCCCACACAATAGCAGAGATTCTCATCTTGCATCCTCTCCTGAGCTAATGACAAAGGTGGATGTCCCGGGTGGGCCTGTGGAATGGGAGAGGGGAGGAAGTCTATTGTCATGCAGAGGGACATGGAAAGACTTGTCTGAAGCTTATCCCTTGCACTGTTGACAGGTCGGGAAGGGACGGCACAGAGGTGAGCAGGAACCAACCGGCCTGTCTGTGGTGGGGCTGGCCCCGGGGCAGGCGTGGGGGTGATGGCTGGAAGTGGGATGGCGCGTGAGTTGGCACCAGCCAGCGGTGGAGGCAGAGACTCAGAGGTCAGGGATCTCTCTCTCTGTCTCTGTCTCTCTCTCTCTCCCTCAGGGAGCTGAGGAGAGTAAGGTGGCGCCCCCTGCCCACCTCGCCTACCTCTCCATGGGCCCTTCTTTCTCTGGCCGCTCCGGGAGCCCTGCGGGCTTGGGTTCAACCCCCCACACACCGCACAGGCCAAGGGCGCATGCGTGACCGCCGGGGCCTAGGGCTGGCCTCGGGGGGGGGGGGTCCTCAGTGAAGGCCCCGCCCTCCCTGCAGGCTCTGACCCAGCTGCAGCTCTTCCATCGCCGCCCTTCTGGACTCGGCTTCAGCTGTCTCCCTCCCCTCCCCCACTCCCACTCAGCTTGCAGGCCGCTTCCCTGCCTTGAAAGCATGGCTCTGGCCCTGAGGGCCACAGACCTACTGGGCTTCAAGCTCAAGGCTCTGCCTGGGCCTGCTGCTTCGGCCAGGGGCTCATTTTTTCCTGGAAAGACAAAACCATGGCCTCACCCCACGCCTGCACTTTGCCACGGCAGGCAGCCCAGATGTAGGAAAGGCTCTGTGGAGTCAGAAGTGCCGAGACAGGCAGATGGCACCAGAGGGTTTGGGGGCCAGGGCGCAACTGGGCTAGCCCCTCCTCCCGGGAGTCGGGGAGGCCCGGCCTTCCTAGTGCCCAGGCCACGGCTCCGGGGAGAAACCCGCCATGGAGGGCACGCGGGAGGCCCTCTGCCTGAGGTGGCAGGTGTCACGCCAGGGCCACTGCAAGCCTGGCTCGGCTTGCCTGCTTTCTCCAAAGGAGGCTGGCCGACCAGCCGAACCTGGCACCTGGGCCAGGCCCCTTCCAAGGGGACGAGTTCCAGAGGATAGAGCCCTGGGGGCGGCTGCCAAGTCTCCTGGGGCGTGTGCTGGGCCCCCGTCAGAGGAGGAAGCAGCCTGGTAAACGGTGTGCCAGGCCTGAGATCTGGAGGCCTCCCACAGCCGGGTCCCTGTCCTGCCCAGGCCCCCCGAGGGAGGACGATGGTCGGGCAGTGGCGAGCGGGGTGGGGCTGGCGCCGAGCCTGCCCTTGGATGCCCCGGGGAAGGGCGCCGGGGGATGGGATGCCCCTGGCCAGGTCTGAGGGACCGACCCAGCTCGGGGCTGTCGGGGGCAGAGAGAGAACCCCCCTCCGCCCTTTCCCTTCAGGTTCTTAGGGCTGGCCAAATCCTTCCCAAGACAGCTTGTCTGGAGAAAATCAGACCCAGCTGAAGAACATGTGTCCATGGGGGAAACCCGGGAAACTGAGTCTCCCCACACAATAGCAGAGATTCTCATCTTGCATCCTCTCCTGAGCTAATGACAAAGGTGGATGTCCCGGGTGGGGCCTGTGGAATGGGAGAGGGGAGGAAGTCTATTGTCATGCAGAGGGACATGGAAAGACTTGTCTGAAGCTTATCCCCTGCACTGGGGTCAGGTCGGGAAGGGACGGCACAGAGGTGAGCAGGAACCAACCGGCCTGTCTGTGGTGGGGCTGGCCCCGGGGCAGGCGTGGGGGTGATGGCTGGAAGTGGGATGGCGCGTGAGTTGGCACCAGCCAGCGGTGGAGGCAGAGACTCAGAGGTCAGGGATCTCTCTCTCTGTCTCTGTCTCTCTCTCTCTCCCTCAGGGAGCTGAGGAGAGTAAGGTGGCGCCCCCTGCCCACCTCGCCTACCTCTCCATGGGCCCTTCTTTCTCTGGCCGCTCCGGGAGCCCTGCGGGCTTGGGTTCAACCCCCCACACACCGCACAGGCCAAGGGCGCATGCGCGACCGCCGGGGCCTAGGGCTGGCCTCGGGGGGGGGGGGTCCTCAGTGAAGGCCCCGCCCTCCCTGCAGGCTCTGACCCAGCTGCAGCTCTTCCATCGCAGCCCTTCTGGACTCGGCTTCAGCTGTCTCCCTCCCCTCCCCCACTCCCACTCAGCTTGCAGGCCGCTTCCCTGCCTTGAAAGCATGGCTCTGGCCCTGAGGGCCACAGACCTACTGGCTTCAAGCTCAAGGCTCTGCCTGGGCCTGCTGCTTCGGCCAGGGGCTCATTTTTTCCTGGAAAGACAAAACCATGGCCTCACCCCACGCCTGCACTTTGCCACGGCAGGCAGCCCAGATGTAGGAAAGGCTCTGTGGAGTCAGAAGTGCCGAGACAGGCAGATGGCACCAGAGGGTTTGGGGGCCAGGGCGCAACTGGGATAGCCCCTCCTCCCGGGAGTCGGGGAGGCCCCGGCCTTCCTAGTGCCCAGGCCACGGCTCCGGGGAGAAACCCGCCATGGAGGGCACGCGGGAGGCCCTCTGCCTGAGGTGGCAGGTGTCACGCCAGGGCCACTGCAAGCCTGGCTCGGCTTGCCTGCTTTCTCCAAAGGAGGCTGGCCGACCAGCCGAACCTGGCACCTGGGCCAGGCCCCTTCCAAGGGGACGAGTTCCAGAGGATAGAGCCCTGGGGGCGGCTGCCAAGTCTCCTGGGGCGTGTGCTGGGCCCCCGTCAGAGGAGGAAGCAGCCTGGTAAACGGTGTGCCAGGCCTGAGATCTGGAGGCCTCCCACAGCGGGTCCCTGTCCTGCCCAGGCCCCCCGAGGGAGGACGATGGTCGGGGCAGTGGCGAGCGGGGTGGGGCTGGCGCCGAGCCTGCCCTTGGATGCCCCGGGGAAGGGCGCCGGGGGATGGGATGCCCCTGGCCAGGTCTGAGGGACCGACCCAGCTCGGGGCTGTCGGGGGGCAGAGAGAGAACCCCCCCTCCGCCCTTTCCCTTCAGGTTCTTAGGGCTGGCCAAATCCTTCCCAAGACAGCTTGTCTGGAGAAAATCAGACCCAGCTGAAGAACATGTGTCCATGGGGGAAACCCGGGAAACTGAGTCTCCCCACACAATAGCAGAGATTCTCATCTTGCATCCTCTCCTGAGCTAATGACAAAGGTGGATGTCCCGGGTGGGCCTGTGGAATGGGAGAGGGGAGGAAGTCTATTGTCATGCAGAGGGACATGGAAAGACTTGTCTGAAGCTTATCCCCTGCACTGGGGTCAGGTCGGAAAGGGACGGCACAGAGGTGAGCAGGAACCAACCGGCCTGTCTGTGGTGGGGCTGGCCCCCGGGGCAGGCGTGGGGGTGATGGCTGGAAGTGGGATGGCGCGTGAGTTGGCACCAGCCAGCGGTGGAGGCAGAGACTCAGAGGTCAGGGATCTCTCTCTCTGTCTCTGTCTCTCTCTCTCTCCCTCAGGGAGCTGAGGAGAGTAAGGTGGCGCCCCCTGCCCACCTCGCCTACCTCTCCATGGGCCCTTCTTTCTCTGGCCGCTCCGGGAGCCCCTGCGGGCTTGGGTTCAACCCCCCCACACCACCGCACAGGCCAAGGGCGCATGCGCGACCCGCCGGGGCCTAGGGCTGGCCTCGGGGGGGGGGGGTCCTCAGTGAAGGCCCCGCCCTCCCTGCAGGCTCTGACCCAGCTGAAGCTCTTCCATCGCAGCCCTTCTGGACTCGGCTTCAGCTGTCTCCCTCCCCTCCCCCACTCCCACTCAGCTTGCAGGCCGCTTCCCTGCCTTGAAAGCATGGCTCTGGCCCTGAGGGCCACAGACCTACTGGGCTTCAAGCTCAAGGCTCTGCCTGGGCCTGCTGCTTCGGCCAGGGGCTCATTTTTTCCTGGAAAGACAAAACCATGGCCTCACCCCACGCCTGCACTTTGCCACGGCAGGCAGCCCAGATGTAGGAAAGGCTCTGTGGAGTCAGAAGTGCCGAGACAGGCAGATGGCACCAGAGGGTTTGGGGGCCAGGGCGCAAGTGGGCTAGCCCCTCCTCCCGGGAGTCGGGGAGGCCCGGCCTTCCTAGTGCCCAGGCCACGGCTCCGGGGAGAAACCCGCCATGGAGGGCACGCGGGAGGCCCTCTGCCTGAGGTGGCAGGTGTCACGCCAGGGCCACTGCAAGCCTGGCTCGGCTTGCCTGCTTTCTCCAAAGGAGGCTGGCCGACCAGCCGAACCTGGCACCTGGGCCAGGCCCCTTCCAAGGGGACGAGTTCCAGAGGCTAGGGCCCTGGGGGCGGCTGCCAAGTCTCCTGGGGCGTGTGCTGGGCCCCCGTCAGAGGAGGAAGCAGCCTGGTAAACGGTGTGCCAGGCCTGAGATCTGGAGGCCTCCCACAGCCGGGTCCCTGTCCTGCCCAGGCCCCCCGAGGGAGGACGATGGTCGGGCAGTGGCGAGCGGGGTGGGGCTGGCGCCGAGCCTGCCCTTGGATGCCCCGGGGAAGGGCGCCGGGGGATGGGATGCCCCTGGCCAGGTCTGAGGGACCGACCCAGCTCGGGGCTGTCGGGGGCAGAGAGAGAACCCCCCTCCGCCCTTTCCCTTCAGGTTCTTAGGGCTGGCCAAATCCTTCCCAAGACAGCTTGTCTGGAGAAAATCAGACCCAGCTGAAGAACATGTGTCCATGGGGGAAACCCGGGAAACTGAGTCTCCCCACACAATAGCAGAGATTCTCATCTTGCATCCTCTCCTGAGCTAATGACAAAGGTGGATGTCCCGGGTGGGCCTGTGGAATGGGAGAGGGGAGGAAGTCTATTGTCATGCAGAGGGACATGGAAAGACTTGTCTGAAGCTTATCCCCTGCACTGGGGTCAGGTCGGGAAGGGACGGCACAGAGGTGAGCAGGAACCAACCGGCCTGTCTGTGGTGGGGCTGGCCCCGGGGCAGGCGTGGGGGTGATGGCTGGAAGTGGGATGGCGCGTGAGTTGGCACCAGCCAGCGGTGGAGGCAGAGACTCAGAGGTCAGGGATCTCTCTCTCTGTCTCTGTCTCTCTCTCTCTCCCTCAGGGAGCTGAGGAGAGTAAGGTGGCGCCCCCTGCCCACCTCGCCTACCTCTCCATGGGCCCTTCTTTCTCTGGCCGCTCCGGGAGCCCTGCGGGCTTGGGTTCAACCCCCCACACACCGCACAGGCCAAGGGCGCATGCGCGACCGCCGGGCCTAGGGCTGGCCTCGGGGGGGGGGGGGGTCCTCAGTGAAGGCCCCCGCCCTCCCTGCAGGCTCTGACCCAGCTGCAGCTCTTCCATCGCAGCCCTTCTGGACTCGGCTTCAGCTGTCTCCCTCCCCTCCCCCACTCCCACTCAGCTTGCAGGCCGCTTCCCTGCCTTGAAAGCATGGCTCTGGCCCTGAGGGCCACAGACCTACTGGGCTTCAAGCTCAAGGCTCTGCCTGGGCCTGCTGCTTCGGCCAGGGGCTCATTTTTTCCTGGAAAGACAAAACCATGGCCTCACCCCACGCCTGCACTTTGCCACGGCAGGCAGCCCAGATGTAGGAAAGGCTCTGTGGAGTCAGAAGTGCCGAGACAGGCAGATGGCACCAGAGGGTTTGGGGGCCAGGGCGCAACTGGGCTAGCCCCTCCTCCCGGGAGTCGGGGAGGCCCGGCCTTCCTAGTGCCCAGGCCACGGCTCCGGGGAGAAACCCGCCATGGAGGGCACGCGGGAGGCCCTCTGCCTGAGGTGGCAGGTGTCACGCCAGGGCCACTGCAAGCCTGGCTCGGCTTGCCTGCTTTCTCCAAAGGAGGCTGGCCGACCAGCCGAACCTGGCACCTGGGCCAGGCCCCTTCCAAGGGGACGAGTTCCAGAGGATAGAGCCCTGGGGGCGGCTGCCAAGTCTCCTGGGGCGTGTGCTGGGCCCCCCGTCAGAGGAGGAAGCAGCCTGGTAAACGGTGTGCCAGGCCTGAGATCTGGAGGCCTCCCACAGCCGGGTCCCTGTCCTGCCCAGGGCCCCCCGAGGGAGGACGATGGTCGGGCAGTGGCGAGCGGGGTGGGGCTGGCGCCGAGCCTGCCCTTGGATGCCCCGGGGAAGGGCGCCGGGGGATGGGATGCCCCTGGCCAGGTCTGAGGGACCGACCCAGCTCGGGGCTGTCGGGGGCAGAGAGAGAACCCCCCTCCGCCCTTTCCCTTCAGGTTCTTAGGGCTGGCCAAATCCTTCCCAAGACAGCTTGTCTGGAGAAAATCAGACCCAGCTGAAGAACATGTGTCCATGGGGGAAACCCGGAAACTGAGTCTCCCCACACAATAGCAGAGATTCTCATCTTGCATCCTCTCCTGAGCTAATGACAAAGGTGGATGTCCCGGGTGGGCCTGTGGAATGGGAGAGGGGAGGAAGTCTATTGTCATGCAGAGGGACATGGAAAGACTTGTCTGAAGCTTATCCCCTGCACTGGGGTCAGGTCGGGAAGGGACGGCACAGAGGTGAGCAGGAACCAACCGGCCTGTCTGTGGTGGGGCTGGCCCCGGGGCAGGCGTGGGGGTGATGGCTGGAAGTGGGATGGCGCGTGAGTTGGCACCAGCCAGCGGTGGAGGCAGAGACTCAGAGGTCAGGGATCTCTCTCTCTGTCTCTGTCTCTCTCTCTCTCCCTCAGGGAGCTGAGGAGAGTAAGGTGGCGCCCCCTGCCCACCTCGCCTACCTCTCCATGGGCCCTTCTTTCTCTGGCCGCTCCGGGAGCCCTGCGGGCTTGGGTTCAACCCCCCACACACCGCACAGGCCAAGGGCGCATGCGCGACCGCCGGGGCCTAGGGCTGGCCTGGGGGGGGGGGTCCTCAGTGAAGGCCCCGCCCTCCCTGCAGGCTCTGACCCAGCTGCAGCTCTTCCATCGCAGCCCTTCTGGACTCGGCTTCAGCTGTCTCCCTCCCCCTCCCCCACTCCCACTCAGCTTGCAGGCCGCTTCCCTGCCTTGAAAGCATGGCTCTGGCCCTGAGGGCCACAGACCTACTGGGCTTCAAGCTCAAGGCTCTGCCTGGGCCTGCTGCTTCGGCCAGGGGCTCATTTTTTCCTGGAAAGACAAAACCATGGCCTCACCCCACGCCTGCACTTTGCCACGGCAGGCAGCCCAGATGTAGGAAAGGCTCTGTGGAGTCAGAAGTGCCGAGACAGGCAGATGGCACCAGAGGGTTTGGGGGCCAGGGCGCAACTGGGCTAGCCCCTCCTCCCGGGAGTCGGGGAGGCCCGGCCTTCCTAGTGCCCAGGCCACGGCTCCGGGGAGAAACCCGCCATGGAGGGCACGCGGGAGGCCCTCTGCCTGAGGTGGCAGGTGTCACGCCAGGGCCACTGCAAGCCTGGCTCGGCTTGCCTGCTTTCTCCAAAGGAGGCTGGCCGACCAGCCGAACCTGGCACCTGGGCCAGGCCCCTTCCAAGGGGACGAGTTCCAGAGGCTAGGGCCCTGGGGGCGGCTGCCAAGTCTCCTGGGGCGTGTGCTGGGCCCCCGTCAGAGGAGGAAGCAGCCTGGTAAACGGTGTGCCAGGCCTGAGATCTGGAGGCCTCCCACAGCCGGGTCCCTGTCCTGCCCAGGCCCCCCGAGGGAGGACGATGGTCGGGCAGTGGCGAGCGGGGTGGGGCTGGCGCCGAGCCTGCCCTTGGATGCCCCGGGGAAGGGCGCCGGGGGATGGGATGCCCCTGGCCAGGTCTGAGGGACCGACCCAGCTCGGGGCTGTCGGGGGCAGAGAGAGAACCCCCCTCCGCCCTTTCCCTTCAGGTTCTTAGGGCTGGCCAAATCCTTCCCAAGACAGCTTGTCTGGAGAAAATCAGACCCAGCTGAAGAACATGTGTCCATGGGGGAAACCCGGGAAACTGAGTCTCCCCACACAATAGCAGAGATTCTCATCTTGCATCCTCTCCTGAGCTAATGACAAAGGTGGATGTCCCGGGTGGGCCTGTGGAATGGGAGAGGGGAGGAAGTCTATTGTCATGCAGAGGGACATGGAAAGACTTGTCTGAAGCTTATCCCCTGCACTGGGGTCAGGTCGGGAAGGGACTGCACAGAGGTGAGCAGGAACCAACCGGCCTGTCTGTGGTGGGGCTGGCCCCGGGGCAGGCGTGGGGGTGATGGCTGGAAGTGGGATGGCGCGTGAGTTGGCACCAGCCAGCGGTGGAGGCAGAGACTCAGATGTCAGGGATCTCTCTCTCTGTCTCTGTCTCTCTCTCTCTCCCTCAGGGAGCTGAGGAGAGTAAGGTGGCGCCCCCTGCCCACCTCGCCTACCTCTCCATGGGCCCTTCTTTCTCTGGCCGCTCCGGGAGCCCTGCGGGCTTGGGTTCAACCCCCCACACACCGCACAGGCCAAGGGCGCATGCGTGACCGCCGGGGCCTAGGGCTGGCCTCGGGAGGGGGGGGTCCTCAGTGAAGACCCGCCCTCCCTCCAGGCTCTGACCCAGCTGCAGCTCTTCCATCGCCGCCCTTCTGGACTCGGCTTCAGCTGTCTCCCTCCCCTCCCCCACTCCCACTCAGCTTGCAGGCCGCTTCCCTGCCTTGAAAGCATGGCTCTGGCCCTGAGGGCCACAGACCTACTGGGCTTCAAGCTCAAGGCTCTGCCTGGGCCTGCTGCTTCGGCCAGGGTCTCATTTTTTCCTGGAAAGACAAAACCATGGCCTCACCCCACGCCTGCACTTTGCCACGGCAGGCAGCCCAGATGTAGGAAAGGCTCTGTGGAGTCAGAAGTGCCGAGACAGGCAGATGGCACCAGAGGGTTTGGGGGCCAGGGCGCAACTGGGCTAGCCCCTCCTCCCGGGAGTCGGGGAGGCCCGGCCTTCCTAGTGCCCAGGCCACGGCTCCGGGGAGAAACCCGCCATGGAGGGCACGCGGGAGGCCCTCTGCCTGAGGTGGCAGGTGTCACGCCAGGGCCACTGCAAGCCTGGCTCGGCTTGCCTGCTTTCTCCAAAGGAGGCTGGCCGACCAGCCGAACCTGGCACCTGGGCCAGGCCCCTTCCAAGGGGACGAGTTCCAGAGGATAGAGCCCTGGGGGCGGCTGCCAAGTCTCCTGGGGCGTGTGCTGGGCCCCCGTCAGAGGAGGAAGCAGCCTGGTAAACGGTGTGCCAGGCCTGAGATCTGGAGGCCTCCCACAGCCGGGTCCCTGTCCTGCCCAGGCCCCCCGAGGGAGGACGATGGTCGGGCAGTGGCGAGCGGGGTGGGGCTGGCGCCGAGCCTGCCCTTGGATGCCCCGGGGAAGGGCGCCGGGGGATGGGATGCCCCTGGCCAGGTCTGAGGGACCGACCCAGCTCGGGGCTGTCGGGGGCAGAGAGAGAACCCCCCTCCGCCCTTTCCCTTCAGGTTCTTAGGGCTGGCCAAATCCTTCCCAAGACAGCTTGTCTGGAGAAAATCAGACCCAGCTGAAGAACATGTGTCCATGGGGGAAACCCGGGAAACTGAGTCTCCCCACACAATAGCAGAGATTCTCATCTTGCATCCTCTCCTGAGCTAATGACAAAGGTGGATGTCCCGGGTGGGCCTGTGGAATGGGAGAGGGGAGGAAGTCTATTGTCATGCAGAGGGACATGGAAAGACTTGTCTGAAGCTTATCCCCTGCACTGGGGTCAGGTCGGGAAGGGACGGCACAGAGGTGAGCAGGAACCAACCGGCCTGTCTGTGGTGGGGCTGGCCCCGGGGCAGGCGTGGGGGTGATGGCTGGAAGTGGGATGGCGCGTGAGTTGGCACCAGCCAGCGGTGGAGGCAGAGACTCAGAGGTCAGGGATCTCTCTCTCTGTCTCTGTCTCTCTCTCTCTCCCTCAGGGAGCTGAGGAGAGTAAGGTGGCGCCCCCTGCCCACCTCGCCTACCTCTCCATGGGCCCTTCTTTCTCTGGCCGCTCCGGGAGCCCTGCGGGCTTGGGTTCAACCCCCCACACACCGCACAGGCCAAGGGCGCATGCGCGACCGCCGGGGCCTAGGGCTGGCCTGGGGGGGGGGGTCCTCAGTGAAGGCCCCGCCCTCCCTGCAGGCTCTGACCCAGCTGCAGCTCTTCCATCGCAGCCCTTCTGGACTCGGCTTCAGCTGTCTCCCTCCCCTCCCCCACTCCCACTCAGCTTGCAGGCCGCTTCCCTGCCTTGAAAGCATGGCTCTGGCCCTGAGGGCCACAGACCTACTGGGCTTCAAGCTCAAGGCTCTGCCTGGGCCTGCTGCTTCGGCCAGGGGCTCATTTTTTCCTGGAAAGACAAAACCATGGCCTCACCCCACGCCTGCACTTTGCCACGGCAGGCAGCCCAGATGTAGGAAAGGCTCTGTGGAGTCAGAAGTGCCGAGACAGGCAGATGGCACCAGAGGGTTTGGGGGCCAGGGCGCAACTGGGCTAGCCCCTCCTCCCGGGAGTCGGGGAGGCCCGGCCTTCCTAGTGCCCAGGCCACGGCTCCGGGGAGAAACCCGCCATGGAGGGCACGCGGGAGGCCCTCTGCCTGAGGTGGCAGGTGTCACGCCAGGGCCACTGCAAGCCTGGCTCGGCTTGCCTGCTTTCTCCAAAGGAGGCTGGCCGACCAGCCGAACCTGGCACCTGGGCCAGGCCCCTTCCAAGGGGACGAGTTCCAGAGGCTAGGGCCCTGGGGGCGGCTGCCAAGTCTCCTGGGGCGTGTGCTGGGCCCCCGTCAGAGGAGGAAGCAGCCTGGTAAACGGTGTGCCAGGCCTGAGATCTGGAGGCCTCCCACAGCCGGGTCCCTGTCCTGCCCAGGCCCCCCGAGGGAGGACGATGGTCGGGCAGTGGCGAGCGGGGTGGGGCTGGCGCCGAGCCTGCCCTTGGATGCCCCGGGGAAGGGCGCCGGGGGATGGGATGCCCCTGGCCAGGTCTGAGGGACCGACCCAGCTCGGGGCTGTCGGGGGCAGAGAGAGAACCCCCCTCCGCCCTTTCCCTTCAGGTTCTTAGGGCTGGCCAAATCCTTCCCAAGACAGCTTGTCTGGAGAAAATCAGACCCAGCTGAAGAACATGTGTCCATGGGGGAAACCCGGGAAACTGAGTCTCCCCACACAATAGCAGAGAT
The DNA here is from genome assembly GCF_020826845.1 of Diceros bicornis minor. Lineage (NCBI taxonomy): Eukaryota > Metazoa > Chordata > Mammalia > Perissodactyla > Rhinocerotidae > Diceros > Diceros bicornis. The sequence goes on along the minus strand of NW_026691205.1, from coordinate 17,687 downwards.
TCTCATCTTGCATCCTCTCCTGAGCTAATGACAAAGGTGGATGTCCCGGGTGGGCCTGTGGAATGGGAGAGGGGAGGAAGTCTATTGTCATGCAGAGGGACATGGAAAGACTTGTCTGAAGCTTATCCCCTGCACTGGGGTCAGGTCGGGAAGGGACTGCACAGAGGTGAGCAGGAACCAACCGGCCTGTCTGTGGTGGGGCTGGCCCCGGGGCAGGCGTGGGGGTGATGGCTGGAAGTGGGATGGCGCGTGAGTTGGCACCAGCCAGCGGTGGAGGCAGAGACTCAGATGTCAGGGATCTCTCTCTCTGTCTCTGTCTCTCTCTCTCTCCCTCAGGGAGCTGAGGAGAGTAAGGTGGCGCCCCCTGCCCACCTCGCCTACCTCTCCATGGGCCCTTCTTTCTCTGGCCGCTCCGGGAGCCCTGCGGGCTTGGGTTCAACCCCCCACACACCGCACAGGCCAAGGGCGCATGCGTGACCGCCGGGGCCTAGGGCTGGCCTCGGGAGGGGGGGGTCCTCAGTGAAGACCCGCCCTCCCTCCAGGCTCTGACCCAGCTGCAGCTCTTCCATCGCCGCCCTTCTGGACTCGGCTTCAGCTGTCTCCCTCCCCTCCCCCACTCCCACTCAGCTTGCAGGCCGCTTCCCTGCCTTGAAAGCATGGCTCTGGCCCTGAGGGCCACAGACCTACTGGGCTTCAAGCTCAAGGCTCTGCCTGGGCCTGCTGCTTCGGCCAGGGGCTCATTTTTTCCTGGAAAGACAAAACCATGGCCTCACCCCACGCCTGCACTTTGCCACGGCAGGCAGCCCAGATGTAGGAAAGGCTCTGTGGAGTCAGAAGTGCCGAGACAGGCAGATGGCACCAGAGGGTTTGGGGGCCAGGGCGCAACTGGGCTAGCCCCTCCTCCCGGGAGTCGGGGAGGCCCGGCCTTCCTAGTGCCCAGGCCACGGCTCCGGGGAGAAACCCGCCATGGAGGGCACGCGGGAGGCCCTCTGCCTGAGGTGGCAGGTGTCACGCCAGGGCCACTGCAAGCCTGGCTCGGCTTGCCTGCTTTCTCCAAAGGAGGCTGGCCGACCAGCCGAACCTGGCACCTGGGCCAGGCCCCTTCCAAGGGGACGAGTTCCAGAGGATAGAGCCCTGGGGGCGGCTGCCAAGTCTCCTGGGGCGTGTGCTGGGCCCCCCGTCAGAGGAGGAAGCAGCCTGGTAAACGGTGTGCCAGGCCTGAGATCTGGAGGCCTCCCACAGCCGGGTCCCTGTCCTGCCCAGGCCCCCCGAGGGAGGACGATGGTCGGGCAGTGGCGAGCGGGGTGGGGCTGGCGCCGAGCCTGCCCTTGGATGCCCCGGGGAAGGGCGCCGGGGGATGGGATGCCCCTGGCCAGGTCTGAGGGACCGACCCAGCTCGGGGCTGTCGGGGGCAGAGAGAGAACCCCCCTCCGCCCTTTCCCTTCAGGTTCTTAGGGCTGGCCAAATCCTTCCCAAGACAGCTTGTCTGGAGAAAATCAGACCCAGCTGAAGAACATGTGTCCATGGGGGAAACCCGGGAAACTGAGTCTCCCCACACAATAGCAGAGATTCTCATCTTGCATCCTCTCCTGAGCTAATGACAAAGGTGGATGTCCCGGGTGGGCCTGTGGAATGGGAGAGGGGAGGAAGTCTATTGTCATGCAGAGGGACATGGAAAGACTTGTCTGAAGCTTATCCCCTGCACTGGGGTCAGGTCGGGAAGGGACGGCACAGAGGTGAGCAGGAACCAACCGGCCTGTCTGTGGTGGGGCTGGCCCCGGGGCAGGCGTGGGGGTGATGGCTGGAAGTGGGATGGCGCGTGAGTTGGCACCAGCCAGCGGTGGAGGCAGAGACTCAGAGGTCAGGGATCTCTCTCTCTGTCTCTGTCTCTCTCTCTCTCCCTCAGGGAGCTGAGGAGAGTAAGGTGGCGCCCCCTGCCCACCTCGCCTACCTCTCCATGGGCCCTTCTTTCTCTGGCCGCTCCGGGAGCCCTGCGGGCTTGGGTTCAACCCCCCACACACCGCACAGGCCAAGGGCGCATGCGCGACCGCCGGGGCCTAGGGCTGGCCTCGGGGGGGGGGGGGGGGGGTCCTCAGTGAAGGCCCCGCCCTCCCTGCAGGCTCTGACCCAGCTGCAGCTCTTCCATCGCCGCCCTTCTGGACTCGGCTTCAGCTGTCTCCCTCCCCTCCCCCACTCCCACTCAGCTTGCAGGCCGCTTCCCTGCCTTGAAAGCATGGCTCTGGCCCTGAGGGCCACAGACCTACTGGGCTTCAAGCTCAAGGCTCTGCCTGGGCCTGCTGCTTCGGCCAGGGGCTCATTTTTTCCTGGAAAGACAAAGCCATGTCCTCACCCCACACCTGCACTTTGCCACGGCAGGCAGCCCAGGTGTAGGAAAGGCTCTGTGGAGTCAGAAGTGCCGAGACAGGCAGATGGCACCGCAGGCTTTGGGGGCCAGGGCGCAAGTGGGCTAGCCCCTCCTCCCGGGAGTCGGGGAGGCCCGGCCTTCCTAGTGCCCAGGCCACGGCTCCGGGGAGAAACCCGCCATGGAGGGCACGCGGGAGGCCCTCTGCCTGAGGTGGCAGGTGTCACGCCAGGGCCACTGCAAGCCTGGCTCGGCTTGCCTGCTTTCTCCAAAGGAGGCTGGCCGACCAGCCGAACCTGGCACCTGGGCCAGGCTCCTTCCAAGGGGACGAGTTCCAGAGGCTAGAGCCCTGGGGGCGGCTGCCAAGTCTCCTGGGGCGTGTGCTGGGCCCCCGTCAGAGGAGGAAGCAGCCTGGTAAACGGTGTGCCAGGCCTGAGATCTGGAGGCCTCCCACAGCCGGGTCCCTGTCCTGCCCAGGCCCCCCGAGGGAGGACGATGGTCGGGCAGTGGCGAGCGGGGTGGGGCTGGCACCGAGCCTGCCCTTGGATGCCCCGGGGAAGGGCGCCGGGGGATGGGCTGCCCCTGGCCGGGTCTGAGGGACCGACCCAGCTCGGGGCTGTCGGGGGCAGAGAGAGAACACCCCCTCCGCCCTTTCCCTTCAGGTTCTTAGGGCTGGCCAAATCCTTCCCAAGACAGCTTGTCTGGAGAAAATCAGACCCAGCTGAAGAACATGTGTCCATGGGGGAAACCCGGGAAACTGAGTCTCCCCACACAATAGCAGAGATTCTCATCTTGCATCCTCTCCTGAGCTAATGACAAAGGTGGATGTCCCGGGTGGGCCTGTGGAATGGGAGAGGGGAGGAAGTCTATTGTCATGCAGAGGGACATGGAAAGACTTGTCTGAAGCTTATCCCCTGCACTGGGGTCAGGTCGGGAAGGGACTGCACAGAGGTGAGCAGGAACCAACCGGCCTGTCTGTGGTGGGGCTGGCCCCGGGGCAGGCGTGGGGGTGATGGCTGGAAGTGGGATGGCGCGTGAGTTGGCACCAGCCAGCGGTGGAGGCAGAGACTCAGATGTCAGGGATCTCTCTCTCTGTCTCTGTCTCTCTCTCTCTCCCTCAGGGAGCTGAGGAGAGTAAGGTGGCGCCCCCTGCCCACCTCGCCTACCTCTCCATGGGCCCTTCTTTCTCTGGCCGCTCCGGGAGCCCTGCGGGCTTGGGTTCAACCCCCCACACACCGCACAGGCCAAGGGCGCATGCGTGACCGCCGGGGCCTAGGGCTGGCCTCGGGAGGGGGGGGTCCTCAGTGAAGGCCCCGCCCTCCCTCCAGGCTCTGACCCAGCTGCAGCTCTTCCATCGCCGCCCTTCTGGACTCGGCTTCAGCTGTCTCCCTCCCCTCCCCCACTCCCACTCAGCTTGCAGGCTGCTTCCCTGCCTTGAAAGCATGGCTCTGGCCCTGAGGGCCACAGACCTACTGGGCTTCAAGCTCAAGGCTCTGCCTGGGCCTGCTGCTTCGGCCAGGGGCTCATTTTTTCCTGGAAAGACAAAACCATGGCCTCACCCCACGCCTGCACTTTGCCACGGCAGGCAGCCCAGATGTAGGAAAGGCTCTGTGGAGTCAGAAGTGCCGAGACAGGCAGATGGCACCAGAGGGTTTGGGGTCCAGGGCGCAACTGGGCTAGCCCCTCCTCCCGGGAGTCGGGGAGGCCCGGCCTTCCTAGTGCCCAGGCCACGGCTCCGGGGAGAAACCCGCCATGGAGGGCACGCGGGAGGCCCTCTGCCTGAGGTGGCAGGTGTCACGCCAGGGCCACTGCAAGCCTGGCTCGGCTTGCCTGCTTTCTCCAAAGGAGGCTGGCCGACCAGCCGAACCTGGCACCTGGGCCAGGCCCCTTCCAAGGGGACGAGTTCCAGAGGCTAGAGCCCTGGGGGCGGCTGCCAAGTCTCCTGGGGCGTGTGCTGGGCCCCCGTCAGAGGAGGAAGCAGCCTGGTAAACGGTGTGCCAGGCCTGAGATCTGGAGGCCTCCCACAGCCGGGTCCCTGTCCTGCCCAGGCCCCCCGAGGGAGGACGATGGTCGGGCAGTGGCGAGCGGGGTGGGGCTGGCGCCGAGCCTGCCCTTGGATGCCCCGGGGAAGGGCGCCGGGGGATGGGATGCCCCTGGCCAGGTCTGAGGGACCGACCCAGCTCGGGGCTGTCGGGGGCAGAGAGAGAACCCCCCTCCGCCCTTTCCCTTCAGGTTCTTAGGGCTGGCCAAATCCTTCCCAAGACAGCTTGTCTGGAGAAAATCAGACCCAGCTGAAGAACATGTGTCCATGGGGGAAACCCGGGAAACTGAGTCTCCCCACACAATAGCAGAGATTCTCATCTTGCATCCTCTCCTGAGCTAATGACAAAGGTGGATGTCCCGGGTGGGCCTGTGGAATGGGAGCGGGGAGGAAGTCTATTGTCATGCAGAGGGACATGGAAAGACTTGTCTGAAGCTTATCCCCTGCACTGGGGTCAGGTCGGGAAGGGACGGCACAGAGGTGAGCAGGAACCAACCGGCCTGTCTGTGGTGGGGCTGGCCCCGGGGCAGGCGTGGGGGTGATGGCTGGAAGTGGGATGGCGCGTGAGTTGGCACCAGCCAGCGGTGGAGGCAGAGACTCAGAGGTCAGGGATCTCTCTCTCTGTCTCTGTCTCTCTCTCTCTCCCTCAGGGAGCTGAGGAGAGTAAGGTGGCGCCCCCTGCCCACCTCGCCTACCTCTCCATGGGCCCTTCTTTCTCTGGCCGCTCCGGGAGCCCTGCGGGCTTGGGTTCAACCCCCCACACACCGCACAGGCCAAGGGCGCATGCGTGACCGCCGGGGCCTAGGGCTGGCCTCGGGGGGGGGGGGTCCTCAGTGAAGGCCCCGCCCTCCCTCCAGGCTCTGACCCAGCTGCAGCTCTTCCATCGCCGCCCTTCTGGACTCGGCTTCAGCTGTCTCCCTCCCCTCCCCCACTCCCACTCAGCTTGCAGGCTGCTTCCCTGCCTTGAAAGCATGGCTCTGGCCCTGAGGGCCACAGACCTACTGGGCTTCAAGCTCAAGGCTCTGCCTGGGCCTGCTGCTTCGGCCAGGGGCTCATTTTTTCCTGGAAAGACAAAGCCATGTCCTCACCCCACGCCTGCACTTTGCCACGGCAGGCAGCCCAGGTGTAGGAAAGGCTCTGTGGAGTCAGAAGTGCCGAGACAGGCAGATGGCACCGCAGGCTTTGGGGGCCAGGGCGCAAGTGGGCTAGCCCCTCCTCCCGGGAGTCGGGGAGGCCCGGCCTTCCTAGTGCCCAGGCCACGGCTCCGGGGAGAAACCCGCCATGGAGGGCACGCGGGAGGCCCTCTGCCTGAGGTGGCAGGTGTCACGCCAGGGCCACTGCAAGCCTGGCTCGGCTTGCCTGCTTTCTCCAAAGGAGGCTGGCCGACCAGCCGAACCTGGCACCTGGGCCAGGCCCCTTCCAAGGGGACGAGTTCCAGAGGATAGAGCCCTGGGGGCGGCTGCCAAGTCTCCTGGGGCGTGTGCTGGGCCCCCGTCAGTGGAGGAAGCAGCCTGGTAAACGGTGTGCCAGGCCTGAGATCTGGAGGCCTCCCACAGCCGGGTCCCTGTCCTGCCCAGGCCCCCCGAGGGAGGACGATGGTCGGGCAGTGGCGAGCGGGGTGGGGCTGGCACCGAGCCTGCCCTTGGATGCCCCGGGGAAGGGCGCCGGGGGATGGGCTGCCCCTGGCCGGGTCTGAGGGACCGACCCAGCTCGGGGCTGTCGGGGGCAGAGAGAGAACACCCCCTCCGCCCTTTCCCTTCAGGTTCTTAGGGCTGGCCAAATCCTTCCCAAGACAGCTTGTCTGGAGAAAATCAGACCCAGCTGAAGAACATGTGTCCATGGGGGAAACCCGGGAAACTGAGTCTCCCCACACAATAGCAGAGATTCTCATCTTGCATCCTCTCCTGAGCTAATGACAAAGGTGGATGTCCCGGGTGGGCCTGTGGAATGGGAGAGGGGAGGAAGTCTATTGTCATGCAGAGGGACATGGAAAGACTTGTCTGAAGCTTATCCCCTGCACTGGGGTCAGGTCGGGAAGGGACTGCACAGAGGTGAGCAGGAACCAACCGGCCTGTCTGTGGTGGGGCTGGCCCCGGGGCAGGCGTGGGGGTGATGGCTGGAAGTGGGATGGCGCGTGAGTTGGCACCAGCCAGCGGTGGAGGCAGAGACTCAGATGTCAGGGATCTCTCTCTCTGTCTCTGTCTCTCTCTCTCTCCCTCAGGGAGCTGAGGAGAGTAAGGTGGCGCCCCCTGCCCACCTCGCCTACCTCTCCATGGGCCCTTCTTTCTCTGGCCGCTCCGGGAGCCCTGCGGGCTTGGGTTCAACCCCCCACACACCGCACAGGCCAAGGGCGCATGCGTGACCGCCGGGGCCTAGGGCTGGCCTCGGGAGGGGGGGGTCCTCAGTGAAGGCCCCGCCCTCCCTCCAGGCTCTGACCCAGCTGCAGCTCTTCCATCGCCGCCCTTCTGGACTCGGCTTCAGCTGTCTCCCTCCCCTCCCCCACTCCCACTCAGCTTGCAGGCCGCTTCCCTGCCTTGAAAGCATGGCTCTGGCCCTGAGGGCCACAGACCTACTGGGCTTCAAGCTCAAGGCTCTGCCTGGGCCTGCTGCTTCGGCCAGGGGCTCATTTTTTCCTGGAAAGACAAAACCATGGCCTCACCCCACGCCTGCACTTTGCCACGGCAGGCAGCCCAGATGTAGGAAAGGCTCTGTGGAGTCAGAAGTGCCGAGACAGGCAGATGGCACCAGAGGGTTTGGGGGCCAGGGCGCAACTGGGCTAGCCCCTCCTCCCGGGAGTCGGGGAGGCCCGGCCTTCCTAGTGCCCAGGCCACGGCTCCGGGGAGAAACCCGCCATGGAGGGCACGCGGGAGGCCCTCTGCCTGAGGTGGCAGGTGTCACGCCAGGGCCACTGCAAGCCTGGCTCGGCTTGCCTGCTTTCTCCAAAGGAGGCTGGCCGACCAGCCGAACCTGGCACCTGGGCCAGGCCCCTTCCAAGGGGATGAGTTCCAGAGGCTAGAGCCCTGGGGGCGGCTGCCAAGTCTCCTGGGGCGTGTGCTGGGCCCCCGTCAGAGGAGGAAGCAGCCTGGTAAACGGTGTGCCAGGCCTGAGATCTGGAGGCCTCCCACAGCCGGGTCCCTGTCCTGCCCAGGCCCCCCGAGGGAGGACGATGGTCGGGCAGTGGCGAGCGGGGTGGGGCTGGCGCCGAGCCTGCCCTTGGATGCCCCGGGGAATGGCGCCGGGGGATGGGATGCCCCTGGCCAGGTCTGAGGGACCGACCCAGCTCGGGGCTGTCGGGGGCAGAGAGAGAACCCCCCTCCGCCCTTTCCCTTCAGGTTCTTAGGGCTGGCCAAATCCTTCCCAAGACAGCTTGTCTGGAGAAAATCAGACCCAGCTGAAGAACATGTGTCCATGGGGGAAACCCGGGAAACTGAGTCTCCCCACACAATAGCAGAGATTCTCATCTTGCATCCTCTCCTGAGCTAATGACAAAGGTGGATGTCCCGGGTGGGCCTGTGGAATGGGAGAGGGGAGGAAGTCTATTGTCATGCAGAGGGACATGGAAAGACTTGTCTGAAGCTTATCCCTTGCACTGTTGACAGGTCGGGAAGGGACGGCACAGAGGTGAGCAGGAACCAACCGGCCTGTCTGTGGTGGGGCTGGCCCCAGGGCAGGCGTGGGGGTGATGGCTGGAAGTGGGATGGCGCGTGAGTTGGCACCAGCCAGCGGTGGAGGCAGAGACTCAGAGGTCAGGGATCTCTCTCTCTGTCTCTGTCTCTCTCTCTCTCCCTCAGGGAGCTGAGGAGAGTAAGGTGGCGCCCCCTGCCCACCTCGCCTACCTCTCCATGGGCCCTTCTTTCTCTGGCCGCTCCGGGAGCCCTGCGGGCTTGGGTTCAACCCCCCACACACCGCACAGGCCAAGGGCGCATGCGCGACCGCCGGGCCCTAGGGCTGGCCTCGGGGGGGGGGGTCCTCAGTGAAGGCCCCGCCCTCCCTCCAGGCTCTGACCCAGCTGCAGCTCTTCCATCGCCGCCCTTCTGGACTGGGCTTCAGCTGTCTCCCTCCCCTCCCCCACTCCCACTCAGCTTGCAGGCCGCTTCCCTGCCTTGAAAGCATGGCTCTGGCCCTGAGGGCCACAGACCTACTGGGCTTCAAGCTCAAGGCTCTGCCTGGGCCTGCTGCTTCGGCCAGGGGCTCATTTTTTCCTGGAAAGACAAAGCCATGTCCTCACCCCATGCCTGCACTTTGCCACGGCAGGCAGCCCAGGTGTAGGAAAGGCTCTGTGGAGTCAGAAGTGCCGAGACAGGCAGATGGCACCGCAGGCTTTGGGGGCCAGGGCGCAAGTGGGCTAGCCCCTCCTCCCGGGAGTCGGGGAGGCCCGGCCTTCCTAGTGCCCAGGCCACGGCTCCGGGGAGAAACCCGCCATGGAGGGCACGCGGGAGGCCCTCTGCCTGAGGTGGCAGGTGTCACGCCAGGGCCACTGCAAGCCTGGCTCGGCTTGCCTGCTTTCTCCAAAGGAGGCTGGCCGACCAGCCGAACCTGGCACCTGGGCCAGGCCCCTTCCAAGGGGACGAGTTCCAGAGGATAGAGCCCTGGGGGCGGCTGCCAAGTCTCCTGGGGCGTGTGCTGGGCCCCCGTCAGAGGAGGAAGCAGCCTGGTAAACGGTGTGCCAGGCCTGAGATCTGGAGGCCTCCCACAGCCGGGTCCCTGTCCTGCCCAGGCCCCCCGAGGGAGGACGATGGTCGGGCAGTGGCGAGCGGGGTGGGGCTGGCACCGAGCCTGCCCTTGGATGCCCCGGGGAAGGGCGCCGGGGGATGGGCTGCCCCTGGCCGGGTCTGAGGGACCGACCCAGCTCGGGGCTGTCGGGGGCAGAGAGAGAACCCCCCTCCGCCCTTTCCCTTCAGGTTCTTAGGGCTGGCCAAATCCTTCCCAAGACAGCTTGTCTGGAGAAAATCAGACCCAGCTGAAGAACATGTGTCCATGGGGGAAACCCGGGAAACTGAGTCTCCCCACACAATAGCAGAGATTCTCATCTTGCATCCTCTCCTGAGCTAATGACAAGGTGGATGTCCCGGGTGGGCCTGTGGAATGGGAGAGGGGAGGAAGTCTATTGTCATGCAGAGGGACATGGAAAGACTTGTCTGAAGCTTATCCCCTGCACTGGGGGTCAGGTCGGGAAGGGACGGCACAGAGGTGAGCAGGAACCAACCGGCCTCTCTGTGGTGGGGCTGGCCCGGGGCAGGCGTGGGGGGGTGATGGCTGGAAGTGGGATGGCGCGTGAGTTGGCACCAGCCAGCGGTGGAGGCAGAGACTCAGAGGTCAGGGATCTCTCTCTCTGTCTCTGTCTCTCTCTCTCTCCCTCAGGGAGCTGAGCAGAGTAAGGGTGGCGCCCCCTGCCCACCTCGCCTACCTCTCTATGGGCCCTTCTTTCTCTGGCCGCTCCGGGAGCCCTGCGGGCTTGGGTTCAACCCCCCACACACCGCACAGGCCAAGGGCGCATGCGCGACCGCCGGGGCCTAGGGCTGGCCTCGGGGGGGGGGGGGTCCTCAGTGAAGGCCCCCGCCCTCCCTCCAGGCTCTGACCCAGCTGCAGCTCTTCCATCGCCGCCCTTCTGGACTCGGCTTCAGCTGTCTCCCTCCCTCCCCCACTCCCACTCAGCTTGCAGGCCGCTTCCCTGCCTTGAAAGCATGGCTCTGGCCCTGAGGGCCACAGACCTACTGGGCTTCAAGCTCAAGGCTCTGCCTGGGCCTGCTGCTTCGGCCAGGGGCTCATTTTTTTCCTGGAAAGACAAAGCCATGTCCTCACCCCACGCCTGCACTTTGCCACGGCAGGCAGCCCAGGTGTAGGAAAGGCTCTGTGGAGTCAGAAGTGCCGAGGACAGGCAGATGGCACCGCAGGCTTTGGGGGCCAGGGCGCAAGTGGGCTAGCCCCCTCCTCCCGGGAGTCGGGGAGGCCCGGCCTTCCTAGTGCCCAGGCCACGGCTCCGGGGAGAAAACCCGCCATGGAGGGCACGCGGGAGGCCCTCTGCCTGAGGTGGCAGGTGTCACGCCAGGGCCACTGCAAGCCTGGCTCGGCTTGCCTGCTTTCTCCAAAGGAGGCTGGCCGACCAGCCGAACCTGGCACCTGGGCCAGGCCCCTTCCAAGGGGACGAGTTCCAGAGGCTAGAGCCCTGGGGGCGGCTGCCAAGTCTCCTGGGGCGTGTGCTGGGCCCCCGTCAGAGGAGGAAGCAGCCTGGTAAACGGTGGTGCCAGGCCTGAGATCTGGAGGCCTCCCACAGCCGGGGTCCCTGTCCTGCCCAGGCCCCCCGAGGGAGGACGATGGTCGGGCAGTGGCGAGCGTGTGGGGCTGGCACCGAGCCTGCCCCTTGGATGCCCCGGCAAGGGCGCCAGGGGATGGGCTGCCCCTGGCCGGGTCTGAGGGACCGACCCAGCTCGGGGCTGTCGGGGGCAGTGAGAGAACACCCCCTCCGCCCTTTCCCTTCAGGTTCTTAGGGCTGGCCAAATCCTTCCCAAGACAGCTTGTCTGGAGAAAATCAGACCCAGCTGAAGAACATGTGTCCATGGGGGGAAACCCGGAAACTGAGTCTCCCCACACAATAGCAGAGATTCTCATCTTGCATCCTCTCCTGAGCTAATGACAAAGGTGGATGTCCCGGGTGGGCCTGTGGAATGGGAGAGGGGAGGAAGTCTATTGTCATGCAGAGGGACATGGAAAGACTTGTCTGAAGCTTATCCCCTGCACTGGGGTCAGGTCGGGAAGGGACGGCACAGAGGTGAGCAGGAACCAACCGGCCTGTCTGTGGTGGGGCTGGCCCCGGGGCAGGCGTGGGGGTGATGGCTGGAAGTGGGATGGCGCGTGAGTTGGCACCAGCCAGCGGTGGAGGCAGAGACTCAGAGGTCAGGGATCTCTCTCTCTGTCTCTGTCTCTCTCTCTCTCCTCAGGGAGCTGAGGAGAGTAAGGTGGCGCCCCCTGCCCACCTCGCCTACCTCTCCATGGGCCCTTCTTTCTCTGGCCGCTCCGGGGAGCCCTGCGGGCTTGGGTTCACCCCCCCACACACCGCACAGGCCAAGGGCGCATGCGCGACCGCCGGGGCCTAGGGCTGGCCTGGGGGGGGGGGTCCTCAGTGAAGGCCCCGCCCTCCCTCCAGGCTCTGACCCAGCTGCAGCTCTTCCATCGCCGCCCTTCTGGACTCGGCTTCAGCTGTCTCCCTCCCCTCCCCCACTCCCACTCAGCTTGCAGGCCGCTTCCCTGCCTTGAAAGCATGGCTCTGGCCCTGAGGGACACAGACCCTACTGGGCTTCAAGCTCAAGGCTCTGCCTGGGCCTGCTGCTTCGGCCAGGGGCTCATTTTTCCTGGAAAGACAAAGCCATGTCCTCACCCCACGCCTGCACTTTGCCACGGCAGGCAGCCCAGGTGTAGGAAAGGCTCTGTGGAGTCAGAAGTGCCGAGACAGGCAGATGGCACCGCAGGCTTTGGGGGCCAGGGCGCAAGTGGGCTAGCCCCTCCTCCCGGGAGTCGGGGAGGCCCGGCCTTCCTAGTGCCCAGGCCACGGCTCCGGGGAGAAACCCGCCATGGAGGGCACGGCGGGAGGCCCCTCTGCCTGAGGGGCAGGTGTCACGCCAGGGCCACTGCAAGCCTGGCTCGGCTTGCCTGCTTTCTCCAAAGGAGGCTGGCCGACCAGCCGAACCTGGCACCTGGGCCAGGCCCCTTCCAAGGGGACGAGTTCCAGAGGATAGAGCCCTGGGGGCGGCTGCCAAGTCTCCTGGGGCGTGTGCTGGGCCCCCGTCAGAGGAGAAGCAGCCTGGTAAACGGTGTGCCAGGCCTGAGATCTGGAGGCCTCCCACAGCCGGGTCCCTGTCCTGCCCAGGCCCCCCGAGGGAGGACGATGGTCGGGCAGTGGCGAGCGGGGTGGGGCTGGCACCGAGCCTGCCCTTGGATGCCCCGGGGAAGGGCGCCGGGGGATGGGCTGCCCCTGCCGGGGTCTGGAGGGACCGACCCAGCTCGGGCTGTCGGGGGCAGAGAGAGAACCCCCCTCCGCCCTTTCCCTTCAGGTTCTTAGGGCTGGCCAAATCCTTCCCAAGACAGCTTGTCTGGAGAAAAATCAGACCCAGCTGAAGAACATGTGTCCATGGGGGAAACCCGGGGAAACTGAGTCTCCCCACACAATAGCAGAGATTCTCATCTTGCATCCTCTCCTGAGCTAATGACAAAGGTGGATGTCCGGGTGGGCCTGTGGAATGAGAGAGGGAGGAAGTCTATTGTCATGCAGAGGGACATGGAAAGACTTGTCTGAAGCTTATCCCCTGCACTGGGGTCAGGTCGGGAAGGGACGGCACAGAGGTGAGCAGGAACCAACCGGCCTGTCTGTGGTGGGGCTGGCCCCGGGGCAGGCGTGGGGGTGATGGCTGGAAGTGGGATGGCGCGTGAGTTGGCACCAGCCAGCGGTGGAGGCAGAGACTCAGAGGTCAGGGATCTCTCTCTCTGTCTCTGTCTCTCTCTCTCTCCCTCAGGGAGCTGAGGAGAGTAAGGTGGCGCCCCCTGCCCACCTCGCCTACCTCTCCATGGGCCCTTCTTTCTCTGGCCGCTCCGGGAGCCCTGCGGGCTTGGGTTCAACCCCCCACACACCGCACAGGCCAAGGGCGCATGCGCGACCGCCGGGGCCTAGGGCTGGCCTCGGGGGGGGGGGGGGGTTCCTCAGTGAAGGCCCCGCCCTCCCGTCCAGGGCTCTGACCCAGCTGCAGCTCTTCCATCGCCGCCCTTCTGGACTCGGCTTCAGCTGTCTCCCTCCCCTCCCCCACTCCCACTCAGCTTGCAGGCCGCTTCCTGCCTTGAAAGCATGGCTCTGGCCCTGAGGGACACAGACCTACTGGGCTTCAAGCTCAAGGCTCTGCCTGGGCCTGCTGCTTCGGCCAGGGGCTCATTTTTCCTGGAAAGACAAAGCCATGTCCTCACCCCACGCCTGCACTTTGCCACGGCAGGCAGCCCTGGTGTAGGAAAGGCTCTGTGGAGTCAGAAGTGCCGAGACAGGCAGATGGCACCGCAGGCTTTGGGGGCCAGGGCGCAAGTGGGCTAGCCCCTCCTCCCGGGAGTCGGGGAGGCCCGGCCTTCCTAGTGCCCAGGCCACGGCCTCGGGGAGAAACCCGCCATGGAGGGCACGCGGGAGGCCCTCTGCCTGAGGTGGCAGGTGTCACGCCAGGGCCACTGCAAGCCTGGCTCGGCTTGCCTGCTTTCTCCAAAGGAGGCTGGCCGACCAGCCGAACCTGGCACCTGGGCCAGGCCCCTTCCAAGGGGACGAGTTCCAGAGGATAGAGCCCTGGGGGCGGCTGCAAAGTCTCCTGGGGCGTGTGCTGGGCCCCCCGTCAGAGGAGGAAGCAGCCTGGTAAACGGTGTTGCCAGGCCTGAGATCTGGTAGGCCTCCCACAGCCGGGTCCCTGTCCTGCCCAGGCCCCCCGAGGGAGGACGATGGTCGGGCGAGTGGCCGAGCGGGGTGGGGCTGGCACCGAGCCTGCCCTTGGATGCCCCGGGGAAGGGCGCCGGGGGATGGGCTGCACCTGGCCGGGTCTGAGGGACCGACCCAGCTCGGGGCTGTCGGGGGCAGTGAGAGAACACCCCTCCGCCCTTTCCCTTCAGGTTCTTAGGGCTGGCCAAATCCTTCCCAGACAGCTTGTCTGGAGAAAATCAGACCCAGCTGAAGAACATGTGTCCATGGGGGAAACCCGGGAAACTGAGTCTCCCCACACAATAGCAGAGATTCTCATCTTGCATCCTCTCCTGAGCTAATGACAAAGGTGGATGTCCGGGTGGGCCTGTGGAATGAGAGAGGGGAGGAAGTCTATTGTCATGCAGAGGGACATGGAAAGACTTGTCTGAAGCTTATCCCCTGCACTGGGGTCAGGTCGGGAAGGGACGGCACAGAGGTGAGCAGGAACCAACCGGCCTCTCTGTGGTGGGGCTGGCCCCGGGGCAGGCGTGGGGGGTGATGGCTGGAAGTGGGATGGCGCGTGAGTTGGCACCAGCCAGCGGTGGAGGCAGAGACTCAGAGGGTCAGGGATCTCTCTCGTCTGTCTCTGTCTCTCTCTCTCTCCCTCAGGGAGCTGAGCAGAGTAAGGTGGCGCCCCCTGCCCACCTCGCCTACCTCTCTATGGGCCTCTTCTTTCTCTGGCCGCTCCGGGAGCCCTGCGGGCTTGGGTTCAACCCCCCACACACCGCACAGGCCAAGGGCGCATGCGCGACCGCCGGGGCCTAGGGCTGGCCTCGGGGGGGGGGGGGGTCCTCAGTGAAGGCCCCGCCCTCCCTCCAGGCTCTGACCCAGCTGCAGCTCTTCCATCGCCGCCCTTCTGGACTCGGCTTCAGCTGTCTCCCTCCCCTCCCCCACTCCCACTCAGCTTGCAGGCCGCTTCCTGCCTTGAAAGCATGGCTCTGGCCCTGAGGGCCACAGACCTACTGGCTTCAAGCTCAAGGCTCTGCCTGGGCCTGCTGCTTCGGCCAGGGGCTCATGTTTTCCTGGAAAGACAAAGCCATGTCCTCACCCCACGCCTGCACTTTGCCACGGCAGGCAGCCCAGGTGTAGGAAAGGCTCTGTGGAGTCAGAAGAGTGCCGAGGACAGGCAGATGGCACCGCAGGCTTTGGGGGCCAGGGCGCAAGTGGGCTAGCCCCTCCTCCCGGGAGTCGGGGAGGCCCGGCCTTCCTAGTGCCCCAGGCCACGGCTCCGGGGAGAAACCCGCCATGGAGGGCACGCGGGAGGCCCTCTGCCTGAGGTGGCAGGTGTCACGCCAGGGCCACTGCAAGCCTGGCTCGGCTTGCCTGCTTTCTCCAAAGGAAGGCTGGGCCGACCAGCCGAACCTGGCACCTGGGCCAGGCCCCTTCCAAGGGGACGAGTTCCAGAGCTAGAGCCCTGGGGGCGGCTGCCAAGTCTCCTGGGGGCCGTGTGCTGGGCCCCCGTCAGAGGAGGAAGCAGCCTGGTAAACGGTGTGCCAGGCCTGAGATCGGGAGGCCTCCCACAGCCGGGTCCCTGTCCTGCCCAGGCCCCCGAGGGAGGACGATGGTCGGGCAGTGGCGAGCGTGGTGGGGCTGGCACCGAGCCTGCCCTTGGATGCCCCGGCAAGGGCGCCAGGGGATGGGCTGCCCCTGGCCGGGTCTGAGGGACCGACCCAGCTCGGGGCTGTCGGGGGCAGTGAGAGAACACCCCCTCCGCCCTTTCCCTTCAGGTTCTTAGGGCTGGCCAAATCCTTCCCAAGACAGCTTGTCTGGAGAAATCAGACCAGCTGAAGAACATGTGTCCATGGGGGAAACCCGGGAAACTGAGTCTCCCCACACAATAGCAGAGATTCTCATCTTGCATCCTCTCCTGAGCTAATGACAAAGGTGGATGTCCCGGGTGGGCCTGTGGAATGGGAGAGGGGAGGAAGTCTATTGTCATGCAGAGGGACATGGAAAGACTTGTCTGAAGCTTATCCCCTGCACTGGGGGTTCAGGTCGGGAAGGGACGGCACAGAGGTGAGCAGGAACCAACCGGCCTGGTCTGTGGTGGGGCTGGCCCCGGGGCAGGCGTGGGGGTGATGGCTGGAAGTGGGATGGCGCGTGAGTTGGCACCAGCCAGCGGTGGAGGCAGAGACTCAGAGGTCAGGGATCTCTCTCTCTGTCTCTGTCTCTCTCTCTCTCCCTCAGGGAGCTGAGGAGAGTAAGGTGGCGCCCCTGCCCACCTCGCCTACCTCTCCATGGGCCCTTCTTTCTCTGGCCGCTCCGGGAGCCCTGCGGGCTTGGGTTCAACCCCCCACACACCGCACAGGCCAAGGGCGCATGCGCCGACCGCCGGGGCCTAGGGCTGGCCTGGGGGGGGGGGTCTCAGTGAAGGCCCCGCCCTCCCTCCAGGCTCTGACCCAGCTGCAGCTCTTCCATCGCCGCCCTTCTGGACTCGGCTTCAGCTGTCTCCCTCCCCTCCCCCACTCCCACTCAGCTTGCAGCCGCTTCCCTGCCTTGAAAGCATGGCTCTGGCCCTGAGGGCCACAGACCTACTGGGCTTCAAGCTCAAGGCTCTGCCTGGGCCTGCTGCTTCGGCCAGGGGCTCATTTTTTCCTGGAAAGACAAAGCCATGTCCTCACCCCACGCCTGCACTTTGCCACGGCAGGCAGCCCAGGTGTAGGAAAGGCTCTGGGAGTCTGAAGTGCCGAGACAGGCAGATGGCACCGCAGGCTTTGGGGGCCAGGGCGCAAGTGGGCTAGCCCCTCCTCCGGGAGTCGGGGGAGGCCCGGCCTTCCTAGTGCCAGGCCACGGCTCCGGGAGGAAACCCGCCATGGAGGGCACGCGGGAGGCCCTCTGCCTGAGGTGGCAGGTGTCACGCCAGGGCCACTGCAAGCCTGGCTCGGCTTGCCTGCTTTCTCCAAAGGAGGGCCTGGCCGACCAGCCGAACCTGGCACTCTGGGCCAGGCCCCTTCCAAGGGGACGAGTTCCAGAGGATAGAGCCCTGGGGGCGGCTGCCAAGTCTCCTGGGGCGTGTGCTGGGCCCCCGTCAGAGGAGGAAGCAGCCTGGTAAACGGGGTGTGCCAGGCCTGAGATCTGGAGGCCTCCCACAGCCGGGGTCCCTGTCCTGCCCAGGCCCCCCCCGAGGGAGGACGATTGTCGGGCAGTGGCGAGCGGGGGTGGGGGCTGGCACCGAGCCTGCCCTTGGATGCCCCGGGGAAAGGGGCCCGGGGGATGGGCTGCACCTGCCGGGTCTGAGGGACCGACCCAGCTCGGGGCTGTCGGGGGCCGAGAGAAGAACCCCCCTCCGCCCTTTCCCTTCAGGTTCTTAGGGCTGGCCCAAATCCTTCCCAAGACAGCTTGTCTGGAGAAAATCAGGACCCAGCTGAAAGAACATGTGTCCATGGGGGGAAACCCGGGAAACTGGAGTCTCCCCACACAATAGCAGAGATTCTCATCTTGCATCCTCTCTGAGCTAATGACAAAGGTGGATGTCCCGGGTGGGCCTGTGGAATGAGAGAGGGGAGGAAGTCTAATGTCATGCAGAGGGACATGGAAAGAACTTGTCTGAAGCTTATCCCCTGCACTGGGGTCAGGTCGGGATGGGACGGCACAGAGGTGAGCAGGAACCAACCGGCCTGTCTGTGGTGGGGCTGGCCCCGGGGCAGGCGTGGGGGTGATGGCTGGGAAGTGGGATGGCGCGTGAGTTGGCACCAGCCAGCGGTGGAGGCAGAGACTCAGAGGTCAGGATCTCTCTCTCTGTCTCTGTCCTCTCTCTCTCCCTCAGGGAGCTGAGGAGGAGTAGGTGGGCGGCCCCCTGCCCACCT